>NC_081289.1:65493086-65858086 GCF_030490865.1 Poecile atricapillus | reverse complement strand
AACAATTACAAATGAAATAATTTCTTCACTGAATTTTATTTTTTTTTTTTTTTTCAGTATCTAAAAAACCTTTCTCTTCCCAAAGGAGTTGTGGAGGTCTCACGTAAGCATCTTCCCACAAATTACACTTTACTAAATGTGCTCATGACATTTTGACACCACCAAAACACAGTGAAATAACCAAGAAAAAAGTGATCTCACTCAGCTCTTAGGGCTTTTTTTTTGCTTTTTTTCCTTTCCTTTTTTTTTTTCTTCTTTTTAATACATGACACATTTTAAATTAGCAGTTAATGAATGAAATTTTATTTTTCGATTGTACAGTCTGGGAAACCAAAACCTTTCCCAGGAAAAGAAATTTAACTTGTCTGGTCCACAGTATGAGCACTGTGAAGTGATCTCTTTCTACAGAAATAAGACATTTCTACAATGCATTTTAAAGAGATGCAAATAGCATCTACAATTGACTGTGTGAAAATGCTAAAGGAAGAGACAAAACCTACAATATCATATATTTAAAATAAATGAATGCAATCTTTTAATACTCACAAGCAGAAGAGAAAACTCGAAAATATTAATTCAAAAAGTCTTCTCTAAGAAACGGACAAAACACCCTCAAGTTCATAGAGAAAATGAATGCATGCAAGATAGTGAGGATAACAACAATACAATCCCTGAATGCCTCAAAATCTTCATGGTTTAAAAGGCATCCCAATTTTCTCCAAAGGTGGTGGCATCTCTCTAGCCGTCCATGGCTAATTTTACAGGGAATGCAAAACGTTATTTAAAAATGATGGCACATTAAACTCCAACTATTCCTGATGTGTCTTTCAAACTACAAACCTATCTCCCATTCTATTTTAATTTTAAAGTAAGTTAGCAAACACTTCGTTCCTAATCCCTGGGGACTATCTGTATGGTGACACAAACGCACAAATTTATGACAGTAACATAAATGCTCCTCTGAAGTAATGTGCAACATTAAGTGAAATCGTTTCCTGGAAAGATATTATAGGTATCTATATTTTATTTGCCATCTTAAACATATCTGGGTCTTTATGACCTTATTTTTAAAATGTATTTCCTTTTTACATTTCCTGGTGCAAATGGACTGCATAAATAAGCAATGTGCTATGAGGCTTCAGACTAGCCGATAAACCCTTTCAATTTTCATGCCAGCTTCTTCTTTTGTAATTCAAATCTGGCTGAAAACTGGCAGCTCTGAAAACTGAAACAAGCACTGCCACAAATACCTTGTAATGCTATCGACCTTGTCTGCCCATGCAGTGAGAAAGGGGGATGCATATGTGTCTGCAGTCATCCAGATAACACAACTCATTTTTTTGGGGGGATAACAGAAGCTGGACCCGGACCGCGCACCCAAAGCAGTCATTACCAGGCAGGCTGGAGAATAAGTCTCTTCAAAATACACAGCACATTTAAAAACCATATACAGGGCTCAGCCACTGCTTTCATTACCAATTTTAATTTAGCTCCTTCAGTTTGCTAGCCAGATAAACTCTTTAGTGCTGTTTTTTAATCTATTTGCCACATTTTATGTTTAAGATTATAGTAATATGGGACAGGAGAAGGAATCACTTTTGGAGGAAATAAAGAAATAGATCCGCTTATCGGCGCCCATCAGAAAGTTCATTAATCAGCCGGGCTTTGTGCCCCCTAAATTGAAAGGTTAAATAATCCTCTCAGGAATATTTCTCGGCACCGCCGCCAATTGTCCGGAGAGAAGCTGCCATTCACCGTGCTCCAGATCGGTGACAGGGTATTTTACCACCGTTTGGGCCCCAAACAATGACGGACAAATGGCCTGGCTCACAAAGAAACCTTTTAGTACACGGATGGAGAAAGGACCACAAGCTTTGAAGTGGGGTGGGGGAGGTGGGGAGAGACTGTGTGGAGAAGGAGGAGGAGGAGGAGGAGAAGGAGAAGGAGAAGGAGGTGGAGGAGGAAGAGGAGGAGAAGGGGGAGGAGGAGACTCTTGCACTGGGACATGTATATTTTATTTGAACGTTTATTAGGGGATTGGTCAAATGTTTATATATATCTCTATATATCTATATATCTGCCAGGGCATGGCACCGGCTGCCCCTGCGCTAAGCATATGCATAGTTACACATACATTTATACATTAATCTGAAAACAAACATTTGCAAAGCCTGTAAAATCAGAAGACGAACAGAACTAAAGCACAGTTATATTTATTAGCTAATACACGGGGGAGCCTGACAGACCCCAAGGTTTTAATTTTTACTGTCATTCTGGATGATTTACAGCTTCCTTTCTCTCACTTTAATCTTTATGTCATCTATTGATCATTCCTCACCATTGCACCCAAAAGAAGGAAGTACCACATCTGAGTAACTTTCTAGGGGAGCATTCTTAATAGGTATTTCTTGATAAATAGACACTAAATAAGTATTTTTTTGGAAGTGATTTATAATCACAGCTAAAATGGAAGTAAACATGGGAAACATTTTTTGTTCTGCTGAAGAATACGAGATGCCAAGTGGGCAATGCATCAGTTTGCTAGAAGTGAGTTTTGGGGTACATTTCAAATAGATAATAATTGAACCTTTTCCCTTTAAACTCCCCTGCAGCTGGGCTTCAGCATGCAGCATCCTTCAGTAAAGTACAATTCTACAGAAGCACTTTCCTTACATTTCCAACACACCAAGTGCATGTGAAAATATTTATCCATTTTCTCATAATTTTTTCATGTGCTCTCCATTAAAGAGCATTATAGATATTCAGGAATAGTGGTTATTTGCACCAAGACTCATGACGAGTGACATTCATCCTGAATATGTCCTTGTGGAAATCTGTGACAGCTTGTATACAACACTGACAAACAAAAGCTTCTCCGTGTCCTTTATGCACATCTGTTTTTAAAAATTGTTTTCAATTCCATAAAATTTTTACTTTAATATGACTTGGGATTTCCTGAATAGTATACAGTGTCTAAAAATGGATCAGAGCATATCAGGTTTCTGCTCTCTCACACCATATAAATATGCTATTGACCACAGTTTCCTCCAGACCAACTTTCGAGTATCTCAATGCGATCATTTTTCCTCTCTTTCCTTCCTAATGCCACCATCAGAAAATCAGAATGAATTTAAGCAGCTTTCATCAGGCATCAAAACAACTCAGACAGAAACTGGGTATCTCATTCAAATTCAGGGCAATTAATTTTAAAGGATGAGTTATTTCAGGGTTATCACACAGCGCACAGAAACTCTGCAGTCTCTGTACTCCTGCTCATCACCCCATTTTTTAAGTGCCGAAAGAAGTTATAAAAATTCTTTAGAAACAGAATTAACTGCATAGTGAAGAAACAAAACAAAAATACTTTCGGTTGGCTACAAGGTGAGCAGACTATAGGTGGAGAAACTGCAAGTTTGAGGGGAGAAAAAAGAAAAAAAAAGAAGAAAAAAAGACAAATCACTTTTAGACATAACCATAAGAAACTCCAAACCAGGCAGTGGAACCCTTGCGAATTCCTCACCTGCTTTTGGGTAAAAGCAATGCCTCTCCTCAGCACCTGACCAGCCCACCCTGGGCAGGATTGCCACCATGCCACTCCATGCTGAGCAGCACTGCACTGCGCAGACACCAAGGATCAGGGAAAGGGGCTTTGTCAGGCCAGACATGGACTGGAGAGCCCATTTCTTCATGGGGGGCTCCCTCTGCCCATTGCAGAGTCGCTCTCACGGCTCTTGGGGTATGTCAAACGTTAATTTAACCCAAATTCAACATTCAAAAATGAGTCAAAACCCAAGGCCCAACTTCACTCCCCTGTAGCCAAAAATTCCGTGGGATGCGTCCTTCTGTAGCCCTCGGTGGGTGGCACAGCATGTGTGCACACACAACACACCTCACACACCCTTCTGAGGCTTCTCCGAGAGCACCTGCTCACGGCTCCATGTTCTTCCCCACTCTGTGCAGGCCCTTGGCTCCTTTAATTCCCTCTATACCTGATTCTTCAACACTTGAAATCAAAATCAGGATAATTCTGTCACGGGGATAGAAACTTTTCTACACACATGACAGGACCTAACAAGATGTATTAATATCATTGACATGATAGACCCTCTTGGAATTAAATCAGTGAATATTTTTAGGAAACCCTAATCCGTAGATTATTAACATGATCGAGCATAACTTGAGGAAGTTACTGTCTTAGCAGCATGAGCTCTGGGCTGCTGCGACACACAAATCACCAGCAAGATGAACCACGCAGTGAAAACAGATTTACTGACTTCTTATACTTCTTCCACCTTGCAATACAAAAATGCACCAAAATCCATTTCATGGCATTTATGCATGTTATGTGCAACTGTGATTTCTTTCCACATTTTAAAATGACTGTTAAATTTGCAGATGATTTTTGGTTTCTTACAGAATTTTGAGATTGGTTCAAAAGTATAACAAAACTTTAAAAAGATGCCTTCATATCAAGTTTGGATAAATTCTGGAGAAATTCTCAAAATGTAGGAACTTTAATATGAATATTCATACATAGCACTAACTGCAGAAAGAGGGCACAGAATTTTTTTTTTTCTCAAATGTTTTAAAAATGCATTCGAAACCTCATTTTAGCTTGAAAATTTTATCTTCCTTATTTAGATGGTTAATACTTGAAATAATGGTAATAATTGCTTGTGTAAGTTTGCCCTTTCAGACTAAATGAAAGAGAGGTGAAATCTTTAAACTGAATTTGTACACATTAAACAAAAACATCATCCTAATCCTTTCCCTTATGAGAACTGCAGTTGAGTATATGAAGGGGAAATATTTCTGCAGCAACCTTGCCTGATTATTCTCTTTGATTAATTAACCCCTCACCCAACAGCTTTGGTGTATCACAAAAATAACCCAAACCTCTCTGGTTTCGGGTGTACTGAACTGGAGGAACACGTCACCAAATGTCATGTACTGCACAAAGAACGTCTGAGGCATGCGGGGGATAGCTAAGCAGAGATTTCAAATAATAAAATACATTAATTTCCATCCCCTGTTCTTCTCCCTTTCCCTTTCACAGTCAGATGTGGAACACACAGTGTCTGAAAGTCACTGCTTTTGCAGCCAACATGCTTCTTGACACCACAACAATGTCATTTGGAGCCCCAAAATCACAGAAGTGTTCAGTCAGATGAGCTTCCTAATCTACTCTCTCCCCATTTTGCAGACTGTTTCCAGAAATACAGAAAACTGCAATTTTTGGTCAATATGCAATCTCTCTTTCACCCTCAATTTAAAAGCACCTTTTTTTTCGTTTTCTGGGGAGCAGGTGCAGAAGAGCACGATGCAGATAAAGGTTAGAGGAAGCAGGACATTTCCTACTGTGGTTACTACATGATGAAGGCAAGTGGCAGGTGATACCCATACTGCTGGAAGGTTCTGCATCCCACCCAAATTGTCCACTCAGGTCCTTGAAGAAAATTTATACAGGGTTATTAATGCTATGTATTTTCCTCATCATAATTTAAATATGCCTTTCAAATAAAAATTGGGAGAGAACTTTTAGCTAGCATGTTTTGGTACTGAAAGCTGTAGCATTTGCTTTGAACTCATAAACCTAACAGTTATTTCAGGACCTGAAACTGTCTTTGTTTTCTAAAAAAAAAAAAAATAGCTATCAGAAAGAGTATCTTTTGTGAAATATGATTCTTTTCCAATAGGAAGAGATTTGGGGTTTAGGTTTCTGATAGCCTCAGAAAATATCTGAAACTTGAAAGTGAGTGTCAACACAGCAAATTACAATTAGTAGGGGAAAATAAACAGTAAAATCCCTTTGCCCAGGATTTTACCGACCCCCTCTGACCTGCTGGCTTTCTCTGGGGTTGGCAGCATGTCAGGAGCATCCCTGACACTGAAAACCACTTGCAAGAGCGGTAAAGGTTTCGACAACATAGAGTTTTAAACCAAAATATCTGCCTGTTGCTAGCCAAGCTCTGCCCCAGCTTCCCCCCCAGCTATTGGGGCAAGCAACCTCTCAAAGGGCAGAAAATCTTCATGAACCCAAGCGCCTCCCAGGCAGGTATGTGGACACTGTCCTGCTCCAGGTGTTCATTTGCCCCAAAACTCACAGGAGCCAGAGTCTTCTTCACCCTAAATCCATATCCCTGGGAATTCTGAGTTGCCTTTCCTGTAAAATATCCTGCTGAATGCATACTGAAGCAATGGCACGTGAGGGCCCACTCTGGGATTCCAAAATATGAGAAATACATGGCTCATTTCATAAACAGACTGTTGTGGTTTGGTTTTTTTTTTCCTAGAGATGCAAGAAATTGCCTTGACACACCTGAAGAGAAACTGGCCAGGTGCTGAGGCATTCCAGAGGAGCACGCTGATCCCATGGTCTGTGGCTTTGCGTCACGGCCAGTGGAGCCAGCCCTGCGGCCATGTCACAGCCACAGCTGCATGGAAACCAGGGATTAACCTCCTCCCCAAAATACCCCTAAACCCATCCCTTCCCTCACTGCTCAACACCTAAAAAAAACCCTGGAAACCAAATACCCTCTCTCTCTCTCTCTCTCAGGCTTAAATATTTTTTGCCAGGGGTGTATTATTTTTAATTTTCCCTTTCTGGAAGTCATGCTGTAACAGACAGAAATTGACTTTCAGGGATATAGCTTACATTTTCACTTAAAAAAAAAAGTAGCAGGCCACGAGGAATTTTAATATTGCACACAAAGAAATCTGGGCGCAACATTTAAACACAAAAGACACATGTCCTTTAGTGTCCTCCATACACAGGGCCAAATCTGCCAGTTCCTTGTTCACCTTCCTTTATGTAAGCAGACTAAAATTAAGATTAACAAACTGTCAAAAAGTGTGTTAAATTATAGGTTCTGCTAATTAAAAATTCTGATGGTCGTAAAGCTCTGTTGGTGGCCATCTTGCTCTGGGAGGTTTCACACAGACGAGGCTGGTGAAGGCACAGAGACGAGTCAACGTGGCTGGCTGGAGGGGCACCAGGGCAGGAAGGGGTTATTAAAAATAAGACATCCCTACAGAAAGAAAACACTCTCTCCCAGTGGGATTTATGTTTTAACACACACATCAATAGCAAGAAACACCTCAGGAAAATAAAAAACTTGGTCGGCCCATTTTAGGGACAGAATTTCTTTACTCAGTTACATTTAGGGAAGAAGATTCTAACAGTTGCACTGTTCATTCCTGTCTGACTGTGGTAGCCTCATCCTGATGCTGGGCTGAATTGGCCATATCCGTCCCTGTGTGGCACCAGCCACTCTGCCAAGGCAGATGTGGTGAGCTCTGCAGCCAGACCTTCTCCATCTGACACCAAAACACGCCGCAGCCCCGTGCACCCCCTTGGCTGCCGCACCAGCACTGCCATGCACTGCGGGGAGACCGGGACAGACTGTGGAGCCTCATGGCATTGGTGCAAGCACACACCCAGAGTAAAACAGGGTGTCTATGCACTGATGATAAAGAAATTTCCTCTTTATTCTCCAGCAATGTCATCTGCTGTGTGAGTTTCAGCAGGCTGCTGAGGCCACAAAGGCCCCGCAGAGCACAGGCCGGGAGTGAGGCCGCAGCCCCTGGTCCATGTGGGCAGACCAGGCCTTGGCGCTCCCCAGATGGCCAGCGAGAGCCTTGGGCTCAGAGCCCCGGGCTGCCCACGCCAGCAGCAGAGGGGACAAGGGCTGGCCACTGTGGAATGGGTCACTGTGGCACTGCAGATGACCCCCAGCCCTGCCCCTCCAAGCCTGAGGACAGCAGCTGCCACAGGCCACACAGCCAGGTGGACGGGCAGCAGGTCAAACTTGAGGGGAAATACGGTATTTTTTTAAAGAATAAACTAAAAATTTGAAACAAACAAAAGAAAATAATTGGGTGTCTTCTCACAACTTTTTCCACTGATTTTTTTAGCGTTATTTAGGGTTTTTCTTTTTTGTTTGCTAGAAGGCTATAACCTGGCTTCCAATTAAAATGCTTAATAAATATCACTACATTTATATCAGAAATCTGAAGTGACAAGAAAAAGAGATGAGAAAGCCAAGTGCTCTGAGGATGAAAAAGCACTGCTCTGTGCACCCCTCTACCCTTAGGGTGGAGAGGGGATGTGATGGCATGTCTGTGGAGCAGGGGCCGTGTTTCTCTGGGCTTGTGGAGACTTTAGAAAGTCAGGGTTGTAAGCTAAGCTTCTTCATAACCCAGAACAAAGAGTTCAACAAGGCCTCCAAGTGCCTTGCCCAAAAAATCACACGTATCATCACTGACACTCCAGCAAGCAATGATCAAAACTGCTTATCTGGAGTCTGTCAAAGAAATATTGGTCCTGTTATTTGATTGACAAAAACCACTTTGATAAACCTTAGTGGGTGTGGAACCAATTTACTGCAAATAGGTATCTGCATGAATAAAACTTGAAATATATTTTGACAAATATAATTGCCCTTCTCTGTTACATGAGAAATACAGAGAGCATGTAACTGTAAAATTATCTGTAAAAGTTTTAAATCACTGTCTTAAAGAGGTTATTAAAAAGTATTTTAAACCACAATGGGAGTTGGATTTTTCTGCTGACTTTCACTGGTTTTTTTTTTTACAGAATAATTTTAGTTAAAAGAGTTGAAAGAACAAGCTTAAAGAAAGTACTTTCAGCCACTTATAAAGCTTTGATTATCACACAGCCCCTAGATTTAGACTTCATTGAATGCCTTATGATAATCTTTTTTTCCATCAAAAGGCAAATTAAAATATTCCACTAACAATCCTTTTTGCCATTTCTTCATAAGATTCCTTGCACCGGCAGTCTGTTTTGGTTGGAATAAGATGTTTCTACCCATACAACAAATTATTTACAATGTGCTCAGATTTGTCTCCACGGCCAACGTCAACAATCGCCAGCACCGTCCCCAAGAGCAGAATGGGTTTGTTATTGAGTCATTGTTGGAGTGGCCCCGCACGCAGTGCAGGGGCTCTGAGGAGTCAATAGATGGCAGTCCATCTCCTAGGAAAGTGACGGAAAATTAATGAAATAACCAAAAGCCTCATAAAGGAGAGAGGCGCAAGGCCGTGTGATTCTTCACCAGCATTAACAGAAACTAACTAAGAATACTTTATAGAAGGCAAAACATTAGGACAAACTTTGTGTCAGCCCTCTCTGAACAGTGCCAAAATCTGGTGTATTATCACAAAACGGAACCAGTGAGTTTATCTGCATGTAAATGGACCTGCATGTGGGATGCTCACCACCAAGTTAGCAAAACCAGTTTAAGTCTTCTGGTTGTATCCCTGTCTGAAGCGCAGGGAAAGCTCTTCTGTGGCCCCCAGCAGCTGGGCAGCCTCTGTGGGCCAGGACAGTCACAACAGCACTTTTGTTTTAAACAGGTGGTTTTTTTCTTAACACTGCTATCATCCTGTTTGTGCTGAAATATTTATTCTACAACAGGAAAATTGTAAGATAATTTCTATGGTGAAATACTACTGTGCTGATGAGAGCAAAAAAACAAGGCTTTTTGTTGCAATCCTACAGCTATATATATATATATATATATATATATATATATATATATATATATTTTTAAACAGTACATATAATTATAACTTAGAACTTTTGTTTCTTGAAAGAACATTATTTACTTCTGCTCTGTTTTGGCTACAAAATAGAATATTGAAAGAGAATAATGAAAGATAAATTTTAAACAATTCAGATAATGCAGTTTCTTTTAATTTACTTATTGCAAATATCAACCATGTCTTTTACCATATAAATTTTTAAATTCCAGGCTTAACCCAACTGCTAATGTAACTTTGAGCCAAAGGTACTCTTCCAACACAAAAAATGAAGGTGTGCAAAACACTTCTCATGTGTCAAAAATGTGTATGTTATTTGCAGATAATCTGTAAATCAATGCAAAGTAAAAGTCTGTTTATCAGAAGGTAGGGCCTGATGCAATACCAATTAATCTGTGAGTGTTCATATTTGACCAGGCTTCAAAATGTCCCTAAAATGCACTATAAATTTCCAAATGGGTACTTTTATGCTCATATTTGTAGCCACTACATTTTCTAACAAGAACTTGCTCTGACACCTTTCCTTAGCTCTACTTTACATTAAATGTAAATCCTCAATGCCTTCTACAAAATCCACAGAAACAATTTCCTACCGCCAGATACCTCAAATTTTGCCCTAGTACAGCACTTGGTCAAGTTTAAGCTACCCCCTGCTTTTTTTTTACAGACATAAATATTTTATAAGTGTTGATGGTAACTCACTTTTTGAGGAATTTTCAGTAGCAGGTGAAACTAAAATTAAATTACATCTTTTATCTCAGTGAAAAATAGAACCCAGGATGTTACTGCACCAAATATTTCTATCTGACTATTAAGTAACAAGTGTTAAAAACATTTCAAAAATTGTTTTTACATGCATCCTTAGGGATTATAAGGAAAGACAGCATCTACCTTTTTCTTTCATCCGATTTAAAAACAAAACAAAACAAAACAAAACAAAACAAACAGAAATACTCAGGAAATGCACTATTTTTTTTTTTGCTCATAATATTTTTCTTTAAAAAAAACAAAACTAACCAAACCAACAAAGAGTCTTTACCAAATCTGTTTAAAAGTAAATTCTCAGGAAGGGTGAAGGATTGCCAGGGCAGATCTTTGTGTTAGAATCATTATGCACAAAACACAAATGAGAGATTTTAAGTGCAGATTTCTTCTATTCATTGAATTTTGAAGAAAAAAGCAGGAAAAAGAGCATTCCACTGCCATGAAGAGATGGCGGCACAAATTATAAAGCACATGCCTACTGCTTCAGAGAAAAAGCAGAAGATCTAAAAAGAAAAGTAGTGGAGAAACTTTTCTACTTTGTTTATAGCAGAGAATGGGGTTAATTATCTGTAACAGCGAAATACATGTGAGGCCAACCTGGGGAACAACAAACAGCAAAAGTTCAGATGAACAACAAACCCCTGATTTTTAAAGGTGTTTTTATATTTGACAATTTTAGAAATTAATACATTTAAGTGTATGTGACACCAATGCATTAAATTGTTTTTACTGGTTAAATACTGTACCAGGTTTCAATACTGACCAAATTTTTCTGCACTTTGTTTTATTTTTATATCTATTTCTCATATGAGGAAAAATCTTAAGTAATAAATCAGTACAGTTTAAGTAGTTTTATTTTCTTGTTTCAGGGATTAACAATCAACTAAGACAGGCCGAACAAGCAGTTGCAGCTATATCGTGACTAGTTATAAATTATCTGCAAAAGTTTTTGAGGTGTTTTTCCTCAAATTCATGTCTCTGCTCTAACTGAGATTTATTTCAGTCATCTAAGAAAAAAGCTTTGTCACACAGAGTGACTAATTACCTACATCTGGGATATCTGAGATGGGATTACTGCTTCTACTATGCATCCCAACTTAAAATTTAATGCTCTAACTATGTGTAAATGTGGTCACTGAGAGAAGTAAAGCACTAATTTAATTATACAGAATTAAAATGAAATCAGAAGTTTTAAAGATGCTTAAAAAATAGTGGCAGTGTTTCATTGCATTCTTCAGTTCAAAAACTCTTCAGATGTTTATTATCTTCTCGGAGAAGATGCTTATCTATATTTTATGGTCAGCAGTTCACAGAGGAGTAAATAGGTTGGGTGTAGAAGAAAATAAAAAAGGTGTTTCTACTTACTGTTAGGTGATACTGCCTCCATATTTCTGGGCAAGCCTGGAAAATAAAAATATTGATCAGCTAGGAGCATGAAACAAGGTGCTTTACAGCCTGTTGGTTTTGGCATAACACAGTATCCACTGGTGTCGGTCACAGGAAAATAAGAAGCTTAACTGAAAGGGTCTGCATTTCAGCTTCAAAAACCCGGCTAGACAGTTTAATTGAATTTTACACTGGTTTAACACACTCCCTGCCATTGTCAGAAAGCCAGTAACAGTTTTCTCTCTGCCCTTTTTCTCCGAGGGGCAGAAGTTTGGGAGAGCAGCGTGCTCGTGACTGTAGGAAGCATTAATGCTGCAAAACAAACAGGGGCGGATTTAAATTCTACATTTTCTGACATTTTAAATTTACATAGCACTCTGGAAATTAAATCACAAGGTACCTTCCTTTCATGTAGGAACAGAAATATTTTATCTTTTTTGTATGTATCTCTTTCCTAATCAAAATATAATTGTTACATGTAATAATCCTTAGCAGCCTCATGTCAGATGAGTTGTAAACAAGAACCATAACAGATTGCTTTAATGTTGCTATTTTTACAATTACTTGCTTGCTTTTTTTTTTTTCCTTTTAAATTTTTTTTAATTGCCAGACTTTCACATCAAGTCCTAAGTGCACCCCTTTAGAAAAAAAAAAATTCAGAGCAGGTTTTTGAATCACAGCAGTGACACAATTGACCTGAGGGACACATGAGGGACGGTAAAGAGGAAAACGTGAATCTTTAAAACAAAATCAGAACACGCTGGTGGTCACTAAGGCTCTCTCAGGGATTCTTAATGCTTTTACAAAATGTACAATATTTCTGACAGCCCCTGAGTCACAGACAGACGCGGAAATTGTAGCACTTTTTGTCATTTTGGTGCACAGCTACTGCAGTGGAGGGCTTTCACTTCTCTTTAGCACATTTACCCTGTTATTAGAACAGCACCGTACTCATTTGAGCATTTAGCAACTTGGTTTGCCAATGTTCATTTTAAGTACTTTACAAAGAAATATAGTATTCCATGGCTTCTCCATAATATGCTGCAGCTGCAATTTCAAAGCCTCATGACTACTTGCAAATGAGTACTATTAACATTTCTTTAGATTTCGAACAAAATTTTTCACTCATGCCCAAATTCTTGCCTTCTTTTATTTTGATGGAGTGTGTTAATTAAAAAAACCCACACCACAACCAGTATCTCTCAAAATAAAATCCAAGTTTTTGCCAGTCACCCTGTGGCACATACAGTGTGTTTTTCCCAGATGTGATGGAAATGATATTATTTATTATTCATTCCACCAGTAACATAATTGTCTGCAGAAAAATCTACAATCTGTTCTGTGTAATGGTTCAACATTTCTTCCCTTACTCAAATACTGTGTGTAAATATTTGAGTTTTATATTAATATTTCTATAAAGGAAATGTGTGAAGGACATCACATTCCTCACCGAGGGTCTGACAGTTTGAACACACTCAAGCTGTCTTTGAACACAAACAAAAGGATTTTCCTCCTTCCCTAACTTAGCCAGGGTTCAGAGAGGCAATCTATAAAACACTCTGTAGCCTGTAAAAATATTGTACCAGAGCTCTCAGCATCTCCCTCAGACCTGAGGAGGTTTCAGCTGTGCAGGACAGCTGTGCTGGTCCGGCTCGGGGGTAGCAGGCAGTTATTATACATTAGTTCTGGATACTTTTCGATTACCACAGTGTGCCCAGGCTAATATGGTTGAACAATTGCAATCAGCGAGTTGTCCTATACTGGCAAAATGCCACTCTGTGGTATGACCTTTACTCACACGACTTCCTATTTAAAGATCATCATCATCATCCAAATTGCTTTATTTTTGAATAATTGTTTGGTTGGGTATTTTTTCTGCTCTGGACACAAAGAAATCATTTTGAGCAAAAATCCGTAGCTCTGAGTGCGAACCACAGTTGGCAGAGCTCTTCTCAAAATCCTGGGAGAGGCACAGCCCCAGCCCCTTCGTGGTGCTGTCCAGAGGTGGGTGTTATCCTCAGGGATGTTTTAAGGGCAAGGGAAAACCAAAACAAGGTAAGGATGAAGGTGGTGAGGGAAGGCTAAGCATATTCCTTCATTCAGGTGGTGACTTGGGGTAATACTGCTAACCATTATGAAGTGGGGTACAACAGCTGAGGAGGGGTCACTGTTAAATAACAGCTTTTGAGAGATGGTGCTTTTAACCAGGAGCCTCATTACTTTGCATCAGCTCAGGATTGTCGTCTGCCCCTTTATATTGTGGAATGACAAATAGTATGATTAACAATTACTACCAAACACCAGCTCCTCAAATGAAGCAGAGAGGTTTGCTATGGAAGAGAGCATAGCCAGACACAGCCACTGCCAAACCCACGATTTTGCTTATTTATTTAAAAGAACTTAACCATGAATGGCCCTCGTTGAAAGCAAAGCCCTCATGGTACCCAGCTACTATAGCAGCGTGATGAACTACATTAAAATAAAATTGCATTTATTTCCTGCCCCAGTGGTCTGACCTTACTCGCATTTAGATGTACCAGCACAGAAGGTGCGTACTCCGGAGGGTGGTGGCAGTGCCGCCGCGCGGCCGGGAGCGCGGGGGTGCGGGAGTGTCCCCGCAGCTGGCACACCTCGGTGTCACCGCTGCCGGGAGTGTCCCCGCAGCTGGCACACCTCGGTGTTACCGCTGCCGGGAGTGTCCCCGCAGCTGGCACACCTCGGTGTCACCGCTGCCGGGAGTGTCCCCGCAGCTGGCACACCTCGGTGTCACCGCTGCCGGGAGTGTCCCCGCAGCTGGCACACCTCGGTGTCACCGCTGCCGGGAGTGTCCCCGCAGCTGGCACACCTCGGTGTCACCGCGGCCGGGAGCGCGTCCGCTCCGTGCGCGACGGCAGCGCCGGGGCTGGGCGCCATCACGGCACAATCCAGACTGGGTGCTGCACATTTTCACCCATATTGAATTCTATCCGCTGCTAATTATTGTTTTACCAGAACAACGGCTTAATGCATCTGTTGTTTAATTCCCACTTCCCTATTCTCCAATGTGAACATCAAAGAAAATAAAACACTCAATCTCAAACAGCCCCTGACAGCAGACCGGGACTCGAGAGCTCAATAGACGAGGCCCTTGCCACCAGTTCTCATATTTCCACAACAATGAGCAAACACAAAACCGGCACTAAGCGGCCTTTCCTCCTTTCCGCTCCCCTCGGCCGGTCGTCTGCCTCGCGCCGAGAGGGCCCTCGACGGCGGCGCCGCGGGGCGCGGGCGGGGAGCGGATTAGCCCCGCCAACATGCGAGCGCCGGCCAAAGGCGAGCCAAAACCCCGCTACTGTATTTGGCGTATGAATAACCAAAATGCACGCGCTGACAGGAGACCGGGACGGGCCTGCGGCTCCCCGGGAGAAAATGTAGCTGTGATGAGTGACAGGGCTTTCAGGAAATATGTTCACAATCACAGACAGTGAAGGCCATGACCTAGATCGTTTAAGAGCTTGTCTTGTCAAATTATCAAAAGCTTCTTCGTCTCTGAATAAAGAGTGACATAAGTGAGTGTCAGAAAGCTGCAGGCTGACAAGCCAAGCATACAATAACAGCATGCACGTCACATACTTGCCGAACACCGCCACGGCTAGCGGCAAATCTTAATGAGAGCGCGGCTGGCCCAGGAGACTTGGGTCCCTGCTGGCATAGCTACTCATCTCGCAAAAATCCTTCAGCTCCGAGTCAGTTATGGTCTGACACGACGACTACAATTACTAAACACAACTTTTTAACAGAATCCTCTGGTGCTTTGTCAAAGAGGCAGCGGCTGCTTGGAGCTGCCCCGCTGCAAGCCACCACAATAAAACAAAAGATTTGCCAAAACACACACTTTTCATCACCTCCGCATGGGAACTGCCGCGGAAAACACACAATGCTTCCCTTCAAAACCACTCCTGCACAAGCAGATGTCGAGACCTCTCTCCACGCTGGCAGTGCAGACAGGCGCTGGTGCCGGGCGGGCAGAGCTGGGTAACTGCTGCTGTCACCCTGGCTGTTGGTAGCACGGCCGTATGCTCACCCTTGGGTGAATGTGGACGGCCAGAGGCGTGAGGGGTGGGGAAGGACACTGGGGAGCTCAGGAGAAGAGCAAACACCATCCCCTGTGCCCAGGGGAAATGGGCCACATGGACACCAGCTGCCCCCTGAGGAATGACCCAGCACCTCCAGCTCCATCCAAGCCCACAGCAGTATGCCAGAAACAACAAAGGCAGAGGGAACCCTCCTGGAGAGAAGAGGCCAGTGGTGGTTTGCACGCCCAGAAAGTTGTCAGAACACGCAGAGAAGATGCCAGTCGAAGAATGAGCTGATTCATGGGAAGGAGTGCTGACAACAAGGGTATTTGGGCATTTGGATGGGGCCATCAGACACAGTGTGGCTATAGGACACCAAGCACCTGGGCACTGTTGTCTGTCAGCTCCTGGGACAGTCCCTCCAGCTCAGCAAGCATCCGCATGCTGGCTTTCCCAGGTGTACAGGGAGATATTGCCTGATCTGCCTGCTTGCTCCCTGCTACATCCCCTGCTGATGGAGTCTTCCTCTCACCCCTGCTGCAGTTGAGGCTGAACACCAACCACAAGGTTCATGACATACACCGAACTGCCACTGAATCAGTCAAAAGCAGCTCCTCTGACAACCCTCCCAAGGAAACCGTGCGAGGTTTGTCTGCTTCCCGTACACCTCCAGCTAAGAGGACTCTGTATGCTCTCAGCACTGTCTCAGGAGAAGAGACAGATCTAGCAGATCATAAATGTATGACCCTAAAATGTTTTAAGTAACTGAATATTTCCTAACCAAACTAGGTGAAGCACCTTGAACTGCCTCACATTCACTTCTGGACCAAAGTGGAAAATCTGAGTGACAGACTCTGTGCACAAGACCCAGTTCTGCACCCTCTTTGTTACAGTAAAGGGAGTAAACTTGCTGAGAAAGACAAATTACAACTTCCTTTGAGCATCCAAAGCATTTCATAACATATGCTTGATAACAAGAAGATGGGGATTTCCCGTTTTTAGAAGGAGTCACATGGGAAAGACAAGGGGTGATAGCTACAAATCACTCCTGGGGAGATCTTAGCTGGACACAGGAGAAAACCTCTCACTATGAGAACTATCATCTCTTGAGGAAAGTGGTGGATTCCCCAAAACTGGACACTCTGGGGATTTGGCTGCACTGTCCTGTGTGTAGACCATGCTTTTGCCAAGAAACACTGGGGATGATGATCAGATGATCCATAATCCCTTCCAGCCTGGTGTTGTAGGATTCTCTGATTTCTCTTCCAGGAACTGCTCCCATTTCCTCTGGAAGCAGGGCAGATCTGCCTCCCTTAGTAAGGTGCCTCCAGGTCTGCTGCTGACCACACAGAGTCATCTTGGACTGTCTCTTCCCAGCCTGGCTTCTGTTGCCTTTGTCAGGTGTACTGGAAGAAATGATGAACAATTGATCCCTGACCACTGTCTCACAATGACAGGTGATTCTGAAGCTCTTTATAGACCCTTCCCTCTGATACCTCCTTTGCAGGCTGAGGGGCCGTGGCCATGCTGAGGGATACAGAGGACAGGGACCAAAGCTGTGCCCAGTGCCCAGGTGCTCCTGCTTTCCTGGTGACTCCTACCATTTCACCAGCTTTTTTTTTTTTTTTTTTTTTTTTTTTTTTTTTTTTTTTTACAGTTTGTGAAGACTAAACTGATTTTTTTTGGAATCATGTCTCCTAACTAGAATCTGAGTCCTGAACAGTAATATGCAGAACCTGTTGTTCCATATGCCAAAATGGGATTATTTTACTTTACAATTTTTGCCACTCAATTTCAATTGCCGTTTTACTGTGTTCTCCCACTGATTCTTATAGTTCTTGGGCAGTTCTGCACAGCTGGCTCATAGCACTGACTCTGTAAGTAATTCAGTCTTCCCAGAAAATCTTGTCACCCCATGGTTCACCCCTTCCCATGTCACACTAGCATATCCCACCTTTATTCTCTTACTCCATGCCTGTTTAGCTTGCTTGAAAGCTTTTGGTCAGGAACTTTGTAAAATGTCTTTTGGAATTTGTAGACTATGTCAACTGGATCATGTTTGTGCACTTGCTTGTCAACCTGCTCCTTTGAAGATCCAGAGATCCCTGAGAAGGATTTCCTTTACAAAAGCAGCCTTGAATCACCCCATGTATATTATATTTATACACCCATCCCAACATGCCACCACTATGGCTCCTTCTGCTATGAACATCCCAGATGAAGGAAAAAAACCTTTTTTAGGCCATCAGCAGCAACCTTGTCCTGTCCAAGTGTTCCTTTCATGTCTTTATCACCTGTTGGCTTCATAGGCTTTCTGCTGTGATCTCAGGAAAGATTTACTGTTGGTTTTGACTCTTTTGCCTTTGCTCTGCCATGCCATCTCTCTCTCTGAGGACTGGGCAAGTGAGCTCCTGCTCTGATGCTCCAGTATTCACACAGGTGAATGACACAGGCAGCCTCCAACTTCCCATGCAGGAGTGAACAAGAACTGCTCAAAGTTTCAAAAAAAAACCCCTTTCTTATTTAAACTGGAGCAGAATGAGCAGAAAAAATACATGCTGTGATGTTCCTGATAACCTGCATGGCTCAGGCAGGATTTAAATGCTTGTATGATAGAGCACTCATGATTCTTTAAAGAAAAGTTCATGACATAAAATCTGGAAAAAAGAAAAAATGGCCAAGAAAAGATGCTTCATTGCAGATTGCAATTTTGTCTCACTGCCTACCACAATGAGGGTGCAGAAATGTACAATTCATATTCTTTAAACATATTGTGGGCACATTAGCTATAAGCAAAAGTACATCTGGAACACGTTCATATATCATAAGAAATAGCAACTCCCAAATATGCTGGTTGTCCTTTGCACATCTTATGTACCAATGTGACATGCTCTTTGACCAAACAGAAAAAATAAAGGCAGGAAGTAGAGACTTAGAAAGAGATTAAAATATTTCTGAGTTTCAAAAAATCCAGTGTTTATAGAATCCCACAGGTGTATTTGAAAAACAAACATATAGGTCGTATCTATAGATAGAAACTGAAGTGTGAATGCATGCCAAAATTATCACAGTTTGCCTTTTATTCTTTTTTGTATTTAATTAAAGAGAAAAAAAAATCATAACAGCTTGACTACTACATATAGGACTGAATTTTGGTGACATAAAAACCATAATAATGTAATACAAGATGAAAGAAAGAGAGAACTACATTTGTTCTCCCTCTAATTCTATGTTTTACTTTAGTAGATCTTGTCAAACTTAAAGCCTTCAAACTACTTCTCTCTAATAGTATTTTTACTATTTAGTATCTGATCATAGTGAGAAAGCCACAAGTCTGGAACCCCTGATGCATCAGAGTTACTTTTTACATCTTCCTGGTGCACTCGCAGATACTGCGTCTCCTGATTTCTACCTCCCTGCACATTTCATTCCTGGAGAAAAAGGACATTTTTGTCCACCACTCCTAAACTGAACCAAAGACCAAGTGTTGACAATGCTTTGGCCTGTCTTCTTTGAACCATTCTCCGTGAAAACTCTGATAGTATAAAGTAATGACTAAACACAGGATTTTCATATGCTTATACAAATAGGCACTGTGTAAAATCAAAGAAATAGAAGGAGATTGTAGCCATTGTAAATTCCGTTTCTGACAGACACAAAACAAACCACACCCGCTCTCCGTGCCAAGGGCCATACTCACATCAGCATAGTGGCCCTTCATGTCGCAGCGGTTGCAGTGCTTGTTCCAATAGGCTCTCTCCAGGCATTCCTTGAAATAGTGCCCGGGCAAGCAGCAGTTCAGACAGAAACGTGCTGGGCAGCTGTGCTGCAGATGGTCTCTTCCCGCACACAGACAGCACGGGGGAACTTTCTGTGGAGAAATGAAAACAGAATCATGTTAAGTGACAATGTTCACGGGTGTGTTGGGGGTAGCTGGGTGGGCTAGCTGGCCACCACCTGGATCACTGGCACAGCCTCACAACTCACACAATTCAGCACTTGGAGTGACAACTATTCTGAGGGCAATCCTGTGTCTCTGTAAAGCCACTTCTCCCAGTGAGTGAGTGTATTTGCCCCCGAGGGTCCGTGGGATGTGGTCATTCTGAGTGTCCTCATGCCCTGAGGACTGAGGGTTTTACAGATTCTAGTGCTGGGCTTGGTAAATCCAGGCTGTCATACAATGGCTCTCACTTCTTGACAGTGTACTGACTGACTTTTAAACCCCTAACCACAGGACAAACTTTTGGAATATTTGGCATCTACCTGAGCTTAAAGTTTGCTCCAGTTTTGTCTTGTTCACAATTTTTAGCACTGTTCATATCATGGGTTATTATACTTTCTGCTTTCACTTATTTACTAGGGCTGTATTTCTCATTCCACAGATTCTCCTTGTTGAAAGTACACTTGAAAAATATTTTACACTTACTGACTGTTTTACCATTTGAAAAAAAAAAGTTGCTTCTTATGGCACTTGATTTTTTTTTTTTCTCAGTTTACAGCCACATGGTTTAGTGGAAGCTACTCCTGCCCATGGCAGGGGAGTGGAACAAGTTAATCTTAATGTCTCTTCCAACACAAACCGTTCAATATGATTCTATATGATGTAATTCTGCACATTTTTCTTTTATAAAAACAATAAAAGCAATGACATTGCCAAACAGGGGGATAATTTTATACAGTAAACTGATCTGGTGTAAGCTATCCTGCACCTCAGAGCACTGCTTCCAAAAAAGGATAAACCACTGAAATCATGCTTCTAACAGCAAGCACAAAGGTATATTAGGAAAACAGCTGAGTGTTCAAGTGATTTAAGTGTTTCATTTACCTTTGGAGTGGGACAGTTCTTGGACAAATGCCCTGGTCTGTCGCAGTTCCTACAAGTAATGTTTTTGTCAGCTGAGTAGTACCGCACGCCGCTGTGCCTCACGCCCGCATAGTTGGAGATCTGTGCCTGGTGAAACAGAGAGAGAAATGCATTTACCACTTGAGATTCTGTGCTTTGGGAACTGGGAATTAGAAAGGTCACTGCTGGCAGTGATCCAGCAGAAATCTAATGTTTCACATGTACAATTTACGCATCCAGGTTTGGAATGGGTAATTCTGTTACAGAGAAACCTGCATTGTCTGGAAGAAAAGTTCTCATTTGAACTTCCGCTTCAGGACATTCTTTTTCACTATTTAAAACTGCATTTGTGGAGCTTTCCCTCAATTAGCCAAAACACTTTTACTCACTGTGCTATGTCACGACCAACTGGAATTTTTTTCAGAGCACAAATATAATGAACATCAATTGCAAATGCAAGTTACATACTCCCTTGCACACATTAAGGCAAACTGCTTGGACAAAGCACA
The DNA here is from genome assembly GCF_030490865.1 of Poecile atricapillus. Taxonomy (NCBI): domain Eukaryota; kingdom Metazoa; phylum Chordata; class Aves; order Passeriformes; family Paridae; genus Poecile; species Poecile atricapillus. Next base: position 65,836,964 of record NC_081289.1, on the reverse strand, counting down.
ATGCTATACAAGTCTGGATGAAATATGCAATTTGCAATTGTAAAGAAAGACATAAAAAGGAAAAAGGAAAAAAAGAAAAGAGAATCTGGAAACAACTGTCTCTCTCTCAGTGACCTCACACATACTTTATGTGTAGGCAGACAGAATTGAAAATCCGATCTACAACTGTCATTACCTAGTAAACATGACAAGTTTAAAAAAAAAATACATAAAATTTTGGATGAGTGAACAGGAGAGGTATAATTCTTGCCTCAGGGCAAGAATTTCTTAGTGTCACTCGCTTGTATCAGCTGCACTGGACATTGGAAAGAAAAAGGGAGTGAGCTGGACACAGCAGCTGAAGCTCGCTCCTCCTGGATGCTCCAGCACCTCACCTGGCAGCTCCGGGCTGCAGTGGCCCCACGCTGCCCCTGTGCCCAGCCCAGGAAGGCTCCACACCCTGCTGGCTCCCAGAGCTGCCCTGAAACAGATCTGGGGCTCCAAAGAGACCAGGAAGGAAGAACCAATGTCCATCTTGCAGTCTGTGGAAGCACTCCAGCTCTTGGCATTCCCGTCCCTTCCTGCCTCTATGCCAGCCTCATCTCAAGAACTCCTTTCTCCTGTGGGAGGACACTGCTAATTGTCCCACAAAAACACAACAGAGGGATTTTTCAATCCCATTGACTTTATTCTGCTTGTTAGTAAGCAAGAAAATAAAGAATTATAGAAAAATTTGGTTGTCTGTATTTACCTCTAAGTCTTTATGAGAGATGGACCAGTCCACATCAATTTCTCCTGAAAAACAGAAATAAAATTAATTATATTTAATTTATATTAATATTTTTCTATAATATATTCAAGATGATGGTTACTGCAGTTATTGAAATGGCTAACAGATTTTGATGTACCAAAACAGAGAAACTAGTTCCATCTTTGGTAAAGGAAAGCTACTGACCCAGTGGGCACCAAATCTGCCTCACTTGAGTATCAGCACATGTACACCTACTGGGAGGAGTTTTTCTGACACCACATTCTTGTCCTGACCCCTGGGGTTTAAATTCAGGTGGGGATTTAATTACTCCAGAGGCATGGGCTCCAAGGGCCCCGACTCCAGCCACTGGAGCTGTCCCTGCCTGCGTTGGTGGGGATGCCCAGCTCCAGCCCAGAGGCTGCAAGCCTGGGAGCACACGGAACAGTAAGTTCCTGCAGAGCACACACTTCTCCTCCTTGCGAATTCACCACGTCTGTGTCTGCAGCCCTGCGTCCTGACTGCTGCGTGCCAACACGGCTAGGCATAACCTCAGACACCCAGACTGGAGCTGAGCAAATCTATTTTCAAACAGGGTTTGGTAATGTGCAATAAATCAGGAGGACACACTGAATTATTGACTGTCATGCCGTAACCTTCTCACATGCAGCCTTTGGGCTGGCAGGAGTGAAACAAACCAAGAAGGAAATGAAAGGGCAATAAGCTCAAGGAATAGGGATGCAACTAGGCCTGATAAAAATTCTGCATGTGAACAGGGCTCAGTGCTCTGGCTGTGCACACACAGCTGTGCTCCCACAGCAGCTCCTCACTGCTGCAGCAGGATCCATGTCAGCACGGGTGCTCACCTCACCTGTGCTTTACAGCAAGCATCACAACCTGTGTGTAAATTAATCCTGCGTGTTTGCAAACTTTTACATGCAAACTGTCCCATCCTGATCCATCACGACCCATTCCATCTGAATCTGAGGCATCCATGTTACTAACACAAATCACATCATCATCATCATGATTTACAGACAGCAAACATTTTTCCAGTTTTGATTGTACTATGCATTTCCATTAGAAGGTGGATGACTACAAATTAAAATTATATAATCTATAATTTTATGTCTCTCTGTTGATTTACTGAAAAACTCAGTAATTTTGTCTGAAGTGTGTGATACAGTATTAGGACACAAGATATGTCACTCAGGTGCCTTAGAGCACACCTGTTTATTGCTGCTCTTCTTTCAACAGTCAGGGCTCACACCGCATGTTCTCACCTGAACAACACCCTGAAGTATTTTTATTTTTCAACACTTACTCACTGAGACATTAATAATGCATTAACTGTCCAGTTAAAACACTGAAGTCAGTGGCGTCTGAGCCTGAGCTGGGGCACACAAAGTGACTGCCACAGCCAGGACTCCAGCAGCCACCTGCACTGTCACCCCAGCATCGCTGGGGACCGCAGGGAGTGAGGATGGGACAGTGATGCATCCATGCCCATGGCAGGAGCGAGTTGTGGGTATACTCGAGAGAAAATCAAGCCTGTTGAGGTCTGATCATTAGAAGTAAAAAAGCACTGTCATATTTGACTGCATTATTTATGGCTTAAATGCCTGTTAAGGAAATTAATTCATAAAGAAAAAGGTATTTGTAATTCAAAGCTCTGCCTTGGCAGTCAGCACCGCAAGTGCTATGTTGCACAGAAATGCACATGCAGAATGGTCACAGATCAAAATTACCAGCGAATTAACTCCTGTTAATCACTAGGCATGTCCTTCCTGAGGGCAAACCAACCAAGTTTCTCTTCTTCACTGTCAAAATCCCCAGCTACACAGGGGAAAACCATGATACAATGATTCAAATACTACTAATACAAGAAGCTAAAAGTGCTCCACTCAGAAAATAAAAAAGAGCTTTAATGCTGAATGAAATATTACAACAAAATCTCCCTTTACTAAATCTGTTTGGTGATCTAAAAGTTAATTCTAATTCACAATAGATTGCATAAGGCTTTGTCTTCACACAGAACAAATTCTTCAGACTGAAACACCTAGGGAGAGTTTTGCTTCTGCAACCAAGGTGAAATCCTGCTGTAGAGACACAGAAAAATCTGCAACAATATTTCTCGCTGACCACAGTGCTTGGTCTGCCTCTAGATCATGAAATAAATCACAAAACTCTTATTAAATTGACAGAAACTTCCCCTTCCTTCTGATTTTGTTTGCCTATTTGTGTGAATTAATGTGTGGCGAAGGCAATGCAGCACCCTGTGGGTGGCTCCCGGACGCTCCTGCCCTGTCCCGGCTGCTCCACTGGCTCACCCAGCACCAGCAGCAGCACCAGCAGCACCTTGGCGTGGCAGGGGAACTCTAATGCCACATTCTCTGTAGCCTGCAGCCCTCGTCACACAGCCTAGGGCAGGGGCAGCCTCCCCAAGGGCGCAAGGCTGGCTCTGCCCCGGGGCAGGTGGGCAGCTGGCACCCAAAATCAACACAGAATGGAAAAGGGACCACAGCTGGGTTCACCAACCCCGGGCTGCCCGAGGATGATGCTTTCCCACCCTGCAGAACACCATCTGAGGCAGCCAGGGCTGTTTTGGGCAGACACACGCCGTTTGCTGGGAGCTCCATCCCTCGCCAAGCCGGGCAGGACACCTGCACCTGATGTCCTCCAAGGCCATTGCCAGTACCACACCAGAGCATTCCACGCTTTTTTAAGGTGGGCATGTACACAGAAGGTGGATTTCTGCCCGAAGGGAGGGCTGTGATTGCTTTATTGTTACATTTGCTTTCATTTTATTTTTACTCTTCAGAATACACAGTTCAAAGACTTAAACAATCTCTGATTTCCCCTTTTTTCTATGGAGAAGTTGCACATACAAAACTTATTTCAAGCTTTCTGTGAGTTAAAAAAAAACCCCAAGAGCATCTTTGATATATTTGTGCTTTTAATCGTCCTCATCTTCATTTGTTAAATGCTATCTCCTTTATAAGGTTATATTAATTTCTACACTAGGTTTTCTATACTAAGATTAAGATGAATACCTGTACTATGACTATATATATATCTATAGTAAAAAAAATATAATAGACTTTACTGTATAAACTTCTTGTATTTATACTTTGAGAAAATGGTGTGGTCAAACTGCAGATCAGGGAAGAAGAGGATGTAAAATATACACCATTTATATGAAAATGGAAGCCTGCACAAGGTTCTCCCTTTATCAAGTACCACATTTTGGCTGTCCTCTGCCCCTGCACAATGGGATGAATGGCAAGCAACAGCTTTGCTTTTATTTAAAGAAAATTTTGAAAGATCATTGAGATTCACATGTATCCTTCCATCAGCATGAAAATGTAAATTTCTGAGCAGCGCTCAGGGTGAAGCCAGATTTAGGACCACTGTTCAATGTGCATTCAAACCTCCCCTCTTTCATCCCAGACAGGGAGAGGAGGGGAGGAGGGAGAAGGAGGACCAGCAGTCAAAACCTGAAATTGCCCGGAGGAACAATCTGTTTCCACGGAACAAAACACTGACTCAGATTAAACAATAAACGGTTCACAAAATTTCCTTATCTGCTGTGCTGTTCCACCAGGGACCCTGGCAGCTGATCAGGCTGCCCTGGCCAGGCAGGGCAGGGCCCTGCTGGGCTTGGGCTGTGATCCCCCCTAAAATCACACTCGTGTTTCACTCCTCAGGGCTGGGAGAAAACATATCCTTACACAAGCTCTGCCTGCCCTGCAAGGGTTTGTGTCATCACCTTCTTCAACAACAGAGAAGCTGCAGAGCATGGACATCCAACTTTGAAAATAAAACACTAAATTTCCCAAATGAAGGCGGCAAGTGGTCATGTCCCCCCTACCTTCTCATTGGGAAATACATGATGAGATGTATTTTATTTTATTTTATGATCAGCCCAGTGAAACAAGACACTTCAAGCTGTGGCACAATGATACGTGGCCTGAAGGGCAAATACATTTCAAAGCTGGGCTTTAAAAATTGGATTTTGACTGCTAATTAATATAGCATATTACAGAATAGAGAACTCTAATTATATTCTACTGTAAGATCTCTGTGGCAAGGACTGTTTCAGACATACCTCTGAACAGTATTTACCATACCAGGACACAGCTTCTGCTGCTAGTGAAAGAACATTTTAAAATTATAAGCCTTAAAACTCCTAAAAATCACTAGATCTGTAAGAATTTCACCTTTTGACATATTACATGTATCTGAAAATTCCTGATCATGTGTGACCTGAAGTGATTCAAGTCCTACAGTAATGGAGCCTGCTACAATGAGTTTCACATTTTCTGTGCCCACGTAGACCTTCTCACAAAAGGAAAAGGAATGACAGTGTGCTGGCACAGCAGCCAAGCACTGTCCCAAAACAGAAACTGAGGTGGCCTCCTAGGCTCTGTGAAGCACAGGAATTTGGGTGTCTGTGGGCCAGGACACGCTGCACATCTTTCCCTTCTGGCAGAGGTATTCCAGGAGCGTACAGACAAATGTGTGTGTGTGCACGGCGCTGTCTGCGAGCCTGTGCACGTCCATGTGAGCACATGTGTGCATGCAGGACCCCACACCCATCCCACCCCACACCTGGCCTGCTGCAGAACAGACTCCATGGACAAGAGGCTGGTCCTGCTCGTGCTGGCTGACGCTGCCCTTCCTGCAGCTCCAGGTCCATCCCGGCAGGGACCCCTCCCCACAGGACGTGCTCAGGGGGCAAGGGGCTGCAGCCCCCTCTGCACACCCCAGCTGCTCACAGCAGCCCCTTGCAGGGGAACATCACCAACCCTGGTGTGTTTTTCTTAGATAATTCTAGGGATTTCTCAACATTTCCTTGATAAGAAGGAGATGATTTTCTTAAAAACAAAACACCTGCTGTTTAATGGAATACCTGTCAATATCTTTTTAAGACAGCTTAAAAGAGATCCATAACTCCCACAGGGAAATCAGTCGATGGAATTGTTGACAGAAGTTCAATTTGAGACATTTTCTCAAGGCAAAAAAAGGCCCTCTTACCTCTCCTCTTCATACCTAAAATTACGTATGTGCCAGTAATGCGCACATTTTGGCAGCAGAGAAATCCCTGCAATACTTTATCTTTAGCAGCCTTTATCTGTGCCATTTTTGAAAAGCATCACAAAATCCAAGAAACAATACTCAACCCATTTTGAAATGAATTAAAATCTAAGCAGTTGACTGATGCAAAGGCAGAGGTGTCCAAAAGCAGACCAGAGTTCAAACAGGAAAAGAAACTCACACACCTCTGAGCAGCCCTGCAAAAGTGGGAAACCCCACCCCCCCTAGGAGCTGTAAAAGTTACTTTAAACAAACTTCTGCAGCTACGACCCATGGGGAAGACTTAACCATCATTGCCAGAGAGGAAAGGTCTGGCAGTTGGGGTGCTCTAATCCCCCAGCAGCGTCTCTGCGCTGGGGTGGCCACTCCAGGAACATCACAGACAGCGTAGCACAACACAGATGAGTTAAAACCACCTAACCTGGCAGAGACATGCTTTTGGTGTTAAAACAGACGTTAATAAATACAGATATGACTGCAGCATTGGTGCATCCTGCCGTCCTAACAGGAGTCAGGTCCCTGGTACCACATTTTGGCCCTGTACCCCGTTTCTGTGTCAAAGAGCCTCTCCAGTGACCCCTCCTCACGTGTGCCCTTCTGTGTCTCCCTCAGCTCCATTTATTCCAGCAGCTCTGTCTGGCTGAAGCGCCTCAGGTACCAAGTGGGAATAAAAATGTGCAGCGAACAAAGCAAAAGACAATTCTGTAAATCATATTTTTGGAATACACGTACCACCAAACTGCTGAAATGCAGGGACACATGCTAAACATGAACACGTAGGGTGCCCTTTCCATTATGTAAGTATGCATAATTTCCTGTCTGTTTTCTGTCTGTGCTGTAACACTGCTTCCTTCAGCACTGGCCACTGCTGGCCATGTTAATTCACAAAACTCAGCGGCTCATGATTTTCAAAGCTTAGCGCAACATTTGCAGAACAAAGTAGGTTTTTCTCTCTTTTTGGTGGGTACAAGTATGGGGACCACAGGAACAGTTAAATTCATGGCATGGTTGGTCTACCACACAGTCGGGGGAATTCTTTAAATAGAGCCTGTCACTCTCTTTGCCCATCAATGGGATTTCCTTCTCAAACTGCTGATTCGTTCAGGTACACAACAGAGGAAATTTCAGTTAACCTTTGTTTCACCCCGGGGAAAAATCTGTCTGAAAAGTATAAAGTGAATAGATTAAAAAAAAAAAAAAAAGAAAAAAAGAAAAAAAGAAAGAAAAGCTGCAGGGTTATTCTTCCTAGTGTTCACAGCAGTCAAACTTAAACAGAGAAAAGGAGGCAAACATGAACATTTTATTCCCACCAGAGAATAAGGTATAATATATGATTTAGAAATCCCATTGTCTATACTGTGATTTCTAATTTAGAGAAGGAAAGGCTGAACACAAATCTATTGTTCTCATTGGGTACATCAAGATTTCACTTTTTGACTATTTTCTATATTGACTGAAAAGGGAATAATACTTTACTTTGAAGAGAAACTCTTTTTAGCTATTTGATTGAGTTGTCTGAAATACCTTTTAGATTCCAGCATTCCTTGGTGAAGACAAAAATAATAAATGCTAACTCAGAATTACATGTGAGAAAATGAAACCAAGGATAAAGACAAAACTACAGTAATGAAATAAAGGGAAATTTCAGGACATGTTAGTGCCAGAAAAAGTCTTAGACTCGTCTAAATTAATCACAGAACCACCCATTTTGGGATACAATTTTAATTTCAAAACAGGAAAAATAATTTTTGTTTCCTAGTGTCATTTATCTGCCAAGGTGTCTGCTGCATTTGCTGTGGTAGCACACTGAGTTAGTGCAGACCTGTGCCCAGGAAGCCTCTCCAGAACGCACAGACGGACAGACGGACATGGAGCTTGGGAGCACGGCCAGGGCTGTGAGGTCTGCGAGGCCCGAGCTCCAGCAGCAGGGATATCTTGAGATGCCTTGTGGGATCAATAGGTTGCCAGGAATTGATTCAGCGTCACTGAGACTATTTCTAGGTTGAAGAGATTGCGATTTTGTCAGGGCTGCACAACCCTTCACTAGGAAGGTGATGCTGGGGGCCAGGGCTCCACAGCCACGGGGAAGCTTCAGCTCTTAATCAGCTGGTGGAGAGGGGTGTCTGTGGCAGTGTCACTGTCCCATCTGGCTGCTGGAGCCTGCCAGCCCAGCCCAGGCACACTCACTGCTCTGGGGATTGTAGGGATCCTTCACAGCTGCACACAGTGGTGCTCGCTTAACTGCTGAGACAGAGCCTAAGACAGACCCTGCTTCACTCCTCACCATGTACACAAGATCAGCAATTGTGTCTCCTTTGCCAACACACTGCACCTTTTTTCACCAATACAAAATGGATGAAATATAAATATAAATAAAAAAGAGACAACAACGTCCACAGAACCTTGCTCTTGTGGTGTCAGATCTGCCAAAGTCCCTGTGGCTAAGAGAAGCCCTGTAAGGCATGTGCCAACAATGTGATGTGTCTCCCTGCAATGAAATCCAGATTTAAAGCTTCTTGGAAATTAATTGCTTCTTGGAAATTCAATGCTTCAGTTGAATCACAAACCTAAAACCATTCACCAGTAGCTGCATCCTGGAGAAACAGCACAGCTCTCTTGATGCTGCCATAAACAATAAAATAGGGAAATAATCCCTGAGTTGGAATAATATTGATGTAGATAAATATCTGAAATTTGTCAAGCTTAATTGGGGATCCTAACTTTTTCTCTGAAATTCCCAAAATCTTTAACCCAGGAAAAAATAAATCACATTTCAATGCAGGCTGAGTGCCAGTCTTTGGGTATGGGCCAGAATTTTGGTTCAACTTTCCTTCATGCTGATAAATGGCCCACTGGGCAAAGGCAAATGAAATCATCCCAGCTCTGGTGATTCCTTCCCATCCTCATACTCAGACCAGGCTCCCACAAACAGCTCTTGGAACACGAGGAGGACCACCACAGGGTGCCTGGGAAGAGACAGACCCAAAACAGCTCTCATCTCAGCACTTTACTCTTTTCCTGGGAGGACTCGAATGAACTCCAGACAAAAGGACTCCCCAGGAGCCTGGTCAGAGTCAGGATGTGGGAAATTGCATTACTCTGAGAGCAGAACTGTAGTTTGACCTGATGCCAGTATGGAGACAAGGAGTGGGTAAAATTCCTAGTTTTCCATTTTGGTCCTCCTCATGATGATAGCAATAGGACTCATAAGCAGGAGGTTCCCAAAAATATTCATTCTGGACAGAATACTTCTCCAATTCGGGCAACAGAAATTAACACCACCTCATAGATTTGCCATCAATCCATTTGAAGAAATCTTCCCACCTGCCATGCACCCTGGTGCCTCTGCACATTGAAGGCTTCCTCAGACTTGAGCTTCCCAAGAAAAGAGAGGAGTGATGCAGTGACACAGCACTCCTGAAAGTGATTAGAAACGAGATGCTGATGCATCTGAGGATACAGCATCAGCTGAGATACAGCACAGATGCTCTGTGAGAAGAAAGCTCCTGCTTAAGCACTCTGCTCTCATTTGGTCTACCTGGGCTTTTATGACCTTATGACTACCACAGGCAGATCCTTTAGTCCATACCTGAAGCACTTCTACAGCAGGAAGAGTTTGAAAGATCTTCTCAACACCTTGGTCACGGCTTGTAAAGCATGTACCAAGATGGTGCAGTTTGTTTTCCAGGAGTCACCACGGAAAACTGCCATGAAGGACTGCAGATATTTGGAACATAACAGCACCTAACAGCACTAGCCAGCATCCAGTGCCTGAAGGTCACACGTCTTGAGACTGGTCACATGTTGGGCTCTGCAGGGTGGAGACTGTAACGTGGCAAAGAATGAGAAAATACATAATGTCCTTTTCCATTGCAGTGCTAATTTTTTGGTGTTTGTTTCACATGACAAATACATTCTGTAATTTGGAACAGAAAACAACTGGAATGGACATCTCAACATCAGCCTTCTGTTCACAACAGAAAACAGTTTTTCAGAAAAATTCTGTACTTAAGAGGTACAGTTTTGAGGTGATGAAAAATGGCCTTGCCAAAGAACTGCTAAATCTCACTGGCTACAACAGTTCTGTTGCAACAAGGACCATAGCAGAAAAGATGTCACTCTCCTTCCTTCTCTTTCCAAAGAAAAGTGGAGAAAAGGAAATGTTCTCTCTATAATCAGCAAATAACAACTCCCAGTGAGAGAATTCAGTCCTTGCTTGTTTAAAAATCTTTCAATGCTGCAATTTATCTCAGATTTTGTCTCACATAAAATGAATCTGAGACCTCAATTTCATGTCTGTTTCCCATGCACATTGGTGCAGCAGTCTCAACAGTGGGGTGCAGACACCCCAGAAGCAGGGAGGCATTCCATTGCAGCATGGGAAGAAAATGCTTTTTTTACCATTAATTAATAAAACAAAACAGCTTTTAAAAATAGTGTATACTTGATCTTTGTCTCATTATGTTTTACTTTCTATTTTATGCATGCCGTATAACTGCAATTAACACTTCAACGGTGGGCTCAAAATCACCTCCTGTGATGCTAAAGACATAGTTTTTATACTTTGATAATTTATCTCTGTGGTTTCTTTTCTGTTTGTTTGTTAGGCATTTTTTTCTTTTTTTCCATACATAGATTCCACAGCAATAGGAAAATCCTTCTCACCGCTACCAAAAACAATTTGTATTTTAAGTACGGTGTTGTAATGAACAGAACTTTCTTTCACATCTACTAAATTTAGGTTCTCTAGGAATATGAGTTTTCCCTACACCTGAGGAGCTTGCAGGAGGTCCCTGCACCTCTTGCCCAGGTGCTGCCAGGCAGGAGGCCAGGAGGGATGTGCTCAGCACCACATCAATCCCAGCGGGAGCTGCTCGAGGGTTTTCACAGCCTGTGATGTGCCCGAGACACAGAACAGAACACAGCGACCAGGAGAGCTCCCAAGTCTATACTTGATTTTAAGCTTTGAGTTCTGAGAATTTAACAAGCCTTTACTGAAAATTAATTGGATAACAGCAGTACTGCATAGTTTACCTGCATTTAATTAGTTTTAAAACAGCACTTAGGACATTTAATGTCACTTCCTCCAGATGTAAGTATAAATGGAAGGCACATTATATGCTAGCTCTTCCTACCTAAATTCAGATATGCAAGCCTCAACTTCTTGCTGTTCTAGTAGGAAAATGTTATGCACTTCATTTTTATTTTTTTCATTTATTTTATAATGTTTTGCTTGATTAAAGCTTGTTTTTTTGTTTCAATGTTGATTTTTAAACAGAAGTAGTCTTTTAAATATGCAGTTATTTAATTCAGGTCACTTACTTCATGTGACTGAGCTGAAGTGAACATGAAATATTTGTATTAGTCCAAGTAAGCTGATGCACATCAAAAGCTGTGATTTAAGTCACTCCTTTCTGATAAAGAGTCAATCATCTGAACAGTTTTGCCCGTGTACTTCAGGTGAAAGTCCCCTACGCTCCAGCAGACTCATGGTTCTACTGCACAACTGACTAAATATAGTTTCTGTATCACAAATCTGGGCAGTAACTCCTGAAACCTTAGATTCAGGTTTTCCCCCTTGATCTGGACAAGAGGAAGGGATGTCTGAATCCATGACTGAAGGGCTGGTTGCAAAGCAGATCCTGCTTCTACCTAGCAACACTGGGAAAAAAACAACCAGTCCTATCACTGAAAAAAATCACCAAGGCCTCATTTAAAATGTGCAATCAACCAAATTTCCTGAGCAGGGTGGTAGCTTCTCAGTCCTTTAAACAAATAATGTAGACACTCTCTCTAACTCACACCATCCTTCAGTGGGCTGCGTGCAGGGAGGAGGGAGACAGGAAAATCAGTGGAACACAAGGTGGATGTTCTGAGCCTGTGGCCAGGGCACAGGAGCCACCACAGCTCACAAGGACCAGTCCTGTTCCTAAAGTCTTGACCAGCTGGGAAGGGGGGACACAGAGCTAATGCCAGCACAGACAGCCCTGAGGGGAGCAGGCACCATTTCTCACTAAACATCAGAAAAGTCTGTCTGTGGAGGAGGAGCAGGAGGAGGAGGAGGCTGGAACACCCCACATCACCCTCCTGCTGACAGCTGGTCCCTGTCTGTGGGTGGCAGTGGGACCAGGGCACAAGGGGTGGCTCTGAGGTGGCCCCAAGGCTGTCCAAAGACAAGCTGTGACCTGCTTGGCAAGTGCCGACAGTGGGACAATGCCACTGCTGTGGGTTCACCAGCGCTGCTACCAGAGACTGCACCAGTTTTGGGGTGCCAGATCCAGCCCCTGATGTCACCTGAGCCTGAAGGAAGCCACCCCTGCTGGGCCAGCGCTGGCTGTCTCGGTGAGGAGCAGCATTTCAGCCTGTGCCTCACAGGAATGTGCCAGCACACACACCCAGTTCTGTCAGCTGTGAGCTGCCATAATGGCCTGGATGCCAAGATGTGGTTTAGGAAAAAAAACCAAAATATTAACTACCAATTAAAAAACAGAGCTACAGATTTCTTCCCATACATTTACCTTCTTAATTCGGGGCAAGACCAGAATCAAGAAACTCCCAAAATGTTATGAATTGTGGGTGGCAGTAAGGGCATCTGCTGAGTACAACCTCAAACATTTTATTTCAAGTGCTTGATGTATGAGCAATAAAAAATTGCTCGGATGCTCACGTTTGCATCTCCTTTTGCCGTTAGTTAGTGATTCAGATGATTCAGTATGACTGAAATCAGGTCTGTATTTTGCATATACTACACAAGTCTTAAAATCAGATATTAATTTTTTTAAAAATGTGGAGAAAGTACATTTGAGATGCATTATTTCTACACTTGCTTTCATTTACGTCTGTGTTTGTATAAGATCAACAAACTCGACAAAGCACTAGGAAAGATGTGATTACATTATTATTATTTTTTTAACAGAGGTGCAGAGAGAAGCATAAGGGAAAGAAAAATGATGCAATTTTTTACCCAGCAGATCTTCAAATGGTTTTAAAAAATGAAAAAGAGGTATAAACATAAAAAGCCACCTACTCAACATAAATGCAGGCAAGTAAACACACTATTTGAAGCAAACAGATTACATCACTCACCAGCAACATTCAAAATCTGGAGAACAAGTGGGCCAACTATTTAATCTGAGAAAGGAATGCACAGCTAGCCTCCCTCCTTGGAATTATAAAGAATGATAAATTCACTGGTTGCCTGAAAAGAACATATCTCAGGAGCTGTAGAAACACTGATTTCCGTTTTTGCCATTGTCTCTGACAACATGCTCTTTGAATTACACACCTGCCTCCAGCCTTCATTATTTCTGTTTCATTATAATGAAGATTATACTTTTGACTTCCAAGGCTGCTTGCTTTGACAAAGCCCTGTAAAACCTCCCTTTCCTTTGCAATCTGACAGTGCCATAACAAAAACCACAAACAATTCTGCCACAAAGAGGGTGTTTTACCCATAGCACCCTACCCTGCCACCACACAAAAAAGGAATGCCGTGGGGAATCCAGGTGTCATCACTGCAGGTGCCACCACTGTCACTGATATCAATAGGAGCACTCAGACTGGAGCACCTCAGTGACCTAAGCAGGGAAAAACAAGTGGAGAATGGGAGCTGCTTAATCGTAGACAATATTTACACTGGTAAAAATGTCCAGAAGTGCTGAAATATCCAAAATAATCGCATTTTAATTCAAATATCCAACTTTTTAATGAAATTTGAGTCATATGGTAGGCTATGTGGGGACTCCCTGCATGACTAACATCACATAAATGCCATCACTGTGATGCTTCCATGTGTCCCTGTGACAGGCGGTGCTCTGGAGGTGACTAATGGGGATAGAAGGACGATGACACTGCAAAGGCCGGGCTGTGATCCCCTGGGTCTGATCCCCTGTGCCCATCACCCTCTGGCTTACAGTGAGGCCTGGCTGGCACCCACTGACACTGGAGGTGCTCAGGGTGTGCAGGTGCTGGACCCTGGGCAGCACAGCTGGCTCTGCTCTGGGCACTGGGCAGCACAGCTGGCTCTGCTCTGGACCCTGGGCAGCACAGCTGGCTTTGACCTGGACACTGGGCAGCACAGCTGGCTCTGCTCTGGGCACTGGGCAGCACAGCTGGCTCTGACCTGGGCACTGGGCAGCACAGCTGGCTCTGCTCTGGGCACTGGGCAGCACAGCTGGCTCTGACCTGGACACTGGGCAGCACAGCTGGCTCTGCTCTGGGCACTGGGCAGCACAGCTGGCTCTGACCTGGGCACTGGGCAGCACAGCTGGCTCTGCTCTGGGCACTGGGCAGCACAGCTGGCTCTGCTCTGGATGTTATACGGCACAGCTGTCTCTGCTCTGGACCCTGGGCAGCACAGCTGGCTCTGCTCTGGACCCTGGGCAGCACAGCTGGCTCTGCTCTGGGCACTGGGCAGCACAGCTGGCTCTGCTCTGGATGTTATACGGCACAGCTGTCTCTGCTCTGGACCCTGGGCAGCACAGCTGGCTCTGCTCTGGACCCTGGGCAGCACAGCTGGCTCTGCTCTGGGCACTGGGCAGCACAGCTGGCTCTGCTCTGGACCCTGGGCAGCACAGCTGGCTCTGCTCTGGGCACTGGGCAGCACAGCTGGCTCTGCTCTGGGCACTGGGCAGCACAGCTGGCTCTGACCAGGGCACTGGGCAGCACAGCTGGCTCTGCTCTGGACCCTGGGCAGCACAGCTGGCTCTGCTCTGGACCCTGGGCAGCACAGCTGGCTTGGCACCACATGTTGGGCCACACAGCTGTTTCTGGGCAGCACAGCTGGCTCTGACCAGGGCACTGGGCAGCACAGCTGGCTCTGCATCTGCCCCTCCCAAGGTACCAGGTACCCTGGACTGCAGCCAGGGCAGCTCTCTGTGGCCACTGCTGCTGATGGCACATGCTGAGGGATAGCTGCTGGGCACCAGCCACTTTGCAGTGCTCACCTTCTTGGGCTTTTACTCAAGGCTTCTCCTTGTGTTTGCTCTTTCAAACACTATTTCACCTGAGTTACAATTGCCAGCACCTATGGCTTCAACAAAAAATCAGTAGTGCTGTTGCTGTTTAAAAAGAAAAGCAACATTCAACTATTTTGTCAGGAACACATTTTACCTGCTGTGATGTTGCCACTTGGTTAGACCAAAGAAGGTACCATGGCAAACCCCTGGGGTTCTTCTGGACACAGCTTCCAAAAGCTTTTGCACATTCCTGCAGTCTTTATTCATGTTGAATTACAAATGCTCCTTTTTTTCCCTCTTCTTTTTTTTTTTTTTTTTTTTTTATTCAGCTATTCATGCACTCAGACAAATGTTAAAAAATTAAGTTTCTGTAAACACAGTATTATCTTAATAAGTTCAAATATTATTAGACTATTCCCTGGGGGAAGAAAAGCAATATATTCCAAAGCAAGTGGCTGTATATTTTGCAGAAGGTGGCTACTCTGAAATTAAGAAATGCAAATGATTCCACAGTTTATGTGCCTCAAAGTAAAAAAACTGATATTAAATTTTAAAAAGGTAGCATGAGACACTGCTGCTTACGCCAGAGATCGGGAGGATGCCAAGGGACCCAGAGCAATCCCGGGTCTGGGGTTTTCAATGGCACAGACTAGTGATCACAGGATGCTGGTGATACTCTCCAGTTACCCCTGGCAACCCTTCTCAACTGTAACGATGCTGCCCCACAATAGCTTTCACTGGGCAGCTTTCTCTTCACTTAGCTGAATGCTCTGGGACCATCTGTGTCGGAAAGCATAAAAGGCCAGCCTGCCTGTGGGCCCGTCACTCTGAACACCACCTCTCTGACCCCGATTAAATACAACTTTCAATCCCTTTTGTCCTCCCTGTTGACTTCTCCTATTAAGGGAGCCCTTTGACAAAGAAAGCGGAAGAGTGGACTAAGTGCCCCCAAGAAAGGTGATGTCTGATACTGCTCAACACAAGGATTAGCAAGCCAATACATAACAAAAGCAAGTTTGGGGGAGGGGTAAAGAGGAAAAGAAAAAAATGGTTTTATACAGGTCTTTGACTAATTCAGTAGGTACACAGTTCAACAAATAGCTATACAAGAGGCCTGCTCCCAAAGAAACAACTACCAGGGAACAATAAATCGAGGAGATACCTTTCAGCATGGCTACGCAAGGCCGTGACATTGACAGGAGCAGTGGATGTGCCATTTCCTACCTATGGGCTTTTAAACTGCATGGGGTCATGGGGAGAGGTGCCAAGAACACTCAAGAAGTTGCTTTAAGGACAGACCTTTTCCTACAGAAAGGTCTTGTAAAATATCCTAACTTGGGTCATTTGAGGTAACTGAAATGGGAGTGGGCAACAAAAGCATGAAGAACAGGAACAACAGTGGCTGGAGAAAATCTAAATACTTGCGCATCAGAGCTGATTGCTCCCAAAGGAATGTACTAAAAACTATTTGCCTTTTGGAACATGCTTTGTCCAAAAGAAGACATAAAACTTTGCCATGCAGGTTTGCAGTAGCCATGGGGTATCCTAATACAGCAAAGCCTCTGACACTGAAGCCAACAGTCAGCACTGGGGACACGAGCAGGGAGAAGAGCAGAGCCTCGCCTCTGCAGAGGGAACCAGCTCCTGGCACAGCCACCAGGATGGATGGGCAAGAGACTCCTGTGCCCCCAGAGACAGAGCACAACACATCCCAGGGCATTTCTCCAGGGTCTGGGGCAGTTGTAATGATGTGACTGTCACAAAGAAAAGTCAGGAAGCACCTGGGTGCAGGAGATATCTGCACTGGAAAACCTGAGCCAAACAGAAGGTACTTCCTTAGAGCAAAGCAGCAGCAGGGAGGACTGGGGATTTTATTTCCATGAAAAAAAGATACTGAAACAGTAGAAATGATGGGGAGAGAGACAATAAATGGAAATCTATATACAAAGCAAACCTTAACAGAACCCCAATGAGTCTGGGGTGTTTTTAATGCCAGCAGTAATTAGGCCAGGGATACAAGCAGATCAGGTTGCCCTCATGTCAAAAAAAGGAAAATCTACCCAGGTTTCCTGTTTAGAATATGCTCTCTGTACCATCATAAAACACAAACCCACTTCTAAATAGAGGTTATAATTGTGCTTGTGTTAGAAGGAGCTATGTGAGACCCAGGGGATGACTGACAGTGCTGACCATCACCCAGCAAGCAGAGCCTGTAGCTCCAGAGACGGTTCTGGACCCCTCCTCAGCCATCAGGCTTTTACTGACAGCTTTATTACCATGAACTATCTGCCTTTTACATGTTCTTTTGAAATTTAATGTTTTATTTGGCACAGTCAATTTAGACTACAGATGCATTTCCTTCTTCCTCTTTCTGTCTTTTTTTGAAAGGGGGGCAAAAGACATCAGGAAAGTTCCCAAATGGGTGCCACTGAAAATTAGTATTTCTCTATGGACTCCGGAAAGTAATAGATGGGAACCTATTTCTAATAGTTTTACTTTCTGTGTTATCTGGAGAAAAACAGATTCATACATACAAAATGGACTGTTTCAGAAGATAGTGCTGTGAAAAATGAAAGGCTGTTCCAAAGTAAAAAGTGATTATTTCAGAAGAAATGAGAAGCTCCAATGTCAACCCTACTGCCTGAATCAGCAAAAAATCAAAGCTCTGCATAGAATAGGAAATTGGAGATTTTACCTAAATTTACATTTCTTTCTGCTGAGCACATTTTTGCTTCAACGTGAAAGAACTTCTTAGAGACACTCCTAGTTTCAGACATTGCTTTTTGCTACGGTGTTGTAAAATGCTGCTGCCTGGGACCGGAATTCCATTAGTACAATTGGAAGAATTTATGTATGAATGCTAGATATGAGCCACAACAGCCATGGATAACATCATGTAAATGAATAATTTTTTTTTTTCTAAAATGAGATCTCCTCAGTCATATTGACAATTGTCCAACAGAAAACCCAAAGCCATATAAACTAAAAAATTGCAGTTTCTGCTGGCAGAATCCATCAGAAACATTGGCAAAATATTCCCATATATATCTTTGACATTCAGTGCACTACTACAATAAATCAGGAAAAACTAACTCTAAGAATGTCGTCCTAAAGCACTGTACTGTTATTAAAACCTAAGTGATACATAACATTTGCACTCTATATATGTATCATCATAATTACACAAGCAAAAACCACAGTTCTGATATTATAATGTATCTAAAAGAGGCTTTTTCTCAAGACTATACTCACCATCCTAAAACCTCCAAAAACCAGAACTGCAAAATGTAAAACTGACTCTAAGACATGCAATATTCAAAAACAAAGTTCAAGAGGTGAGGCAATCTCATCTGGCAGTACAAACCTAGCCCTTTGAAAATAAACCTTTTTTTTAGAGAAACTTATTTTTGCTGATAAGCATTCCTGAATTATCTGTGGGCATCTGGAAGACACAGTAGATCACATGGGACATTGCCACGGGGGACGAGCTGGCTTTCTGAATCAAGTGGGACTGCCTTGGCATGTGAGCCACTGCTCCCTTGCATGAACCAACCCAGCAATCCTTCTGGACAGAGAACACACTCACATTACACTTTGTTGAATAGATAAGTAATTTGCAGAAAATACTGTCGTATGAACTGCTGATTCACCCACAGCAAATACCCACAGTGGAATCTTAAACTACAGGCGTGAAACCTCCTAGGTTTGCCAAGACCTCATAAAAACTCCATGAATAACCATTTCACAGCTCAATCAAAATTAATCTGCTCTGTGTTTCCTTCTTTACTTTGGCACCATGTTTATTAATTGTGTATGATGATCTCCAGATCATGGCTTTCTACCAGCCCATGCACTTTTACCAGAGCACAGGTCACCAGTGTCCGCAAAGCAGATGCACAATTCAAAAGGGAAGTCCCAGGGAAAGAGCAATGACACTGCTGCAAGAGATGAGTGGAAGGAACATGCACAAAATAGTCAGAACTGTGAAAAATACAGTAGCACCAGAGGTGCTGAAAGCACTGTTCTTGATTGCTGCCATTTGAAGTGTTGCATTTTGTCAGTGAATGACCTGGCTGCAGTTTTAACTCCAATTAACACGGCTTTAACCCCACACACAAGCCAATGTATTCCATCATGCCTAATGTAGAAAAAAAATAGCATGAAACTCAACAGACATATATAAAATTGCCAGCAACACGTTTTTCTTAGGACAGTATATTCGTCTTTTTGGACATAATTTGTATCCAAACAATATGAACTCAAATAGTATTAAATACTCTCTTTATATCACTCTTTCACGATTACCACACCGGGGTTTCCAGAACCTCCTCAGGAAGGTTTGGGCAAGGGAGAGGTGAGGAGGCAGATTTAGTGGCATAGGATGGACTTCAGCAGAGAAAGGAAGGGATGTCACCAGCGCTGCAGTGGCTCTAGCAGCACCTCTCTGTCTGTGAAGGACACAGAGAGCGTGGCAGGACCTCTGCTCCCCTCTCGTGCCATGGAGCTCCAGCCTGCCACACCACGGAGAGCAGGGCTGAGCACTGTGAGGAGCTTGGAGAGACACCAAACACTGGAACCACTGCACATGAAGGGAGTGCAGTGGAGCCCAAGCTGTATTTAAATATTGAATTTGGTATTTAATTGAGTAATTAAATACCTAACTAATTTGTCCATGGGCAGCAGAGGATGAGCAGCTTGGGGAAGAGAGAGCAGCACTGACCCTTGAGTCACCAAGCTGCAGGTGACACAGGAGGACAAGTCCACCCCGAAGGCCTCCTAAGAGTACCAGAGGTAGGAGCAGATCCTTGCTCTTCTGTAGATGGAGCCACAGCAATGCATCACCAGCTCAAAGTTGAGCTTGGTCAAGGGAAAATGACATGCTTCACAAATAGAGACAGGAAAGAAAACCCAAACCAACCCCAAAACCCAGTTGTGCCCTCAGTCCATGATATCTGAATCCAGTGAGGGAGACTTTCCTCCACCTTCTTGTCTTCCAGCCTTGGAAACTCCAAGTGCTCCTTCCCAACCTGTTCAGCTGAGCTCACTTGTCACGTCTCGCTCCAGAGCGAACTCAGGCAGGGACAAGCCACATCTCACAGAGTGGCCATGGTGCCTGGGAACTGTGAGGAGACTGAGCACAGGAGGGGCTCCATCACACACAACACATTCCAGCAGCTTGACTGTCAATGTACCAGGGTTAAGATTTCCAGGATTAGGCAAAAGCAGATATGAAAGGTATATTTATGGACGCAAAATTTCCTTTTTCAGTTGAATTTTCATTCAGTTTAGTTCTCTGCATGAGAAGGATATCTGAGAGGGATTTGCTTCCATGACACACATGTCATATCGGCAGGGACAGGCACAGAGGAGTTACCTGTGATCTGGCTGGGCACAATGCTGGATGGAGAGAACAGCCTGAGCAAGCACGTGCAGAGCTCACAGCCAGTATGTTTTTCTACCCGCCTCTTTTAAAGGTAAGTCTGCACTGCTCAAGCCTTCCAGCAAGAACCAGTGGTGCTACCTGTGCCACCAGTCACAAAACCTCTGGTGCCGGTGCTTCACAGCTGATGCTGCTTTTGCTGCGTCCCCACAGAAGATTTATCTCTGTGCCCTTTATTCCCATTTACTCTTATCATGACACACGCTGGAAAGAAAAGACACCGGTGTAACACAATTCAGACACTTTAAACTTTTCTCTCAACTGTTTCTGAAACATATCAGTTCTATTCAGGCTTAGAAAAGGAGCTTCAGTATGAGGTGAGGCATGTCTTTTGTCAGCACCCCGTCTGCTCCCTGTGGCCTCGTAAACAAGCTGCTTTCTTTAGAAATACAGCAGACCTCCAATTTAAATTTATGGAAAGGCTGAACCAGAGAAGCCCACACTCAAATAATTTTAATAACCTATTAAGTTGAGACTTCAGATTCATTTTATAACTGTGTTCCTCAGGGAACTGCACTATCTGGATAAAGATAGAGTTTTTTCTCTTTTAAAGATAAATAGCATCATTAATCTGCAACATTTCTTTTCTATTATCTTTCAAAATGAGGAGTTATTTTGTTCTGATCTTGAGGTAATTAGCCTTCATTCACTAGCCAGAAAATGTCTGTGTTCTGAAAATTAAAAATGTGTCATTAAGTGGAATTTACCATAATGTCATTTATCTTTATATAGTTCATCAGTGACAGCAATGGGCCTGGGAATCCATCAGCTTTTACCAAGGAAGCATTAAAACAAATTGAAAAACAGAATAATCCCAGGCACTCTTTAACACAGTCAAAGCCATTTGGGTAATTAAATAGTGGTATTTAAAGTTTTAATTTAGATTTTCCTCTCTGTTCATCAGCAGTCAAATGAGATGTTCATATTCATAACTGTTTGTAATAAAGGGTTTCATAAAGCAAACAGAATATCAATGCTGTTAAAATTAAAGAGAACACAGAGAAGCCTTTCAAGTACAAACAGGGAAGTTCATTCCTGCTGTACCTTATTTTCTGTGGTTACATTGTGAATAAACTCTGGCTGTACCTGGCTTACTCTTCACACTAACAATGCCCAAATTCTGTGATGTCTGTGCTCCTGGGGGTCACAGCCACCTTCTTTCACACTCTTTGTGTTTGGGCGTTTTGTTACTCAGGAAAGCCAACTTCCACAGTTTGCCTCCCATTTCCATTGTTTTCCAAATGTTTGCATATTAATCTCAAACATCTTTTATCTTGTATATTCAGCTCTGGAGAGTGGATTGTTCTGTTGTCTTCCTAGAGTTACTGCAATGAGACGACGTGTGCCTGGGAAACCCGTATGCAGTATAAATAATGCTAAAAATAATTATTTAGGAATGCAAACAGAATATCTAAAAGCTTTCTAGCACCGCTCTTGCTAGGAAATATCAGGCCCTCCACCAGCTTTTGCCAAAATTAAACTAGAGAGAAAAAATTAAGTAGTTCTTTATGAAACAGTTTCAACTGAAATAAGTCTGAATAATGACACCTCCAGTATGTGTACACCCTCACCAAAACTCTATTAGCTGGGATGCAGTTATTTAAAATAGGGAAAAGCATTCATCTACGCTCTCTTCTGAGTGCAGTTAGACCTACATTAGATTAAAACTGTCCATAATTTCCTGTGCAACTTTTGTTCTCTTGTTTAATGTGGTAAAAAATGCCACAGGACTTTAAAATTTTAAAATGAAAAGTCTAATAATTTTTGTTTTCTTTCTTTTAAATAAAGCACAAATGCCCCCAAATTATGACTCCAGTTGCAGGGTTACAGGGATTTATACATTTCCCACAGAACTGCCTGAGAGGTTTTATTTTTGGTCCCAGAGCAGCGGGCTATATATTAGGCAATAAAAGAGGCTTTTATATAGCACCAGAAAGAGCCATCAGGAACCTGAGTGCCTTTGTAATTTTTCGGGTATGGAGTGGAACAACTCAGCATAGTATAAATCAGGTACAACGTGAAATCAGCACAGGCTTTACAGCTCAGTAAATAACAAGACACTGATGATAAACTAATGATAATCTGCTGTTATGAACACTGTTACAGCAATGTTTAGGTTTTGCATTTTTTAAAATATATTTTTATTTTAGTTTATTTTGAAATTTAACCAGATGCTTTTGAGCTATACCTTGGCCTCCACTGAAGCATGGTCAGAACTGCTGTGGAGACCAAAATGAACCCTGGAGGTGACAAGATCAAGTCACACATGAACACAACCTGCACTACTTGCCAAGATTAACTGATTCGGACCGCTTCCTAAAATTAAAATTGGGTTATCAAAAGCCTAACTCTGACAATTTTTAGAGGTATATGTGGAAGGAAATAGACAAGAGGGTGAAAACTTATGCCCGCTATATAGCACCAAAATAATTTAATAAAGGAGTGGCTGGAGATATTCCCTCTCAGTGTGCGGAAACCCCTCAGCACAGGGGAAGCTGGAAAGGAGCAGAGCCTCTCTGTCCTAAATCTTCCAGGACAGCCAACCAGCACACACTTCTGCTGGGAAAACTGAGGAATCTGAGCATTTCCAGCAGCTCCAGCAAAGCAGAATCTGTAGTGGCACCCAGGTGAGCTAACGGCAACTGGCAGCACAGAAAAAAACAAATGCAAAAATGTTCTTTAAAACGGTCCTTACACCACAATTCTCAGTGGCAAAATACAACTGGCAGGTTGGAGTGTGCCCCTTGCCCCCCAAACCACCAGTACCTTATTGGGGCAGCAAAAATAGCTCGGCTTTCGGTAATGTGAACCCTATTCTTGTAATGTTTAACTTCACTTCCTGTGTCTTTGTGCTGCTCGAGGAAGTGAAACTCATGCATTGCATGTCTGTATTATTCCCCCTTATAGCAGACTTGCAGACAATGTCTGCAGTGGTCTGGAGCGATAAGAGCTGCCTCCAGGACACGGATTCTCCTGGGGATTAGGCAGCACCATCTGGGGCCTCAGGCTGATCTGCAGCAGCTGCAGCCCAAACATCGCGCAGGGTGAAATGGGTGCTGGTCCCGGAGTGTTAAACAACTTCTGCAACTGTTTCAGTGACGCTTTGCGGCCTTTTGAGAGGAAAAGCGAGAATAAATAACAGTGTCTCCCCTTCTTGTGAGAGAACTGCCCGTGCTGCGGCTCTGCCAACCCTGGGTACCACTCTCTGCCCCCAGAGAAATCCCTGGATCATCATGAGGGACACGGCGAGCTGCTGTGGCACAAAATCTCCAGGAAAAACAGGAAAAACAGGACACGACCTGCAGAGCTGCGGCTGTCAGTACACTGTCTCTTGGCATTCACTGGAAAAGAAAACATCCAAATCTTGACAATGGATAAAACAAACATTTTGAGGGGCTGCAAGTTTAGGTACCCCAAATGTTTTCCCTGCAGGCAAGAAGTCAAAAGCAGCTGCCAAAGGCACCTACTTTGAAGCATATCTCAGTCCTGTAAGGATTTGTTTCTTGGCACCAAGAAGGAATGAGGAAGCTGGCAAATCATGAGCACACAGGTTATCTGCTGTGCTGGCCAGGAGAGCCCTTGCCGAGAGATTTTAGGCATTTTTTCTTTACCTACTCTTTTCCTCCTTCACTTTTCCTTCCCCTGTTGCAGCCACACCTTGCTTTGTAATTATATTTATATAATTAATTATAACATTATATTTAGACAGGGCACTGTCTAAAAATAATAAATCACATTTAAACAATTAATTTTTTTTTTTTAGGAAATATGTCTGATGAAAAATCTATTTAAAAAGACACAGAACAGAACAATGAGAAGGAATAAGGAAAAATTTTTGTGTAATCTCCAGGCATGCCTTTTGAAGTTGATACTTCAGCAATGCTAAGACAGTTTTGAATTTGGGTCAAAAGTATCCATTATTGATGTTTTCCTGAAGTCAGCTGCAAATCTTCACCATGTCCTGTACTGAGGACCAGGATATGGGATGGTAAAGCCACCAAGATGAATTGCCCAAACCCAGGATACACCCAATCATCAGAAAATAATTAAATACCCATCCATTTTGATGCCAAAACCAAACATACAGCCATCCCATAAATGTCTGTGCAGAGGCTGGACATTTTAGGGGTAGCCCTGGACACCTCAGCAATGCTGAGGAGATGCTGGGTGCTTCAGTGATGGATGCTCAGCACCAAACTGTGCTCAGAATTACATTTCTACATCTATAATAAACTTAAAGAAAGCTGAGACTGATTTTAGACCTTTCTTTACTTGGTGTTTTCTTGGTGGGTTTTTGGGGGGGGGGGGGGTTTGTTTGTTTGTATTTGTTTTTTTGGGGCTTTTTTTTTTTTTTTAATTAAAACAAACTATGGGGTTTTGACATTACAGCTGCTTCAAAGAGTATCCTATCTACTGTTTTCCTACCCAAAGCATAGGTAGGTACCAGGTGCTGAAGGAAATCTGACTGAAGGCTGCCCCAAAGCATGACATCTGTTCGAATGCATTTGTAATGTTTAGTTTTGTGTAATGACAGTATTTAACATCATAAATACAGACACACTTTTAAATGCCTGAAAATCAGATTCCAAATCCAAGAAATACTGATGTGCACAATACCCTTTGCTGATGGCAGAACAAAAATAATTGCATTTCTGCAACCAATAACCCATATGTCTTAAGTTTTTACCTGTCCTATTCTTGCCAGATAAACTGTTAATATGCCAAGTTAAACACACTTTCGACATAGCTCAAAAAGATCTGCTACTTTTGCACTACTATAATGAAGATATTTTATCTGACAGGTATATAGTAACAACAGAGTTGAAATGCTCTTGTGCCAGCAATACACAAGATTTGGGAGAATAAGAACCAGCACATCCAGTGGCAGCTCCCAGTCCATATGCTGCTCTGCTCTGGCCTGAACAGACTCATTTTAAAAGCATTTTCACTTACCATTCCTGAGGGACCAAAATTTTTCAGGCAAACTGCTGAGCGTGGCACCTTTATGCTACTGGTAAGACTTCTGGTGGTTTATTTTCAACAATTTCCTCCTTACCATTTCACAAAAGGAAAACAGGTAGAGCTGAAGAACTGGCCATTGGGTTTCAGCACCAAACACTTCAGCACTCAAAACATGCTGCACTTTCTAATGTGTCACCATAGAATCACAAAATCATAGAATATTCCAAGCTGGAAGGGACCCAGAAGGATCATTCAGTCCAACTCCTTGCCCTCACAGGACAGCCCCAGGAATCCCACCGTGTGCCTGACAGTGCTGTCCAAATGCTCCTTGAGCTCTGTTTGTGTACTGCCTGCAATTTTAAACATTCTCCTAAAACCATGAGACACAAAGCGAGAGACAGGTCAGGTTTGTCACTCCGAAGACAGACTGTGGGCAGGCTGAGGGACAGAGTGCCCCAGCCCCACGGGGACCAGCGGCTTTGCCCCCAGCTGCAGATGGTGCCCCCGGCCCTGTCCCAGTCCCCTGGGGGAGCAGCACCCCAGGGATGCACCCTGGGCACCGCTGGCTGCGGCTCTGGAGCCCCTGGGACGCACACAAGGCCAATGAAGACATGCTGGAATTTTGCCGGAAAGGGTTTGAGCAGCCAGTAAACAAATGGTTCCCTGCTGTGCTCCTAAGAGAGACAGCAGCACCGTACAGTGAGATCAACAATATGCTTGGGGAGGTTAAAAAAAACACCAAACCAACAAAAAAACCCCCAAGCATGACAGCTTTAACGGGAGTGAAAGGCAAGACGCAGGAGGTACAGGAAGCTTTGGACATTATTTTACCAGTCTAGGGCTCTAAGTAGACAATTATATGCTTAAATGTTAAGATTCCCTAAGCTGGCTTAGCAGTCTCCATAAAACAGTTAGAAGGACCTATTTTACAAGAACATTGTCCATTTAGAAATTGAAGAATAAAGGCAACAGAAGCACAAAAATACAGCTCTATGGAAAGCGATGATTCTTCTTAAAGTAAGAAAATACAAGGAGTTTGCCTTTTTCTCTGGATGAAAACAAGTTTATCAAAATTATTATCAAAATAAAATTTCTAAATGAAGTCATAATTCCTTAAAATTGCCTGTTACGCTAAAAAAAAAAAAGAAAAAAAAAAAAAGGAGAAAAGGCTAAGTAGGGCTTCCCATGACTAAATGGATTAATTCTTTAGTACCACACAATTACTGCTCTCTACACAGTTTCAGTGAACATCTAAATAAATACCCAAAGCGTATTTCACACAAAGAAAAGATCCATTATAAGGAATAACCCAAATGCTAAAAAAGTCGACATTTTGTATAAAAAAATGAAGAAAAGCCGTACAGGAAAATGGGAGAAAGAAAACGACATTTTAGGCAGGTTTGTGGGCTGCCAGTCACCGACAGACAGATCTTTGTTGGAGCTGCAGTGCTCACATGCCAGCTGTGCTCCTGGATGTCTCTCTCCAAGTGAGGTTTCCTGCTGCAGGGCAGGAGCCCAGCTCAGCCCCCTCGGAGCCAAGAGAGGCCACAGCCAGGAGCAGGACATGCAGGGACAGGGAGCCCAAGTGGCCACGCCGGGGCCCGTCGGTGCCAAAGCCCCTGGACAGGGGGCACGGAGGTGGTGGCAGCTGGACCCACGTTCATGCTGGTCCTGCTCCTGCTACCACAGACATGAACGCCCTGCATCACGTTTTGATGCAGAAATAGCTCTGATTTGGTTCTATGCAAGGCAGACATTTGACATCTGGTGCTTTTGACAAATATATTACACACTGTTTTTTTGAACAAAGGAAAAACTCAGGGGCTATAAACCATGCTGGGCTCTGGAAGAGCTAAAAAATTATCCCCAGCTTCTGAATTTCTCTAATTTCTTCTGGTTCACAAAAAGGCCTGGTTCAGCTTCTTTTCTCTGTCTGAAGGGCAGCAAGCAGCTCTTGGTGCAGGCCAAGGATCACTGCTTTCTGGCTCATCATAACTTACACTGGATTAATGTTGAAACTCTGTTTTCTCTTTCACAAGATACAGCTTGTCATCAACACAGAAATTCTTATCTCTCATCCTTCTTCCTAAAATATTCTCTACTTCAGTAGACCAGCAGCCCTTTCATGATTGCTCAATGTAGACTTAAACAGGGGAGAAATCAGCACTGTGTCTCCAAATTGGTGTAAAATAACAGCCTTTGAGGGTATAATGCCTGATCAATTTTTATGAAAACACAATGATGACAGAATGTGGACACAAGTCACATTTCTCTCGTTACCATGGAATTTTTAGCAGTTTAACAAGCAGGTTTAGTCCAGCACACAGCTGTTATCAGGTAAAGGTGTGTCACCACAATCTATGCCCTATGCTGAACCTGACATAGCAGGACTACCAGAAGGTGGAAGGTTTCCCTTTCTGTTACCCAGCACAAAACTGACAGATGAAGCATCACCTCATCTTCTTTACTTGCTGCCAGTGACTACAACTGATCACAAAGTAAATGTCCTCAGGATTTTGTTGAGGACAAGAAATGTCTGGCAAGAGCACATGGTGTGTTGGACATGCCTGACCAGTCACAGGAAAGAGGGGCACAGCTTCCTGCGTCCAGCCAGGAAGAAGGGAGACCCAGAGCTAGCTCTACTGGAAAGTGCCTTTTTTAGGGGAGGGTCAATGACATTCTGAATCCCAGGCAAAATTAGATTCTGCAGAACCTTATCTTTGAGTGATATTTTAAGGTTAAAAAGCAAACTAGAAGGATGTATTTGAGAAAGCATGGGATGATAAAGGGATGCCTAGAAGCGTTTTGCACTGAGGAAGGGTGCAAAGTCCAAGTCCACTTGACTTGGACTAAGGTTTAAATACCCATTAAAAGTACTGCAGTGTCTGTCACAGCACCCTCTGCTTTCAGTGGTTGCTCTGACATTTCTGGGCACTTGCTTTTCTTGTACCTCCAGACTGTAAAGGAGAAATTACCTATTCCCAAACCATTTAGTCTAGAGCTTTGTTGAAGAATTTTAACTCCTCAGGTTCAAAAAAAAAAAAAATTTTCTCTGGCTAACATGGCACTTTCTAGGTCACTTTTCAAAACTGCATCCTCAAGCACAGCAGTTTGCTAATGTGGAAACACAAATACCCTCCCCATCTCACAGAAATTTTCCTCAAACCAGCACCACCCCATCTTTCAAAGTAAGATGGTGAGTCCATTGGATTCGTGTTGTACAGTGCTTGTAGAGAGTTCTTTATTTCCATTAATGCTGACAAAAGAAACAAAAGTTCTGCATCAACATGTGTTGCTTGTTGTTGTATGTCAAACGCAAGCACTGGATCCTGCTAGCTGTGCTTAACGTGTATGCAGCACCATAAAGATTAAACAGCATAATGTTATAAATCCTATTACAGTATATAATCTCTAAATTACATGCAAGTGGATAAAAAATACACAGCTTGCTAATGAACTTTACATTTTCATAACACCATTTACGCTGCACAGAAGAATTCCACTAGTTGGGATAGAAAGTTTATGAAAATCCAATTCCTGTAGCTATTACACACACCATATGCTCTTTGTCCTGTGAATCCATTCCCCTGGAAACACTGGCCTCAGATAATGTGAGTTCTTATCCACCTCCTTTTTACTGTCTCGGGCTCTGAGATGCACTTGGCACGGCAGCAAGGGAGACAGAGGATGTGGCTGCTCTGATGGGCACTGAAGGAAGCCCCAGAGCCCCCCCTGAGCTCCCTCCCCATCACGAGAGTGGGATCCTGGCCACACCAGGCACCCCAGGATGGAAAAGGGCAGCCAAGCAGCACTGCCTGCCTGGCCCCACCCCGGCAGCCTTCCCAAGGGACAGCGGTCTGTCATGGGGACCAGCCCATGTGAGGGCTGAGCACAGCACTGACGTGTGAAACAGGAAAAAAACCTGACTTTGTCATGGTCACTCAACGTGGGGGAAGCTGAAGTTTCAGGAATAGCTTTTTTTGCCATGGATGGATGAGTTTTCTCGATGTCCTGTAAATAACATGGAAACTAAAGAAAATCTGAGGAGCCATAAATCTCCACTGGTGTCTCCTGGACAAGTTTTTAAGGTAGCAGGTTGTAAAACTGCAACTTTCTGACCAGCAGCAGAAAAAGTGTGGTTTTGTCTGAAGAACCATGTTTACCAAACCCCATCAATTTTTCGGAATAATTTCATGCTAACTGCGCAAACAAATCTTAGCAGTAAAAATCAGCAACTCTGAATATAGTATATTTGTAGGGGATCTCATGCTGCTTCATGAGCAAGGGATTGTAAAATCCTAGTAAAGTTACTTTTACTAGTAAAATTATTAAAAAAAGTAAATACAGTCGCTTTTAAACAGATGGTAAGACTGCAAGCACTTTTTTAGTTGTCAGCACCCATTAGTATGGGTAAAAACAGGAGTACATAATGCAAACTGCAAGAGGAAAACATACCCTTGCCAGATCCAAACTGCAAAACAAAAAAATGGAATACACAGCAATCTACATCTACCTATTATTGCACTACATCCCTTCCTACCTTGGATATTCAGGTAAGCATGTTCATCTATAGAAAGTTAAACTACATAAACCTTTACTGTAACACTACTGATGTGGATTTAAAAAAATGGCACCACAAAAACAAATCAATGGAAAAGCAGTTGCTAAGTGACATTTTAACAAGGTCTAATATAACTGAGTTATGCAGCCATGAGTCGTGTTCCCCTCGCCCTCTACACTGTAATTCAGGGTATAAAATCAGTGTATAAATTCCTATCACCACAGCTTTGAGGGGTTTGAAGGACCTGGCATCGTGTCTGCAAGGAGATGACTGGAATGTGAGAGTTAACAAATTTATCTCAAATTCCTTAACTCCATAGGTCTGAGGTTTTAAATTTTCCTCTGAGGGGCAAAGGAACTCGGTGTTTCTCCACAGAAAGTGCAATTTTGCTGCTGCCACACTTTGAGCCTGCTTTGTCCCCAGGTGGCTGCCTCCATCCTCCCCGTATGAATGCCCCTGTCAGTAACACACCAAGCTGGGCACCACCTTTGTGGGGCTGCTGCTGCCAGCCCCAGCCAGCCATCATCTCCCAGCAAGCCAAGGGAGGCATTCCCAGACCACCACTGAACGTGGCTGCTGGGCTCTGGGGGTGGGGAGAGGCTCCCTAACCTGCTGATGGGACCACCAGGACTTGGAGCAGATGGCATGGGCACAGCCCCAAGCAGGTGAGGGCTGGGGCTGTGTCTGGCTCCTGCTCCTGCCTGGCCTCTCTGTGGCAGGATGGGCAGGTGACAGTGCCACACAGGCTTTGGGGACCGTTTCAGCCTGCTCACCTGTGGATGGGCTCTGTGCAACACAACCCAGACATTGTCTTGGCACCTGGAGCCATCCTCCAGCTGGAGTCACAGACGGGACAAGACGGGCACGAAGAAGGTGAGGGAAGGAAATAGAGATGGGGAAAGGAGTGCCAGCAGTAAAGCAGGTCTGGGGTTTGCTGCGAGGCTCAGGACAGAGTCAGACCAGGCATGAGGCACAGCCACACGCATGTCTCCAGCAGAATGAAAACACTGGTATGTCATGGTCCAACAGCCAGTGCAATGGCTACAGAACTTTGTGGTGTGACTCAGAGACTGGAGGATCAACTTTTGCCTCTGACTGTTTATATGCTGAAGTTCAGCTTTTTAACCTCCAAGTTCTGTTTTTTGGGTCTGTGAGTGGCCAAATAACTGCATCCCACAAACCTCTTGCCTACTAGCTACCCCAACAATAATTGGAGGTAGGACCATGAAAATACTTTTGCAGGTCTGCTTTACCTTTTCTCTCTTCTACAATTAATTATTATTGGTAGATTTATGTAGCACATAGCTAGATTCCAGCTAGATTCCTGCTCTTGTAGAGCATTTCTTCTTTGTGGCACAAAGAGGCTGAGGTTTCCAATTGAAAGGGGTGGTAAAATAATATTTTCCAATTATCCTTAGAGAGAGATGGCATTTCACATAACCAGCAGACAACTTCAGCTGCTGGGTGCAGCTACAGTGACAGAATCCACATCTGAAGAACAACCTGGTCATGGCCAGTTGTGGACGTGATTTCTGAACCTGAGAGAATTTCAAGCTCTCAGGGGCTGGTTGTTCCCAAGGGAAAGTCTTTTGGGAACTGTTCGCTCTCAAGGATTGTTTGTGTAGATAAGGTTTTACTTTCCCAAAACAAGACAGAGATGTTCTGAGAGTGTTTTCTCACTTGTCCCACCAATGGAATGAGGGAGATGTTGTTCCTTCTACCAATCAGGGTAACGTGGATTGGAACACCTGATATAAAGGTTGTAAAACCCCAAAATAAAAGCTTTTTACCTCATGAAAACATGGTTGCTGTGTGTGATTTCTCAGAAGCCTTCGCTCTATACTTTGTGTCCTCTTGAGACGGCCAGTCACAGCTGTGACATGGGTCTGGAGGGCTGTGACATGAGCGGCAGATTCAGGGATCATAGAAACATGGAATCATGGAATGGATTGGGTGGGGAGGGACCTTAAAGTCCATCTAACCCAACCTCCCTGTCATGGACACCTCACACTAGATCAGCTTGTTCCATGCCCCATCTGACCCAGCCTTGAACACCTCAGGGATGAGGCAGAGGCACAAACACACAAGGAATGAGATTCCCACTCAGTTACTGTTTTCTTAGCACTGACAGAAAGTATGGGCATCTCAAAAGCCGATAACAACCACAGATACTAAACAGAAGCACTAGTTACGGACTACACGAGGCTGCTTTATGCTTAAATGTCACTCTGTAAAATTAAAACATTATTATAAAAATCTAGTCCAATGACAAATTTTGAAGTTTTTTTCCTTCAGTGTTCAGTACACAATGTGCAACACAGATGTACTTGTTTAACTTTGACTTTATGACTTATGCAAAGCGTCAGCTATTATTCCACTGCAAGTCTCCTTAAATAAACTTTTCTGAGACATGGTGAAAATGGAGGTGGTGGATTAGCAGGCAGGAAAAGATGAGGTCATCTAGGCCCATTGAGGCTGTGTTTTGAAACCAACAATAGCCCAACTCCAGCAAATCCTCTGAAGTACACCCCCTTGTTTTCCACGCAGCCTGGATTAGTCTTGAGCTTCTAGATCTGAAAATACAATAACCCTTTCACTCATATATAATAAAGAGAAATAGACTATACTAAAAACCCCCAAACCTAACAGGTTTATTTACATGCCCAGCACATAGAACTCCTCTGTATTTACTATACAGAGGGCAAAACAATACAAAACAAATGGCAATTCAGAAAGAAAAGGTTTTTCTCCAAACTGGACGTGATTTGCTATGTTCACAGAGGTGCCCAGTAAAAGATATTCATGTCTCAAGCTGACAAACACAGAAGCCTTTGGTGGTATGAAGGCTGTATGTTAACAAACCTACATATTTAGGGGAATTATGTAATAGTATGAGAATAAACAAATTTACATGTGAAAAAATATACACCAAAAATTCCTGAAAACATGCCAAAGGAAAAGCTGAACATGAAGGGCTGCTCTCCTAATTCAGGATTGTATTTCTCTGAAAGTGAGGTGTGTTTGAGGGAGATGCCGCAGTTGGGAAGGGAGAATTGCTTTTGATGCCAATTTCAGAGACAAGAGAATCGGGCTGGTAATAGATTGATTTTTACATGTGTATATGACAATTTAAAACCACCAGGAAAGAACTGAACTTCTGATGTGAGTTTTCCAAAGTGCTCCAGCAGCAGGAAAAACAAAAACCTCCACAGGTAACCTGTGTAGCACATCTGGCTTGTGAGGAAGGGAGGCTCCACTTAAGACAGAGAATTATGTGAGGAGGGCATTGCCAGGCACACACAGACATTGACATCAGAGTTTTAGTTCCTTCGCCAAGCTGTTGTCACTTTATGCTGTGGGAACAATGTAATGGGGTCTTGAAAGGCTGGGAATACCCAGGCTCAGAAAGAATAAATGGGAAAAAAAATGCATTACTGCTTAGCCTGGGACAAAAACCAGGCATGAACATGAGGAAAGCGTGGATCACCGCTGTATTTACTTTCTTCAGCAGTAGCCTGAGCTATAAGCTGCACAGCAAAGCCACTGTGGTTTGGAATCAAGCCATGGCAAAACAGCTGAGAGCTGGGAGTTACAGGCCCTGTCCATGGATGCTGTGTCAGCGTGACCCAGGTGTGCGCAATTCGGTTTCAGTTAAAGACAAGACAAAAATTTTATACCACTTCCCTCAGCCACCTGAATATTAATTGAATTTAAACACAGCTTGATCTCTCATAGAAATAATTATTTTTTCATAGCTTCAGGAGATAAGTGAGATGAAGAGACAGTAGATCTTTCTATAACATCTAATTTCTGGATTAAAAAAAACCAAACCTGGAGAAACCAGTAGGAATACAGGGACACAACCGTGTGCAGAGGTGGGCACAGCTTTGCAACAGGCTGCAGAGCAGCTCCCCAGCATCAGCAGTGCTGTCCCAAGCCATTTTCCACCCTGCTCAGCCATCACATCTACAGGGAGCTGGCTGCTCCCAGCCTCAGGGTGCAGCTGGCACGTCCCAAATTGCTGGGAGCACTGCAGAGCGGGGCTGGCAGGGTGCGGGGCAGGGGATCCCTGTGGGCTCACTGGGGAGGGGGCAGAGAGCAGGGGGCTGGAAGCTGCTGGGGATGGCTGGGACTGGCCGATGGCTGATGGCAGCCAGGACTGGCTGACGTTCTTTGTGGACTGGCTGACGCTGGCCAGGGATCAGCAGCCGAGGTGCTCGCACGCAGCAGGACGGTGCCACCCACTGCGGGTCCCCATCTGTTGGGGTTCACACCTGGCCAGCGTCCCTGCAGACCCGGCACTGCTCTGGAACGCTGCTGGGATCACCACTGCTCCAGCCAGAGGGAGCTGCTGGTGATGCTCTGTGACTTAAACAAGCCATCAGTTCTCCAGGAGCGGTGTGGGGCCGCTTGATGTCTGTCAGACACCCAGCACCCGCCACGTCCCACCAGGCACCAGCCACAGCCTCCCCTCCGCGCCAGCAGAATAAACACTGGAACTGGAAAATCTGGGAAATCTGTCCTCTCCGGCAAGGTACTTATCGCTCAGGAGTGAATTTCTCCGGTGCGTGCCAAGGAGGAAAGCCTTTTTCTATGTTGCTGGCAAAACTGTCAATCATCTTGATGAGCAGCAAATAAATGAATGCCCAATGATGGGATTCTATATTATCCTTAAAAAAGAAATCCATCAAATAAACATCAACAGGTAAATGTTTATACCCGACAGCCATCAATTTCAGCTATCCATGCAAAGAGACAGGTGAGCTGGACTGGTAAACCTCGAAATTAGAGAGGTATTAATCATCTGCTCCCAGCCAATATAAACAGATGTTATTTTTAAACAGGCAAAAAATCATCTTTTCCTCTGAAATTTATTTGCAACAGATAATGTTCTGTTACATTTTTAATCAAGCAGATGAAGTTACATTTAAATTGAAAATCTGCTGCACTCAACTAATCAGCCAAGTAAAATTCTGAGATGATTGAAGAGCAGCACAGAGCACACCATTACAGCAGGTAAATTGTGAAATTTACCTGTCACACCACACGGCTCATTGTTCAGCCATTGCGCCTGCAAGTGAGGAGCAGAAAAATAAGACAAAAAAAGGAAAGACATGTTCAACATATTCATAAATCCATCATATTCTAGGAACATGCTATAAACAGTGACAGGGGAAAAAAAATAAGCTCCACCTCTTTCCTACAAAAATGCCAATAAAGATTTACACAGGTTACTCCTCTCTGCTTCATGCTCATCTAAGTTGCATGTCCAGATATGCTGAGATCAAGGCACAGCATGAAAACCCTCTTGTATTTCTCCCATGATAAAATAAAAGGCAAGACCACCAAAAAATCTGGAATAGCTAAGGGAAGAAATGGTGTGATTTTTATGGCAGTCCATTTTTCCAGCTTCCACAGACATGCTGGGCCGCAACTTCTCCACCCATCGGCTCACCACCAAAGCACTGGTAACCAATGTCCAGACTCAGGGCTTCACTGATAATACGTTTATTTGTGCAAACACTGCTGTAGTAAAAGCAACACTTGTCTAAATAGAAGAAATATAGATTTCAGCTCTCACCCTTGACAGGGACACCCTAAAATATTTTCTTACATGGAAGTGTCAGAAATGAGAACCTTTAATCTTAATTTTAAAATGAGATCCATATAGTCTTGTGCTTGGCATTGATAAATTATGCATATCTACCTTTTTTTTTTTACGTCACGATGAACACAAACTGACAGCAGACATCTGGAGAACTGTCAATTATTAAAGCTCTAAGCTCCTGTGCCTTTTTCCACCCCTGTGCTGTCCTCTGCACCTAAACCCCATGTGCCATATATTAAGATTATTAAGATTAATTTCTCCTTTATTAATTTCTCCTTTTTTCCCTCTAGGAATTCAATAAACAGTGTTATTTTCATATATTATTGTATTTACTAAAAAATTATTCCTATGAGAACAAGAAGTTTTACAGTTACTTTAGCATGGTGTTATCTGTGCTGATAGTTCAGGAAAGCCAATGTTGGTTTTAAAAAATACAGTTGTTTTACATTGCTGTGTTTTAAACACTACAATAGTTTGGAGACTGCAGCAGCTTTTAACAATCAAAAATTCTCAAAGTCCTATGGTTCACACCTGGTCCACTATGCCCTGGTGACAATGGTGTCACCAGTGCACTTCAGCACACACCTGCACAGAGCCTGGCTGCTGCCACTGCCACAGCAGGGCCAGGTCTGGACTCCTTGTGCCACGAGCTCCAGGCACAGCAATCACAGTCACACACTACTTTGGGTATGGAGAGACCTCAAATCTGACCCATTCCCACCCCAGGCATGGCAGGGCCAGCTCCCAGTGTCCCAGGAGCTCCCAGCCCCAATGTCCAGCCTGGCCTTGGGCACTGCCAGGGATCCAGGGGCAGCCCCAGCTGCTCTGGGCACCCTGTGCCAGGGCCTGCCCACCCTGCCAGGGAACAATTCCTGCACAAGATCCCATCCAGCCCTGCCAGTGAGAAGCCATTTCAACTTGTACTGCCACTCCAGATCCTCATACAAAGTGTCTCTCCAGCTCTTCTGGAGCCTCTTTACATACTAATACAGTCAAAGGAGCACAGTATTTTCATACTTCATACATATCTTTCAACCGCTGCTGAAAAGATGATAAAATATTATTTTTCTTAAAAAATATTATTTTTCTTAAGTGAGGAAAGCAGTTCTTCACCAGACGGGTGAAAAGGCTCTGCTCAAATTTTGAAAAGATTCTGCTTATGTATCTTAAGGAGTAAAAGCAGTGTATGTCCACCTGTCAGAGAAATTATTTGAAAAAAAAGGAGACGCATTACAATTTGAATCCTGATTTCACTAATATTGCTCTGTATTAAGTATACCAAGCAGCCAGAAGAAAACAAACATTATTTGTAGCACACTACATTCTGGGCTTTATTTGCAATTCAGCAAATGTGAAGAAGGAAGCATACTGCCCCAGACTGTAGTGCTGCCTGGTGTGGAACAGCTTCTGACAGCCGATGCTACACAGTGCCAGAGCGCCTCGCTGTCACCCGGGTGGGGGGCTTGTTTGGAGCTCCTAGAATATTTCACTAGACTCCTCCCACAAAGCTTTAAACAAACAATAGGTTAAAATTCAGAACAGGACATCAAGGCTGGGTTAGATGGGATATTGGGAAGAAATTTTCTCCTGGCAGTGTGGTGAGGCCCTGGCACAGAGTGTCCGGAGAAGCTGTGGCTGCTCCTGGATACCTGGAAGTGCCCAAAGCCAGGCTGGACAGAGCTTGGGCCAACCTGGGGTAGCAGAAGATGTCCAGGATGGGCTTTAAGATCCATTCTGATCTAAACCAGTCTATGATTCTGTGATTCTATGAAAAGCTAAAACCTCTCAAGGCCCATGCCAACGCACATGACCATCACAGAGGTCATCATGCAGAGCACCTCAAGGTGCCATTTCCCAGGGTATGGCAGCACCAAGACTCTGGCAGGGCTGTGGGGTTGCAGGAGGGTGAACTGTAGAGCAAATATTCCAATTTTTAAAAACTGCCTCATGGCCATGCTGCTCCTGCAGTCTTCACTCGGTCAGTGTGAACCGAAATGTTCCTTGCTGCAATGGCACGCCCACTCACAGCCTGGAGACAGGTGAGCTTCAGCCTTGGATCTAGAGGACACAAGTCAGCAACTGAGGTCAAGTATGTGTGAGTGCTTTGCTGAGCAAAAACTTCCCTGCTGTTCTCAGTGTGCATTCACTGCACACTGCTCAGATCATTAATTAAATGCCTGGGCAATTTTAACATTGGGTTTTATTGTTCTGAGTACTTTTTTCTGTCTTTAGTGCTAGCTGTTTGTGTGGGTTTTGTTTGTTTGTCTGGTTTTTTTCTCTCTGGGTTTAAAAACCATTAACCTACACAACAACATCACAGGTCTCAACTACGTAAGATGTATCAATCTCCATCGAACCCGGCAGCTTTGAGAAACAATTCCTGAAAAAATATCTGAGTTTGAAACAAGGGATACTATATAGTAACATTTATTTTAAAATTCTTTAGGAGCAACTTTCAATGCTATATTGTCATACATTCTACAAAACTAATGTAACATTATTAGAGATAAGTATTCACTATCAAAAATTCCCTGCTTAACATCCAAACACTTGATTCTTCAACTTAGTAACTCTGCTAAAGATTATTCTTGCACATAATTTCTCTTTTAAAGGAAACAGAAGTTAACCAGAATTATTGCAAAAGCATTGAAATGCTATCAAGTTAAAAATTCAGACGATGCAAGCCCACATACTCAAGAAAATGAAAAATTCCCTTAAAATGATAAGCAATTATTTTCCAGTCTTCAATACATCTGCAAGTACTGAAATACTGCATAAATTAAATTTTGCATCTACCCTAATTTCCTTGGCATTTAACATGTCTTAAAATTGGTTTCTCCCCCAAATCAGGAAATTAATATTGAAAACAACAGCACAGAGCTCAGTGACATGTTAATGATGGAACAGAGTAGAACAGAACTTT
This sequence comes from Poecile atricapillus, assembly GCF_030490865.1. Classification (NCBI taxonomy): domain Eukaryota; kingdom Metazoa; phylum Chordata; class Aves; order Passeriformes; family Paridae; genus Poecile; species Poecile atricapillus. The sequence continues at coordinate 65,798,689 of NC_081289.1, read as the reverse complement.
GAGTAACCTGAAACAGAAGCAACTGCTGGCAAAATTTGTGAGTTAGATAAGAAAAGAACTCTCATTTTTTTTAAATTCCTTTTTGGTTTTTTACATTAAAGGAAAGTTGACATGGTGAAGACAGGAAACTGATCATAATTAAGACTTTCAGCTTCCAGAATCCAAGCTCAATTACAACAATACACCAGAAAATATTTTTCTAGGATGCTGGAGGACTGTTTTGTATCATGTGTGTCTGCTTTGGCCTCACAGTTACGCTAGGGCCGAAAGAACACCACTTTAGCACTATTATTTCTATCTGTAAAGAGCAGCACAGTACTTTTACATCTCAAGTCTGACAAATTTATTTGGTTTAAGGGGATCTCTGCAATATAGAAAGAAACAGGAAGAACTTCACTCAATTCACTATTTTAATAGTCTGAACTATCATTAGACCCAAAAGAAACGGTTGTATTTTTTAATTATCCATTTGTCACTTACTTGTACTGACCCACCTCAAGCAGGGCAGCCAGGATGAAAGAAAATGAACACCAAACAGAAAGAAATGAACAGCCAAAATGAAAGAAAATGGACACACTAAAGACTCCTCCGTGCACTGTGTTTTCCTCTTGCAGTAATAACAGAAGCCAAGAGGAGGCTTCAGAGCCCTGGGACAATGAACACCTGAACGTGATGACTGCTCCTCAGGTGACCACCTGCACCCCATCATGAGCAAATCTGTCTCAACACACACCTGATGGGATCATGACAGCATGCTGGGTCACAGAGCAGGTGAACACTGCCAGGAGCACATTGTACTCCCGGCTTTGACTGCGTGGGCCTCCTCTGAACTCACTGCAAAGGAGAAATTAAGTGCCAGAAAAAAGGTTTAGCCTTTGCAATTTCTGTCATCAAAGTCAGTTTCTCAGTAAGAACTTACTTGCTATTAAAAGCTTTTCAAAGTTTTACTACTGTTTCCCTAATTAAAAAAAAATAAATCATAGAACCAGGTATTTAGCAGTGTGTATTACAGATCTTGGCTAGAATTAAGGAAGCTGTGTCATTAAATAAATAAATTCCCCTTTTTACCCATGGGATGAGCCACCTGCCATGTTTCCGTGGGCGGGCTGGTGGGGCAGGCTGAGCGCCAGGGGACGCAGCACAGCTGGGAGTGCTGCTGGCTGCTGGAGCCGGCTCTGCCGGGCCCCTGCAGTCCCTTCTCGCGGCTGTCTGGCACCAGCTCCTGGCTGGAACAGCCCTTCCCACTCAGCTGAGCTGGGCAGGAGCCTGCTGCTACTCCTGGAACCCTGGCAGCCCCATCCCCAGCCTGCGCCTGCTGTCTCCTGCACTGGATCCCCAAGCAGCACACAGACGGCCAAATCCTCAGCATCTCCCTCGCTCACACACCATACCCAAATGCATACTCAAAGTGCATCTAGTTAAAAACTGTGAGAAAAAATAACACATTTCTTTCAGATCTGCCTCCTGGGTAGTGCATTTCTTCTTTTTGAGGGCTTAAATGCCCCACAGCCTCTGTGTGAATGCTGCGCTGGGGATGCCCTGTGCTGTGGGATGTTAATTCTTGAGGTAATGCCATCCTCTGGGTTACCTGCCCTGGAATTGTGAAATGTCACCTGCCCTGCAGGGATTTTGTACACTGGAGGGTCATCTTCGTTTAGGAATAAGGTCCCAGCAAAATACTGTGCCTTTCTGAATTGGATTTCTGTTTCTCCATATGTACGAGAATCCTCAACATGTCTAAGACCTCTTGCATTCGAAACCCGAGCCTGAGCTGGAATAGCTTTTGTCAGGAAACTCACCAATTTTCACAAAGATGTGAAATTTAAATGTCTTCATATGTACCCACTTTCATCCTTAGGCATGACACTTTAGCAACCCACATACGCAATAAGCCCTGAACATCAGAAACCCTCAAATTTGCTGATGCTGAATGTCCTCAAGCAACATGATTCAGAAGATGCTCTTTAATCAGCAATGTAAAATATCTCATGCCTGCAAAATGGCATTTAATAGCTGTTTTCTTTTCTTCTTCTTCTTCGTGTTTTTTTTTGTTTTGTTTTGATTTTTTTTTTTTTTTTAAATTGTGATAACCAATGTACATTTTAAGGCTACTACACAGGTAGCTGCTTCACCATAGTTTTCAAAAAGCATGAATAATTTAAAAGTATGACATTGACAGTATTCCAATTAAATAACAACCTGACAGTATTTTTCAAATGATCACATATGCCACCAAAAGTATTGCCTGCATAATTCCAAAGATGAGTTCCCTATTATTTGAAACTATGTCAGGGGATTACTTTGGGGACAGAGCAAAAAGGCCAGGGAGTGTAATTTGAACTCTCAAAGGTAGAATTATAGACCTTTAGGCAAAGCAGGGAGAGGACATTTAATGCACTTTGGATGATAGTGTAACTCACTGGTAGAATTTGAAATAGGTGAATAAATTTTTAATCAGAAAAAACAGAGAGAAAAAGCAGAGCACACAGAGAAGCCACAGCAATGTTTTGCCTCCCTCAGGATCAGGAATAAGCATTGGGATGGGGCAACAGGACGGATTCTATCTCTGTGGGGCACACACAGAGCCCAAGCACAAGTTTGGTCACTTTTTCCTTTCCTGCAACTAAGGATTTATCTTCAAGCCCAAGGATGAAATGTGGCAGTATCGACATGAAGGCAGCACTTATCCTGAGACCACACTTCAACAATAAAGCGTATTTCCTAAGACAGATCTTGTGACTGCACTGAAAAGACTGAAAAGTTTGACTTCTCCAGTACAGAGCAGATATATGAGATACCTGTAATTTTTCAGTTTCCAAAGCAACTTTTACCAAAGTCTATGTGAAATACTCATTATTGCTTGTTGCCAAAACTCACAAACAGAAGGAAAGCGAGACCTTTCTATTAAAGGAAAAAGTCATCATTACTGTGCTTTTTCCAAGTTGTAGTGAAACAAGATTTTTTTTCTGTTTTTCTGTTTCCTTCCAACATTTAGAGTTTTTAAAATAATCATCATGTATTTTAAGGAATCTCTCTCCAAAAAAAAAAAAAAAAACCCAAACCAAAAAACAAAACAAAAATAACCTCCCCCACTAAAAAAATTAACCCCCCTCCCAAAAAAAACAAAAAAGCCCCACCCCCCAAAGAAACAAAACAAAAAACAAGAAAGCACACCAAAACAAAAAAAAGCCCACAACAAAAACAAAACAAAACAAATGGGAGTGGAAGAATCAAGCCAAAGAAGAAACAACAAATGTAATTTTAAACATTTAACATTTGCGCAATTAGAGACACTATACATGCATAAGAGCAAAGATTTTGCTGTCAATAAATATACAGGGATGAATTTTGTTAAATAAAATTTGAGCATACAGAGGTGAAAGGCACACAGGTAGCATAACTGTTTCGGGAAAGGTACAATGGAGTATTATTTTGAAGATCCATGTTTACAATTTGTATGAATATTAAATAAATTGCTCTACCAATTATGTATTAACTATTGACGTTGCTCAATAATTAGAACTTAGAATTTTTAGTGTGGGGCTGGGTGAAAACAGCCTGATACTGAATCTTTGATGTAATTTTGATTTTTTTAATTTCTGTTTTTTTCTTTTCCTGAGTAAGATTTGTTTGATGATTCCGATTTTTCTTTTTTTTTGTACTGAATTGTGCCTCATGTAGCATTTTGTTTTATTAACAAACTTTGAAATTACAAGAACAAAGCTAAATGTTAGAAAACAAACTGAAAAGAACTTGCTGGCTGTCTAAGTCCCGCATTCAGGCTGAAGGAGCATTTTTTAATGCTTTTTAAAATTTTTTAAATTTTAAATTTAAATTGCTTTTTCTGTGTCATTGAATGAATTGACATTTAACAGTAGTTTTTGTGTTTTCCTTGTGGATGGTAAGTATAACATTAAAAAATAAAATTACCAACTGGATATATTAAACCTCACCTGCACATCCCACCGTGCTCCCTTTGCATGCTTACATTCTCAGAGCATCTACGGGATAGAAGAGCAACACCTGAAAGAACTGTTCTTGCATCTGAACACTTTCTGAAACACTGACAAGGACTTTTGGGAATGTCTTCCATTTATGTCTATTTTTTGAGAGTCTCCCTATAAGGCATAAGACACAAACTGGAGTGGCAATGTAAGAATATTGACTGAAAAATGGTCTCAAGATGTACTGATGGAAAAGAGACTAGGTATTTGCCAAACTAAATGAGACTGAACTCTCAATAAAGTTACCCCTAATAAATTTTCAGCCTTTCCTACAACACTAAAATAAAGTAGGACATTAAAATTTTCTTTTGTGAAGAGTTCAGTTCCTAAAGAGCCTGCTTTCTCCTTCAAATTCCTGCAGCTTTCAAGCTTCACAAAGCCACCAGGATTAGTCAAGCTTTAAAATTTAAAATTCCATGTGCTCCTTCTAATTATTTGAGTTCACTGGGAAATTATTTTCAAATGTGCATTTCCATAAAAGGGAAAAGTGGTTTTCAGCTTTTGTCCTTTGGAGACTGCACGTGTGTGCCGCAAAAAAAAAAAAAATTACATCACCGACAGACGTCACAAACATGTCATTTGTGTTTAAAAACATAAAATCACATCACCAACCCCTCAAAAACACGCCATTTGTATGTTCAAAAGTATTTTTGCTGTTGTTTTGCTAAATTAGTATTTTTCTTCACTAACACAAGGCTGGCCCAAGAAAAGATATAATCATATATAACTGAGCAACCCAGTCTGGTGGAAGGTGTTGCTGCCCATTGCAGGGAGATGGAACAGGATGGTTTTTAAGGTCCCTTCTGACCCAAAACAACAGCCTCCAGATCCCTGCTGCCTCCAGATGCTGTGACAGGGACTGATGGCCCCTGGAGGCAGCAGCCTTTGGGGCCCACTCACCCCATTCTGTAAGAGAAACCACAGCAAAACACAAAAGACCGTGACCTTCAGGCACCACTAAATCACTCCATTTTTAAGGAAATGACAACAAAAAGGGCACTGTTTCACCTGCATGAAGCTGCTCCTCAAAACAAAACACAAACCTTATTATAAACATCACAAGTGAGTGACCAAAGCTCAGATTTAGGCTTCGTTTTTAACAAAAGGGTATGTTTTAAACACTTAGGCGTACTATTTGAAAATCTCAGTTACACAAACACACACCACAGATCCACCAGTTGAGACACAGAAACACACACACCACAAATGGTAATGGAACTGTCCCTCTGCTCCAACTGCTGACATGGATTTCTTAGAGGGATCTGTTCTCTGTTCTCCTTATACCAAAACAAAGTTATAATAATTAAAAATCCAGTGAGGACATCCCCTCAGCACACACCCATTCAGCCTGAAGTACAAAGAATGCCAGCTCTGCCTGTGTCCTGGGGAGCCAGCCTGAGGGGACAGCACAGCTTTGTGCTGGGCTGCCACTGGCTGGACACAGACCCCAGGGCTGGGGATGCTGCTGCCCCTCTCACGGGCATGTTATGGGACACTAGTGAAATTTCTGTTCAGCACTGACAACTTTCCCCCCTTGAGGTTTCTTTGCCAAGATATGCCATAGGAACACAAGGTGGAAGTGCCAAAGGTCTGCCCACACCCCTACAAACACACACTCAAGCACACACGTGTGACTGTGCTCGTGTGTGTGTGTGTGTACAACTCATGGGGAGCCACCCTGCAGCTCGAGTGGGGAGGGAGGATCCCCCAAGCTTTGTAGGTAAAGTTTTAAAAGCACAAGACACAGTCCCAGGCTTGGTGTCTTACCTTTGGGCAGCGACAAGCCAGGCAGGGCAGTGCAGCATGAGGCAGGGACGGTCAGCGCGGGCTGGAGCACACCCACTGCCTCGCTGCCCCTGCTCCAGCAGGGTACAGCCAGCTCTGGTGCTTCACCATGCACAGAGAGTTTCAAAAAGAGACCGAAAAGAGCATCTGGCAGCAGCTCCCCCCATGCTCCCCCCTCCCTGCTGGGCTGCTGAGGTTTTAAAGGAGTTGATGGAAGATTTGTCCTGAGGATGCCTGGGCTGTCCCTGGTGCCTCAGGGGCTCAGAGTAAGGACAGGCACGCCACAACCACCCACGCAGCACAAGGCAAGACAGCAAAGTGCAGAGAAATCTGCCCACTTAGGGCAAAGAGGTGCTTTTGTGACTGTCACTGGAATCTGCTGTCTCCAATGGGCCTCCCCAGGCTCTCTGAGGGCATTCCCCTCACCTCCACTTCAAAAGTGTTAACAAAGGAACACCAACCACCACATCGCACCTGAGGCTGTGCAAAGGCAGAAAAGGAACATGCAGAATCAGCACCAAACTGATGACAGAATATACCAAGCCAGTGCCAAAACTCACCAAACTGGTGACAGAAACACCTCTGCAGCTGGCTCTGTGCACATGGCTCTCAGCAGTACATGGGAGATATGTCACTCTTGGTGATGCACACCCACCAACAGAAGTCCAAGACTGGACAGAGAGCTTTAATTTTCTTCCTTCCTCATAGTGAAGATCATTGTCTGACAGGACATATTCTGGGTAGCTGGGAATGTTGCATATGATGTAAAATCAGAGACGCTGGCAAAAGCTTTAGAGGAAAAGCAGTCAAATAACAGCATCAGGGAGAGGGAGAGGCTGAGCCTAGCAGGTGGGAAACCTTACCACTGCTAAAAATTGCCAGGGAAAAAGAAACAGCTTAAACACAAATTCCACAACTACAAAAAATGTCATGCTATTGGGAACTGGGGACCCTCAGCAGAGGAGCTGGAGTGTGCACCCACACTCACCAGTGTGTCCCCTGCAGTCACAATTCTCCCCTGGCAAAGGCTGCTGGAATAGGGCTGCTCCAGCTGGGATGCAGTCACAGGAGACACACAGCACTCACCAGTATGAATTCTGGAAATACCAACTATGTACATTAACAGAATATAAAGACCACCACTGCCATCCCCCCAGGCCTTGCCAGCCTATGTGGCATGTGTGTAGTTGAATGTGCACAAGTGCAGCAGCAGCCTGAGGAGCCACCCCTGCATTTCCTCCAGATTTAAAGTGAAAGCAGTGACCACACATCCCTGCCTCACCATCAGCTGCACTGCTGTGGTGTTGCAGGGTACAGAGTCAGATTTCTGTCGCCCTATACCTGGCACCTACACCTGTCTGCTCACCTCAAACTTCACTTTTTCCATGCGTCCTTTGTATCCGGCATAGTCTCTACTGCACCTTTTAATTGCTTAAACACCTAGAACTTCTTCTTCAAAAGGATTACATCAGTTCCCCATCAGTGTTCAAAAATTCACTTGCAGTATGAGAGTTTGTTATTGCCTGTAAGAAACCCAAAGAAACAGGGACAAGGAAGAAAGATCAAACAGAAGGGGGGGGGGTGAAATCCCCTTATAACTATCACCAGAACAGAGAAAAAAAAGGTGGGAAAAGTGAGAAAAAGTCACACAGAATATATGACCATGTAAGCATGGGCACTCTTGCAGAAAACCTAGTCAGCAATCCCAAGCCAGAGGAAATTTAAATGAGAGCCAGGTCCATAACAGTGACGGAATCTGCACAGATACAAGGGGCTGCTCAGGTTGCAGGATGTGCTTAGCCGCGATCTCTTTGGATTTGCAAAGGAACTTTATTAGTTTTATTAATTTTTTTCCTTAAATAATCAAGAGATTCGAGTGTATCCACATTACACAGTGAAGAAGATTAAGATTTTTTTCTTTAATCAAAATATCCATATGCATGTGTTGTATCTTCCAAGGGGTAGGTGGATTCCCACTGCAGGCTCCCGCTCCGAGGTGTGTTCTGCTGCAGGAATTCATGCACAAACCACTCCTACCACATTTCCATGACAGCAGGGCTCCAGCAAACACAAATGAGAAGAAAATCCCCCAAATCACAGGAAAACCCCGCCAAATGACAGTGCTCAGCAGGGTGCAGTTCTGGGGGAAACAGGCCCATGAAGGGGTCTGGCAGGACATGCACAAACTGGTGAGACCTGGGCTCCAGCCCCATGCAGTGGTGTCATCCAACACTGTCCATCGCTCCCAGGGGAGTGCAGCCCTAGCCCCACGGCCAGGCTGTGCTGGGCAGGGACACCAAGAGCAGCAGCTCTGGGCTCCCTGGGACAGGCACAGCCTGGCCAGGACACCAAGGACCACAACTCCTCTGGAAGCCCCTCCATGCCCAGCCTGGCCCCCACGTACACAGCTGACCAGCCTACACCAACACGGCTCCCAGCACAAGCTGCTTCTGAAAAAACACTCATCTTAGAGCCAGACAACCTTCCTGTGAGCTGTTCCATCAGCTGGTCTGAGAGGCTCCTGCTGCCCACGCTGGAGGAGATGCTCCAGGCAGTGTCACGGGTGGCTGAGGCCACCCCTCGCGTGGGGACACAGCCACAGCCAGTGCGTGTGGCCTCCAGGGCAGAGCCTGCCCCGCCAGACGAGCCACCACCTCCACCAAGCTGCCAGGGCATAAATCCCTTCTTTGGGCTTTTGGTGACACTGAAGCTGGCACATGGATCACACCAGGGACACCTGCTGTGCCTAAGAAACACAGCATACACCTCTACATATTAATGATAATACGTCTAGGTATTAATAACATAAACATTTTGATTGTTAAAGAAAATTTCACCTAGAAGTCTTTTTACTTCTGAAAGAAACTCTGAGATTGAACTCAGCGATTCCATAACTTGAGTATCCAATAAGCAGAGGAAAATGTGACTCTTTACAGAGCACTTCTCTGGCCCAGCAAAATGAAAAACTTACGGCAGTAGTATTTGTGGGAAAAAATAAGTTGTTGCTACAAATCTCAGGACTCCAGAACAAAAAACATACTGTATCATGCAAAGGTCACATTCAAAAGCAGCTGCCAGGGAAAAGAAGCAAAGCACAAGTCATTGTATTTTGTTATTTTAGAAATAAGCGTACTCCTTTTCACCATTTAGAAATAAACCAAGAGGTTTGAATAATAGAACACAGAGAATAAAAATACAGATGTGGTCAGATTTTTGAGTAGCTTCTGCAGTGCCACACATCTAAGATAAATTAAAGTTCAATGTCTGGACAAAGACATTTCAAACACTGATAGTTCACAAAGGGCATTTTCTTTTTGATAGAGATAAAACAATAAGTCAATTTATCAGAGACTGCTATTTCCTTTCTGACTCCATAAGCTGCAGTTACTGCCACCAAACAGAAGACTTCTTTCTACATTATTTTTTAGGGAAGAGGCAAAAATTAAATGCTTTCAAATTAATTTTCCTTTCCATTTTAGGCATATTGTTATGTTTTCATTCACTAAATGTTCAAACACACTTCTTTTTTTCTTGTTTTCATTTTACAAGTGTTCTTTGGAGTCAGAAACAGCCACACACAAACTTGCCAAGCTCAGAGTGCAATCATACTGACACCCAGTCTACAAGAAAGGGGCCAGGCAGGCAAAAGATATAACAGAGAGAAGATAAATTGCTTTTTGTACCCCTTAGTGGCCGGACATCAATGCTGCAGCTCTGAAAGCTGTCTTTCCCAAAAAAAAAAAAAAAAAAGAAAAAAAAGAAAGAGAGAGATTAGGATTGCAGCTATTCATGGGAGAAGAAATATGTTAAAAGGAAGGTTTTAATGAAGAAATGGATGAAAGACTTCCAACTACAGGAGATTAACGTTCTTATCATATAAACTCTTACTGCAAAGCGGAGAGAAGGGGTGGGAGGGGAGAACGCTCCTCCAAAGACATGGAAACTCTGACACTGAAAATGAATTCTAAGCATTAGTGCATGGCACAGTTTGTAATGATTCTTTCTGCACGCTTTGTTATGGACTTTTAAACTTTAAAAAAAACCCAAAAAGAGTGTAGATTATGCCAAAGAGCTAGATTTGCTGAATTACCCATTTTTGAAACACCCTGTGAAGAAGGTAGGACCCTGTGTAAGCACAGCAACCAGCAGCATCAGCAGGCAGTTTTCTGACAGGCATGCCAGGAAAACCACCAGCAACAGGTGGAACACACAGGTCCACACCTGGTGCTGCCCTTGGTTAGGGAAACCCAGAAATACAGGCAAAAATATGCTGTGGTTTAGAGTGGTATTAGACAAGCAAAACCAAAAACTGAAGAGCATCTAAAACCATAGGGAAGCAGGGCAGAGAGGGGAGGGAGGACTCCCATCTGTGTATGGAACACTGGTACTCGTGGACCACAAACCTGCAGGATGGCAGCTGAGGACCTTGATCAGGTGAACCTTGATCTGCCACTGGCACCCAGAGCTCATGTCCTACAGCCAAGCAACATGTCTTTCACTCACAACAGATGCTGGTACCTGGAGCTGGAGATCTGCACAGGGGAAAGACTCTCTGTGCACTAGAGGTATCAGGACAGCATTATTTGTTTACAGGGAGTATTAAAATAATGAGGTTGTTAGACAAGAGCAGGTCAGGCAAGTGAGGTGCAGGGGAATGAACAGAATAAGGAGATATACTCAATTCCTTTCCTTAAGGAGATGTTTCTGACTCAGAAACTGACTGAGCATCTCTATTGAGGGACTCAGATGTGGAAACAGACTCATCAAATGACTGACACAACCGGCTGCTCTCACAGGCAGAGGACTGGTCACGTTTCAGTTCCCTTTTCCATGGGAAGCAAACTGGACACCAGACACATCACAACACTGTCATGGGAGGTCTGTCCAATGCACAGACAGAGGCAGTTGCAGGAGAAAAGGGAAAGGCAAGGCTTCCTGAATTCTTACACACTATAAACATCCCTACTGACACTGCAGGCCCTAAAATTGTAATTTATATACAGTGTTGTTGCCAAAACACTTATCTCATTCTCTAGAAACCCTGAAAACGGAATTGTGCATGTCTCAAAATATTTTAAATGAATAAGCAGAGAACGTCTCTGAGAGGATAATTTGCCAATATACATATTTTTAACATACATGTCTTTGAACCAAAGGTTTTTATATTCATGTTTCAGCAGGATAAGTTATAGAATCACAAAATCCCAGAACAGTTTTGGTTCCAAGAGGCCTTAAAGATCACCTTGTTCCAACCCCCTGCCATGGGCAAGGACACATCCCCTTAGACAAGTTACATATTATTGTCTATAGGATGAGAGATACAAGTTCATTAAACAAATTACAGTTACTGTACCTCGGAAACATTTATGGCTTCTCTTCCCTACAACTATTTTGTTGCTGTTTTGTTTTTTCATGACACACAGATACCTACAACACAGTTTATCCTAAACCTATGTCTTTGCATGGGGATCACAGTGTGTATTGGAAAAGAAGCAGCTGAACCAAATGTTTGCACACCACAGCTACTTGAATTCCATCCACCAGAATCTGGAGGGGTTTGGAGAGGGGTCTGGCCTACTGCTGAGAACAAAACCAGAGCAGGAGAAGAGCAGGTGTGTTTATAACCTCGTATGACTGTCTATGACTTTCCACTAAAACATCTCAAAAACTATTGCCTGTACTCTACTAAACAATTTTAGCTCTGAACAGAGTGACCCATTCATACAGTGCAGGGAAATTCCACCCTAGACAGCAGAGCTGACTGCTCTGTATGCGGCTTGCTTATTGCCAGCACATTCACTATGAACCAGAAACATAACAATGTTTGTCACAAAACCATGACATAACTTAGCAAAAACTGGGCCCTGGTACCAAAGTCCAATTTGATTTTTAACAGCCCCCTCAGTCAGCACTGGCACACCTGCAAGGCAATTCTCAGAAACTTCTAAGATGTTTATAAGGAGGAAAAAATGACATGCATTTTAAACATGGTGTTCTTATTAGGGCCTCTGATGCAGTGACAGGGTGCTTTATGTTAAAGTCTTGTAGCTACAAACTCTGCTAAGCTATGTAAAAACACACACAATTCCAGAAGAAGGTTATAGAACATTTAAGATCCTGAAATATGTGATTTACCAAAAAAGGTGAAGCCTATTCCTCAGCTCTTCCCTCACACAGTGCAGCAGCAGCATGTGAACAGCAGCACTGTTTGAGGACACTCTGACAAAGAAACTCCACTGATTTCAGTCTGCAGATTGGTGTCACAGCATGATCCATTTCATGCAAACCTCCTCACTTACATATGCACTAAATAAAGCTATGTCATACATCGTTTTCTAGCTCCTTTCAAAGTACTGTCTATTTTACTTTATTTATAAACTTCTCTTTTTTTATTTCTTTCTCCAGCCTTTGTCTGGATCATGGTTTCCCTCAACCTGGCAGGAGGGATGCTATTCCCAGTAAAGGCCTTTGTGCTCCAGGAAGCCAGTGAGCAAGAAAAGATCCTGTCTGATCATCCAGCAGTCTGCAGTTGCTGGTGACACAGTGTATATTACACACAATGGTTATTACAAACACCTGCCTAAACTCTCTTGCACTGACCACCACATTTATGGACCTTCTTTGCTGCTATGTGGAAGAATGTTTCTCAAAACACCAAAATGTCAGATTTTAGTGGCTGGGGAGAAACCTCTCTGAATTCAGTGCAGAATCCACACGAGAAGAGTCAGTCAACTTCAGATGAACAGCCCAAACTGTCAACAGTGTTAAGGGGGCAGTCACCTGCTGAATTCAGGCAGGAGAAATGCTCAGATCTCCCCTCCACCTCTTGCCTCCTTCCTGTTACAGCTCATCCCTGGCCTGAGTTGAAAGGTCTTTGGTCTGGTATACAGCAACTTCTTATACACTCTTGGAAATATAAAATATATGGCAAGGTTGAAAAGCTCACAGTTCCCATCACTCTGATGTTACTTCTAAACTCCTGCCAGGAAAAATGCTGTTTTCCCTTCCACATGCCATGCTGCTGAAATCAAGGTATTGAAGTGGTACAAATAATGACCATTTAATTTACCACAGCTTTGCAACCATTGCCATGCACTCGCCTGCTCTCTCTATTCATCTTTCAAGTACTGACATCAGTGTCACTGCAGACAAATTGTCTCCACACAAGAACCAACAAGCCAATAAAAAGCACTAACCTTCGCTGACAGGGGTGGCATAGCCCTCGAGGTTCAACATGATATCTCCATCCGTGTCATCAGCACCAGCTCCCAGGAGCATCCAGCTTTCGATGTTATCACTGCCAGAGATCAAGCTCTCCTCCTCCTCCGAGCTGTTGTCTATCACCAACACTTCCTGGATGGCTTGAGGTCCAGCAGAACGGACTGGGCTGGGCCTCCCACTAGTGCTGTTTCTCTGCCTTGGTGTGCCCACACCAGATTCAGGGGGACATGGGGCTTTACATCTGGCAGCTTTGGTGTGATTTGGTGTGGAAGATACTGGGTGAATGTGTGTTTTACTTTTAGCTGAAGAGCATCTTGACCTCTTTCCCTTGCTTTTGTAGATGCTGTCTTCATCTGGTGTATCGGACAGGACAATGACCTCAGGCTCATCAGAAAGCTGAGTACCATCTTCAGTGAGTTTCTCATCTTCCTCCTGTTTCTCAGTGAGACCTGAACTTTGACCCATGACTTCTCCAACATCAGCTTCTTCGTCCATTTCCACTGTACTGTTTTCTCCAAGATCATGGGAATAGTGGATCTGGCCATAGAGATGAAATTCTACCTCACTATCAACACTCTGCTCACTGGATGACTCCTCAGGATAAAGTTCATCCTCATACACTTCAGTATTCTCAGGATCACCGTACCCGGTAAACATTCTGGAAAGCGAAGAGCCTGAGTCTACAAAAAATCAAATGGATACATTAGAGTGGTCATATGTCCAGAATAAGCCTCCAAATGATACCTTGGGTCTTCTTGAAACTGCTCATGTGAGTTACAGAGTTCTGTACACAGAACATTAAACTGAGCAGATTTAACAGCTACCTGTGCTCAAATGTGGAACAGCAAAAGCTACTTAAGGATGCATTTGTATTCACCATAACTACTACTTCAGAGCAATTACTCTGAAAGTGGCATTTACAAGTTCTCCACGCCCACACCCAGAATGCTGCACACACCTTGGGCTCTCAAGTACTGGAGTGAGTGCAGCAAAGAGCCAATAAAACCATTGAGGGATTAGATTATCTGTTGTAGAAGGTCAAGCTGGGATTGCTACTGCACCGGAAGAGAAAGCTCAGAAGGATTTATCCATGCTTACAAACACCTGGGGCAGGGGGAGTAAACAAGACAGAACCACCACAGTACTGCTCAGAAAGAACTTGAAAGGGAATGGACAGAAAATAACAAAATACAGGGAATTCCACTTAAATGTAACTCTGTGTGCCTGAAAGGCTTTGGAGCCTCCATTCTTGAGGACCTTCAGACCTCAGCTAGGCACAGCCCTGAGCAAGCAGCTCAAGGTCACTCTGCTGTAAGCCAGGGCTGAAATTGCCAGAGGCTCCTTCCCAACTCAGCTATCCTGTGATCCCAGCCCAAGGGTGAGTGTGTTAGAGCTCATAGCCTGCTCCCTTGCAAGACAGGTAATACAAGGATGTTCTAAAGTCACCCTTGCTTCCTTGAGAGACTACCTTTGTGCTCATGGCCACATGATGCATGCAGTATAGCAAATGGAACACTTCCTCTGAAAGTCTGTCTGTATTTCTGCATTAGTTACTCCCATGGAAGTCACCCAGCTTCTTCAGACATGAAAACTGCCAGATGGGAGAAGTAGATGGCTGGGGAAGTAGAGTTTCATGATACTGTTTAAATCCACTTAGTCACACAAACAAATAAATTCAGATTTGTGAACTTTGTACAGAGGTAACTTGTGTGATGATGGTATTTAAAGAACCCAAAGGTTCCCATTGTGAAGGCTCTCCTCTCTCAACCAGGTTCCTAAGTAAACATAAACATAACACCTAATATGCTAAATATATGAAAGAACAAGGTGGTGGTAGACACAATAAACCTACTTTACACCACCACCTAGCTTACGATTTTGTAGAAAGGAAGAAAAAGTAAAACAATGGCACCTGAATGGCTGTAGTTAGAAAAACTGACAGACCAAATGCAGACCCCAAGCTTCAACATTTTTTCAACTTTACATGGGGTCCCTGTTTCAAACAGGTTGCAGCCTGCTCCTATCCACATAGCGAGAGCAGAGCTCCAATCAAACACATTCACAATATTAACATGTGGTTATGAGGTGTGATAAGAGACCTTCAGTAATGTAGGAAAGTAACAAATCCTCCTGAGGATGCTGTGTTTTCAGTGATACTCCAAAAGCCAACTGAATCCAAGTACTCCTTCCTCTATTTCTGTCAGCCAGTGGATGAAGTCACACATAGTAAGCAGTGACCACTGCTAAAACTTGCAGCTGAACAACACTGATGTCTCTCTCTCCAGGGAGCTGACTCATGGACACTTCACAGTGCAGGCAAGCAAGACAAACAAG
Organism: Poecile atricapillus; assembly: GCF_030490865.1. NCBI lineage: Eukaryota > Metazoa > Chordata > Aves > Passeriformes > Paridae > Poecile > Poecile atricapillus. Next base: position 65,783,345 of record NC_081289.1, on the reverse strand, counting down.
CAGCAAGACTACACACTCACTTTGATCCATCCTTCTCAGAAGGTCAAACAGCAGCTCCTCCTCCTCTCAGGTCCACACTGACTGGGATAATGAAGGGCTCTTCCTCTTGCTCAGCATGTACGCCAGGCCACTGGAAATAAGAAACATCCAACATCAGCACCACAACATGATTTGAAAACTTGTTGGTCGGTCACCATTCTCACACTCAGTCTACAGCCCTGCCTTTCCTCTTCAGGAAAGAGGAACAGCCATGTCAGGCATCTGACATCAAAGCAGACACAAACAGAGCCTCAAGGAAAGGGAAGAGGAGCTCAACAAAGTCGTGCTGTTTTTCAGATTGTCAGGCTGAAGCAGTCTCTCACTGAATTCACACAAGTAACTCAGAGAAAGACCTGACTGTGACTTCAGATTTCCTTTTGCCAGTGAAAAGCTTAGACTATGGGCAAACATTCTTTTCCATAGATTCACAGAAGGGTTTCGGCTGGAAAAGACCCCTAGGGTCAGTGCTCTCTCAGTTGGTGCTCACCTCTAAGTGCCACACACATCTTGCTTCCAGCTGGACTATTGTAAAGACACTCCTCACACCTGAGTGTGAAGAATACATTAAAAATACTGGTCCTGCAAAGACTACCTGATTTGATAGGCTGCAGGGAGCAACAACACACTGACACATCTTACTTTGGAACTAGATTACCTTACTTTAAAAAAACCAAACCCAAACTTCAAACCTCTGGCAACAGTAGAACCCCATTCCTTTACCAAGAGGAATCCCATTCCTACCTGAACCCAGAGCACAACCTTCCTCAAAAGCACCTGAGGCAGCCCCTAAGTAAGAACAGTTCAAGTAAATGGCTACAATGTTAAAATTTAAAAATCACAGAAGTCTGAGTTCCTTCTATTTCCAAACACAACTGCACATGGCTGCAGCTGGCAGTGACAGGTAAAATTCTCAAACACTGCTTGCCAGCGTTTTTCACCCGGCCCATTAGAAACCTGACATCCCACATGTGATGCAGCCACAGGAATGGCAGCAGCACCACGCAGTCAAAAGGGAGGTGCCACAGGCAACTCCAAGCAGGGAGGAAGAGCAAGGCCAACAAACAAGAAAAAACAAACAAGTTAATTAGAACACCTCAGCCAAAATCCCCAGGGGGGTTTGGGATGCTCAGGTCCCACTCATCTGCAGAAGGGACTGTGAAGTAAGAAGCTCAGGACAGTCCTTCCCATGTCATTCCTGTTCACTTACCTTGACTCTCCCTGTCAACCCCTCCTTTCCACTGCTTAACTCCAGCATTTCTGCTGTTCTTGCATTCTCAAGTTCTAACAGCTCCAAGAGATCATCATGTTTAAATTCAAACACTAAGATTTCTTTAAAAGTTCAAATGAAGACTAAAACACAGAGACTACTTCTTCCATTGCATGTGACTTTTCAAACAAAAAAGTCACTGTTCCCATCACAAATCATCAGTGAATTCAAAATATTTCCTTATTTATCTCATTCTCATCTTGACCTCCAGTCAGATCTAACTCTTTTTGATAACAGCTGCACTGAGAACAGAGAGGCAAACATACTCTCTACTGCCTTGGAAGACAAAATACAACCCTACTGTCTGTTAAAATACAACCCAGGCTGTTAATGACAGCAACAACGAAACGAAAAAGAAAGCTCTTTCAAGAAAATTACCATACTGTGTATCAGAATAGAGGGTCAGATACTGGGACAGGAGTAGCCAGAATTTTTGTCAGCTTTAAATTTAGTTATATTTGTGATACATAAACTGCCTGATGCTTCAGACTGCTGAGACACTGCAGGGGCACAGACAGTATGAAACTGACAAAGAACTTAAATGTTCCAGAGCATGTGAATAAAACCTATCACTTCAGCTGCTATAGCTGCTTTTGCACCCTGCACTGCCTGGATTCCATGAGAAAATGATAATTTTGAAGGTCATGACTGAAATGAAAATCACATCTGGGAAGGCAGGAAAAAATGTACCTAAACGTATTTATAAAGGCCTACCCAAAGATATATTTATTAACAGAAGCCAGTGTCAGGTAGGTGTTTTTCTTCCCCTGCTGTGTTTCTGTACCCAGTGTGATTCCAGCCTGGCTGTGCCTCACAGGAGCAGCCAGTGGTTCCCTCAGAGCAGCTGAGAAAGGCACAACCCTCATTTGCTGCCCAGGTGAGACTGCAGCCATCAGCCACCTGTGGCTGCCCCATCTGAAGTGGAGAAGGCCTTGCAGAGGAACATGGAAAAGTGTCAGGAGGTGGGCTGGGAGCAGCCTCTGTCCTCATTTTCCACGATCTAACAGTGATTTTTGGCTAAATACTGAGATGCAAACCCTATCCCTGTCCCATTTGCTGTTGGAGGAGACACAACTGTTCTGGACTTTGTTTAAATGAAGTGCAAAGAGAGAAACAAAGCCTTGGAGAAGAGGTCAGCATTTTTCTAGTGGCAGCTATACCTTCAAGAGATCACGGGAATGTCTCTTCCACACCCGAACCTTGCAAAATAACAAAATATTTCACGTTTACTTCAAGCCTTTCAGAAGATTTTTTTTTCTTTCCACAGGCATTTTCCGAATCGTGTTTAAGAGTAACACGCTTTTCCTCGGGTCCTAGGGCTGGATGTGGTTTGGCGAGTGGGAACAAATCAGGAGTGAAGATCCCGGGGAAGGGGAGGGACATTCCGGGGGAAAGGGATGCACAACCCGAGCTCCGGCGGCGGACGGGGGAGCACGCGGAGCCCTCCCCCGGAACTGCAGGGCCGCTGGGGACCGCGGCTCGCTGCCGGGGCCGCCGGAGGGACCGGGACACGCCGGAGGCTGGGCCAGGATCACGGACAGCGGGGCCGGACCGCGGGCTGATCCCGGTTCCGCAGCCGCGACTGGGGTGGAGAAGCCTCCACGGCACGGGGGGAAACCGGGGCCTTGGGGAGCGGGGCCCGCGGTACCGGGCGGGGTTTCGGTCGGGCCGGGAGGTGCCGGAGCCGGATGGGGCCGGGTGCCGATAGTCACGGAAGATACTCACTCACAGCCGATACCGGGACTCAGTTGGTATCAGTACTCGGTGCCGGGGCTGGCGGGGTGGCCGGCTGGCTCCCCACTGCCGGTGCCCGTGCTCAGTGCCAGGACTCGCTCAGTGCCGGCGAACCGCGCCGGGACCCGCCGAGCAGGAAGTGGCGGTGGCCTGGCCCCGCCGTCCGGCCACGTGCTTCCGGCCCGCGCGGCGGCCACGCCCACCGGGGCTCCGCCCGTGGCCCCGCCCCCGCGGCCTGCGCGCCCTGTGGGGCCCGGCCTTGGGGAGAATTTACCCAAAATCGGGTGCGCGGGGACGGGGCTTGCCAGAGTCCCGCCAGCCTCTCCACCAGGGAGTGTGGTGTGCGCCCTGCCCGGCAGCACAGTCCTGTGACAGGATCGCGTCTCCGAGTGCGGAGCGGACAGAGCCACCGCGGGTGGAGTAATCCGAGAGGAGACGGGGTGGGAAAGGATCCTAAAGTTCATCCAGTTCCCCCTGACACGGACTGGGACCGCTGCCACTACACCGGGTTGCTTCAAGCCCAGTCCAGCCTGGCCTTGGGCATTTCCAGGGATCCAGGGGCAGCCCCAGCTGTGCCAGGGCCTGCCCAGCCGCGTGGGGAGGAATTTCTCCCTAATATCCCATCAAATTCTGCCCTCTGCCACTGAAAATCCCTTCCACTTGTTCTGTCACTCCAACCCCCGTCCGAAGTCCCTCTCCCGTTCTTTTGGAGCCCCCGTGGACACTAGAAAGGGCTTTAAAGTCTCCCCAGAGCCTTCTTTTTCCCAGCTGGACATCCCCAGCGTGATCAGTCCAGCTCCACATCAGAGATGCTGCATTCCTGAGGCCATCACAAGGTTATGTGGCTGAATGTGCAGGTCCACACGTGTGCTTACACGCAGGAGGGCTCTGCTCTCCTCGCTGGGCTGTTGTGTCCAGCAGCTGTTCCTGCCCGCTGTCCCCAGCAGCGCTTTGCGGACACACCTGCACCCAGCAGCCCCAGCCTCACTGTCTCACTGAGACCTTGCACAAACCCCACTGGATTCACCTTTCTGATGCCAGCCCCCACAGCTCTGCCCCACTTGCTGAGCAGCACGCTGGTATATTTGGTGCTGATGCCCTTGCTGGTGTGTGCCTGTTTATCACGGACACACCGCCTCTCTCCAGGTGCTGCACACACAGATCCCCGGACCAGGGCTCCAGCTTCTCTGGCAGGCTTCAGGACCTCCACATACAAGGATGTACCCACAGTGGAGAGGAGCTCATGTAAACAGACATCTTGTTTAATACTGCCAAAAGGGGTGCATGGTGCTTCTGCTTCTGTGAGTGTAACAGGCAGGCTGACCTGCAGCACTGTATTTGTTCTGGTTTAGGGCAAATCTGGGAGAAAACCTCCAATGGGGCCCTCCCTGGGAAACAGGGAAACAGGGTGAATGGTGTCCCCTGAGCTGTGGTGGCCCTGGGGCAATGTGGGAGAGAGTCCTTTAGTTCCGGTGACTGGCAATGGATGGCTTAGAGGCAGTTGCTGACTTTTTGCTATGATGCCGACCAAAAGAACTTCCTTTCAGGGGCAAATCCAGAGATTTCTCTGAGAGAAGTGGAAAAAACCTGTTTATTTCACAGGCACAGCACTACCCAGCACAAAATGAACGATATCAAATTACAAAATCTCTCGCCGTTCAGAAGAGATGACAAACTTCAGAGGGTCTCTCCTGTGGGTGTTTGCTCTGTTGTCAGTCCCTCTGGCGCTGGAAAATGCCGCTGCCCAGGCTGGGCTCCCGGTAGTCCACGGGTGCAAGCTCCCGGTGCTCCCCCGAGTCCCCAGTCCAAAGCAGGTTCGATTTGTTTCAGAAAAAGGGAAAGAAAACAGTCCAGGAAGACCTCTCTGCTCTGGCTAGTTGGAAAGCCAAGGCGATCTGTGTCTTGTTGTCTGTCTGTGCTGTAGTCAAAACTCTCGATGTGGGGGGAGCAAGTACAGTCTCTGATAACAGTCTCGGTGCTTCTTTTCCACTCACTTCTACTCTCAGATGAAGTTTTAAGGATACAAAACCTATTTCTGGGCTAGGTGGACGAATGGGGGTACAATTTAACATCACAATCACCCCAGGACAAGCACATGGCAGCAGGGAGTCAGGCAGAGCCTCCGAGGGGCAGGAGAGGCAAACGGGCATGAGTGAGAAAATGCAGGGAGTTGGGTAAGATTCCAGCTGTGTGTGCTGCTTTAGGGACAGCGCTGTGCCTGGTTGTTCTGTAGTCACAGAGCTGCCCCACTGCGCTGAGGGCATCCTGTGCAGACAGACACACCTGTGCTGCCACATCCAGTGAGCCCAGAGCTTTCATTTCCCATCTCATTTTTTGCAGGCCTTTCAGACTTTGGGGGTTTCCTTGATGCAGTGCTAGTACTCTATTTTCAACATTACTGGCATGTAATTATGACCTGTGGTTTGCCTCTGTGAACGCTAGCACAGGCAGGTATGTGTGGGCTGCAAAATTGCCTCTTGAAAGGCAGAATAATGTGTTTCTCTGCTCCTACTGGCTCTAGGTCTGGGAAGAAGTGAACAAAACCAGCTCACAAAAAGGAGGGTTTTATCTTCTGACAGAGAGCAAGTGGAACCTGACATAGCTGTGACACCTGGTACTTGCTTCCTTTGCACTGATCTTATCATGGCACCTTTCAAAACAAAAATGTTTTAAATGCTTTTAATGGATGTTATGAAACCTACTCAAATATATCAGGTAATTAATTGCTGTAAAACATATGCTGTTAAGATGATTAAAAGATGAGCTGGAACTGCAGAACGTTATGCAACTGTCAGGACCCCTGGAACTCTGCCTGTGTCTGACCTCAGTTTCCCAAATTACTGACCCTGACCCCTCTCTGCAGGCTGCCATCCTGCCACTGCCTTGGCTTGTCCCCTTCGCCAGGGAGGTGCCTGGAGATGGGACAGTCCTCTCCTGGCTGGGGTGGTGGGGTGGACAGTGGCCACTGGGCCCTGCCCCATCAGCCCCCGCTGTGCAGCTACTGAAATGGTGTAAAATACATGTTTGGAGAAAGACCTCAGGTCAGGTACATTTCCCCAGAGCATTTCCAGGAAATACGGTTCTCTATTTATAGAAACAGAAGGAGAAGGATTAGAGCATTTGGATTTACCACTGACTACGGTGGTGTTTTACACTTGCAAGAACCCATTCTTACTGGATTTGCCCCTGAAAGGAAGTTCTTTTGGTTGGCATCATAGCAAAAAGTCAGCAACTACCTCTAAGCCATCAATTGCCAGTCACCTGAACTAAAGGACTCTCTCCCACATTGCCCCAGGGCCACCACAGCTCAGGGGACACCATTCACCCTGGATGGGAGTGGCACAGCTCCAGTCTGGCCTTGCTGCAGGGCACTTTGCTGCTGCAGAGACGCGGACAGACGTGCCTGCATTCGATTCCGCAGGACTCAGGCCTGATCCTCAGGCCCTGGCACTTTCACCCTTGCACCCCTTTGTCACTCAAGCTAGTTGAGTCTGGCTGCTGCCTTTGCTTCTAAGCGCTGTTTCTTGGTAGGAGTGACAAGCTTCACCTGCTGCACACCTGAGCCCGGCCCAAACTGTTCCCCTCCTCCCCTGAAGACGCTGTCTTTTGTGAGCCAGTGATTCACTCATGAGGGGAGAGAAGCTTGGCACAGATCCTGAGGTCCTGGTGCTCACATGTGCCAGGAGATGAGGTGATATCACTCCTTTGGCACCCCATTGTGAGTGCTGAACAGCATCCCTGGCTGTGCTTAGCTTAGCTGAGGGGCTTCACTTGCTTCTCGGAGAATGTCTCCTCTTCCTGCACAACTCTCAGCTTTCTCAGCTGTTCGAGGTGGCAGGAGGCATCTTCCTGCAGCCCAGAACCGGGCCGCAAGGCTGCAGGGAGCAGCTGGCTTGAGAGCCACTTTCTCTGCTGCTGAGTGGACACCATGTGCTGGGAGCTGGAATTCTCTCCCGAGCCAGAGGCCGAGCCTGCGGCGCCGGCTCTCTCGGCAGCGGGCCGCAGGGTCCCCGGGGAGGGGTGCGGGGGGTCTGCTCCCCGCTGCCATTTGCTCAGACCCAGCCGAAGCCCTGTCGGTGCAGGGAGCCGAGCATCCATGGTGCACGCCCGTCCCTTCCGCGGCCGCCTGCCCGCGCTCGGACAGCGAGCCAGCTGCGCAAAGCCGGCCGGCACCTGCGGGAAAACCCTTGCAGGGACAGGGGGCTTTTAGCAGCCTCGAACGCTTGGGGACAGAGCCCTCCAGATTGCAGGAGACCCGTGGAGACCGCCGTTCTTTCCACCAAAACCTGTAGGTGCTCAGAAGAAGGGAGGAAGAGGGGCTTTTCCCGGGATGTAACCTGTCAGCTCGCGGTCCAGGTGCCGGCAGGTGGCACCGCAGAATGCGCGGCCTTTCTGCCAGCCCCGTGCTGCTCGACGGAGCATCCTCAGCCTCCGCTCGGCTCCCAGCGTGAGGGGACCTCGCTGGCTCTGACGCTGGGGTCAACAGCCATCAGAAAGCACCCCGAAATTATGTTTTCCATTTGATTATTTCCAAAGCGATTTTCTAAACGCTGATTGAAACGGCACAAAAGAGCTCTGAGGGTAACAATACAAAAACCACCCAGAATATGCTTCAGCAGTATTACACATTAATAAAGTCTCCGTGTCAGGCTGTTGCACCTCTAACTTTGCTAGACACCAACGCTATGAGATGAAAAGGCTTATGGGAGATGCAGCTTCACCTGGCATTTCTGGGAGAATTCACAGCTGGAAGGTGACACCCTGTCCAAGAGTGTTGCTGAGGAAAATCTCAGGACACTTGGCCGTGGTGGAAACACTGGGTGATGTTTCTTCCATTGTGAAGCAGCCTGAGGATGTGATTGAAAAATATAGGCACGCAAGGAGGTTAATCAAGTCTATTTGGACAAAGATCTTCTTTTTAAGAGCCAAATTTTGCAGTCTTGCCAAAGACTTTTTTTTACCTGGACTCGTTAAGTCAAGTGAGCTGTACTTGCTTCTGGTCAGCTGTGCCCAGGGGCGTTGCCTTTGACCTGCAGAGACTGTTTCCTGACAATCATATTGCTTTCACCTAGAAGATGCAACTGATGGGGTTTTTTTTGGGTTGTGTGTCTGAGTATCTGAACTCCCTTTTCTTCCGTCCCGATCCAGTAAAAGAAGTAAACTTTGAGGTGATGAACCTCAGTCATCCTCCTTGAAGCTCAAAGATGGACCTGCTCCATTCTACCAGGCAGGAGCAGGCAGTACTCTCTGCACTGGCCTCATGTGGAACCAATACTGGAGAGATGGCAGCTTCAGGAGGGCTGAAACAGGAAAAGCCAGGTAAGAAGGCAGGGAGAGGCAGGGCAGAGATGGGCTATGAGATGAGGAACAGCTGAACCAGGACAGGGAAGAGGTGTCTGACATTTGCCTCTGCAGATAACATTTTCCCACCTTGCCTCCTATTTCATCATCAGCAAACTGCCTTGCTTGTGTCACAGGAATGGCACTTTAAATGGACTTTACAGTGAAATGGCTTGGAAATCATCAGTGTGGAACCCTGGCAGACCTCAGGTGCTGTGCCCTGAGAGTGTCTCCCTTCAGCATAGTGTGGAAGTGATGTGCAGCTCCCAAAACCTCTGGGTCTGGGCACAGACTATCGGGACATCAGTCACCACACGGTGTTTGGACCTGTGCAACCTCCAGAGCCACAGCCCATCACCATCCTCAGCTGTCTGCAGCAGGAACAGGAGCACTTCAGAAGTTAATTAAATTCCCACCCCCACCTGATCCGCTCCTCCTCCTCCCAGTGCTCCACTTTGCTCCTTCAAACCGAGCAGCGGGAGAGGGGAGGGAGTGTAATTATTTAGCTCCTTGGAGCCAGCTCTACAGTGCTTCAAAGCTTGTTAATTACAGTTTCAGCTGTGTGAGTCAATGGAGGACCAGAAGAGCATGTGGGGAGTGGGGGGCACGGGTTGAGGGAGGGGAAGGGCTCTGTGAAGTCAAAGCCACCAAAGCTGACAGCCAGGTGAAACTGGGCAGAGGGCCAAAGGCACGGGCATATAGGAACCTGGGAAAAAGCCACAGGGAGTGGGAGGCAGCTGGAACACAGAGGGAGGTGGAGAAAAGGGGGTAAAGATGGAGCTGTGTAGGGGAATAGCAGGGAGTGTCTGCAGAGGGTGACAGGGACACAGATTAGGCACCAAGGGATGTTGTGCACTGGTGTCACAGCAGTGTGTCCTCTGTGCCCACCTGTCTTCTCTGGCAGAGCAGGTAACTACCCAGGCACTGGATCAAAGTTGCTGGAGGACAGAATTAATTTGACAACATATTGACCCTTGTCAGAGAAAATATTTCCTTGCCTCAATCACTTTAATTTTCTCACTAAATGAGCAAAATAATTGCAACAGTGTTCTGCCTCTCTCCCAATTCCATTAGATAAGGATCCCCAGCATTTTAAGGGCAAAACCTATAACATCACTCCTCTGATGAGAAGAGGAGGTAATTGTCCTGCACTCCTCTCACTCCTGAGGCAGCCTCTGCTAGAGAACAACACTTCTGCTGTCATTCCTGGGCTGAGGGTCCTGGAATTAAGGGGAGAAGCTACCCTTCTGAACAGCCACAATTTCTGAAAATAAGTTATTTAAAAGAGGGTGGTGGTGGTAAGAGTGTTCAGATCCTCCATGGGAAACCATTTGGGGCTTATCTGCAGTTTCTGAAATGAATTTATGTGTATTTCATTTTTGACAGGATCGAAAGGACAATTCAAAGCCAGAAAAGACTCTGTGCTTGAAGACTTGATGCTGCACTGCCAATAGTTCTTAGCTTTGACTTCATGATCTTGATTTTCTTTTTGGCAGGGCCCAGTCTCTGTTTCTCTCTTTTGCTGGAAAATTTCCCTTAAGGAGACACCGGTGATGGCCCAAGAGACAATGTGTGAATGCTTTGCATTATGTAATGCTTTGACATTTGGCATTCCCATGGCATTTTCCCCATTATCCCCCATCAATGCGAAATAAGCTGTCAGAGCATGAAATTGGTACTTTTACATATTCTTAACATACAGATGTCAGTCTGAAAGCCATGCACAAGCATTATGATTAAATTCTCTATTTCATCCTTTCACTTATGCATGGATCTGTTTGGTAGACTTCATTCCTTTTGGGGGGTTATTGGGAAAAGGCACAATCTTAAAAAGTAATAATCCTGCTTAGTAGCACTATCAGAAGGTGAAAGATAAGTTTAAGACGTTGTGTACTGAATGTAGTATAGACATATAAATCCAGAGCAATAGTGTTCAATTTTTAGCACCTGTGTTCCTGGCATGGCAGCAGAAAGTGAACAACAGGTACCAGATGCATAGAGGGAATATAATCAGTGACCCACTTTCTGGTGCCAAATGCATCAACATGTTCCAAATCAAATCTGCTCAGAGTTTACAAGTTTGTTATTCTGTGTTAATTAAAATGTAAGAATGGCAGTGCCTTATGGGAGGGTGATTATGCCTAAACATAATGTACATGGAGAGAGAAGAAGAAGGGCATGACAGAGGATCCACTCAGGACTCCAGATTGCTTGATTTTGTTGGTTTGATCACAAATACAAAAGGAAGAGGAGGAAAGTCACCTGCCTGAAGGTAAATCAGCTGCTCCACCCTCTGCTCTCAGCTGGTCTCAAGGGTTTGCACTGCAGAAGCAGCAAGTATTGGTGCTATGTGAGACCAATATGGTGGAGAGCCCATCGTGAGGAGCTCCCAACAACAGGATGAGTAAAGTGCAGAGCATGCTGATCTGGTCTCATAGCTGTCCCCTCTGTGAGCAGAGGATTATTTAGACAGTTCTTGAGGTCCCTTGCACCTGAATTGTCCTGTGCTCCCATTCTCTGGTAGATAGAAGGTTGGAGCAGGAGGATGTTGGCTTCTGCATGATAGACCTTTCTGCTGGAGTTCTGAGTTTGTCCAAACAATCCTTCAGGCTTGTGGAGGTGTATCCTGGCGCTCTGCTCACCCTGCCTGCAAGTGTGGCAAGAGTTCACGAGCATCAGCAGGGTAACATGCAGCACCCCAGATCTCGAGTTTGCAGTCAAACCAGGAGAGAGGCCAAAAAAGTCTGATTTCTCTTGATGTAAACCCCAAACCAACCCATGGACTATTTTTAGCTGTATTTCCCTATACAGTGAGTTGTGCAACTGTGTCATTAGTCCTTGCTTGCTCCTCCTCCCTGCCTTGCTTTCCACCCTACCAGAAGCTTGTGGTGTACAAGCCACCAGCTCCAGTCAGGTGCAACCAAATGGCTGGTGACAGTGCCTGCAACTGCTGCAAGGGCTAGCCACATGGCCACTGCAGGGGCTTTAGTTCCTGGGCTCTGACATTGCCTGAAGTCACCACACAAAATCTGTTGCAGTCAGTGGAAAGTCTGTTGTGGTCTCTTGTGCTGACAGACAAGCACTTTCACTACGGGATGTTCACCACTCCCAGGTGCATCTCACCTTCCATAGCTCACCTGTTCATTTGGAAGGTGATGGAACATTTTTCACTTTCTGTAGGAAATTCTGAACCCTAAATTTCTGAAATTAAAGCTTGAGCAGGGGCTTCCAAGAGAAGTCTTGTGGAAGCATAAAGAGGAGTTGTACCGAGAAAGTCACTTTTTCTCTCAGAATGAGTATTTCTCTTCCTCTGCTCAGCTTCTGGCCTGAACATCAGTCTGACTGGGTAATGCAGCAACCAGTTTTCCATCTGGACAACTTCCATCAGGTCTGCAGGGCTCACTGGGCTGCACCCAGCTACAGAGTCCTTTGAGCAGGTACTGTGCCTTTTTGGGTAGCTGTCCCCGAGGGCATCAAGAGCAGAGAAGGATGATCTGCATGCAGTACCTCTGTTCTGCTGCTAAAGACAGTCTCATACAAAGTCTATAAGTAAGTCTCTGCTGGGAAATGAACTAAGGCCAAGTAATTCCAGTGATGCTTAGGCAATGCCCCGGGGCTGTGGCACAGTCACTGTGTTGCACATTTTGTCCAGGAAACAACAGGCAGGACAGCCTTTCACTGTAAGCATGAGAGACAGTGATCCACTATGCAACCACGGGCTACCCTGCAGTGTGCTCCACAAGGCTGCAGGTCTCCTTCACCAGAAAAAGACATAGATATGAGCATATATTATTTTTTCTGCAAAAGAACAATGGTCTGGACCTTATGCATGCAGAGATCTGTGACTTCCAGGACCCTAGGGCCTTGTGACCCAAGGGGTTGTGGATCCAACTACAAATATGTGCATTGTCAGGAACAGGCCAGCAGAGGACAAAGTAATCTGGCAGTGATGGTAAAAGGCTATCCTGAGCTGGAAGACAACTTTCATTTACTGCAGAAAATGTTTGTTTTGCTAAACAGGGGCATGAAGTTAATCCTCATAAGGAGAAATCTAAGTCCTGTGCTACTCTCTGCAGGATTTCTCCTACTTCATTAAACTCTGACATCTCAAAGGGCAAATCCACATTGTCATGTGCCACTTGTGCTTGAATAAAATGTGTGTATCAGTGCTTAATACAAGCTTATTTTTCCTTCTTATTTTGCAAGTGTAATTGCATAGTAAATCGAGCCACAGGCTTTTATTTACTTGTTAGCATTAAGAGTGTGTCAGGTCATATGTAAACAAGGGTATTAGCACAGATCTGGAGCAGAGTCAGTCTGTGCCAGCTGGAGACGTGGTGCCTGTCTCTCCAGTTACTGGGAGGGTTTGAGGCAATGGGAAGAAGTGATGACTTTAGGCTGGTAAATACCCTCGCTAGCAAACACAGCTGTAGGATGTTCCTGCCTGGTTATTTTACAACCAAGATTTTGGTATTTTCTAACATTGCTTTTCCTATAAGTTTTCTGTCTCAGATGATGAAATTTTAAGTGCTTGCAGAACAAATTTTCCAAGATGTCCTGGAGCACAGCTCCCTGATGTGAGGTGTGGAGAGGTGTGCACAGACAACCTGAGACATGTGGCACCTCTCAGTCTTTGGTGAGAAATGGACTGTTCCTGCTGGATGCCTACGGAAGAGATTTCTGCTTCAGACTGACTTAGCCTTGGCCCAAAATGCTCCAAATGCTGGGTCATGCTCTGCCTGCTGCACTGAGCAGCTCCCTCTGTCAAATTTCTTCTCTCCAAGAAGGTGCTTATAGTTAGTGTTCTCAATCTCTTGGACAACTCAGGCAGGCCATGCAGCCTGGGCCCACAGAGTTTCCAGCCCTTTACACCCTGTGTGGCTCCTCCCTGAGTGCCTTCCCCTGACCCCAGTGTGGTCTGGGCAGGAGGAGCGGGGTGGAACGGGACCGTGGAGGTGACACAGAGCCAGAGCAAGCCCTCTGCTTCCGTGGCACTGCCCATCGTTCCCTCCTCCCTCAGCAGTACTCGAGGTGTCTGCATGGTCCCAGTGCAGAAAACCCCTCCGCTCGATTCTCCCCTCTTCCCCTTGCTGGGTATGTCCTGCTCGGAGAGGGTCTGGGCTGCCAGCCCCAGGGTCACTCTGCCTGTGTCTCAGCTTTGTTTCTCATCCTCCAGGGATTCTCTGAGCTCTTTAACTGCCTCTCTTCCAGGGATTTACCATTGTTCACATTGATCTCACTTTGGGAGGAACATCAGCAGAGATTTTACCCTGTTTTTTCACAAATCTGGGACAATATCATCAATCCGTCTGCAGGAATGAATCCCAGAGGTCACACTCCTGCTAAGTGTAGGTCTACTTTTTGTAGTCTAGATGACCTTACTTTGGTGCATGAGATTTTCTAATTAAATCCAGCCCAACTAGTTTTCCAGCTTACCCCATAGTTGCTTCTGCAGCAAGGTGAGCCCCTGTTCTGTTTCCCGAACCCCACAGCATCCCTCAGCTTGGCACAGGGCCCTGGCTGGGCCAGGATTGTCAGTGTGGGAGGCCAGACCCTGACCAGCCCTGCCAGCCCTGGTGGCAGCAGCTCTGCCAGGGGCTGGCAGCAATCAGAGCAGTGCTGATGTGGGGGCTGAGGGTGGGCTCTGCCAGAAGACTGGATCAGGCAGCACCTGGGGAGTGAAACATGCTCTGCTCAGGCTGGTGATGTAAACCCTATGCCCAATTCTATGCAACTCCAGAACCAGCTCCCAGCACTGTGTCTCCTCTTGGTGGTCTTTGCAGTGCTTGTGTATGGGAAGAAGATCCCAGCAGAGGCTGCTCTTCTTGCTCCAAGGGTGGATAGACCAGAAGAGTGATGCTGGGAGCTCAGGAAGGCAAAGTGAGCTCTCAGGTTCTCCTCTCTCCTGATACCATTCCGTGGATGTTCAGGACTGACAACCCCCAGGGGCTTTGTGGTCTGCACCCCCAGGTGGAACAACAACTTGGACGAGACACCTAGACAAACCCACTTGCCTCTGGTATGTCACAACCCTTGGCATGTGAAGCCTCCCCCCTGCAGCACCCTTGAGAGCTTGGTCACTGTTCCCCTGAGCATTTGTGAAGCTGTGACTGATCTGAAGGGCCTTCAGGGGCAGCTGGCTGGGGACAGGGCCAGGCCCCAGGAGTCTCCTGCAAGGCTTGCAGTAAGGAGGGGTAACACACATTGTGCAGCCAGTGCAGGGGGAAAACTACCAGAAGCAGCCCAAGCTGAGCTGCCTGTGTGACAGCTGGAGCTGCCACAGTATCACAACTGTGCCAGCAGTTGTTAGGACAGATACAGCAACATTAGCTACAAGGCCACCACACATCCCACCACCTCTTCCTTCACTTCTCCCTTCTGGAGCGCAAACACAGAAGGAATTGTGTGATTAACAGTGTCCAATTAGCTTAAACCTGGCTTCATTGCTCCTGCCTTATTCTGTGCAGGTGTCTTCCAGGAGAACTCCTGCCCATCACTGCAGAGCTGTGGGAGGGAATCTCCATGGTGGCACGTCTAGACACCACTATTTGGGCACAGTCTCTGGCCCTTGTCACCGGACATCTCTGGATTCACAGTGTCTATGCTGATTTCAAACCAAAAAGCTGGCATGCAAGTGTGTTTGCTGGGCAGAGAGGAGTCTTTTGAGGTGATGATGCATCCACATGGGAGCTGCTCTGTGAGGCGTCTGCTTGTGTCTGCCTTGGGGTAGTTGGTTTCTGTCATCGAAGCTGGAGAAGCACATCCCTGGGGACACTGCAGGAGCAGAACAGCGTGTCTCCTGTGGAAGGACACATGAAGCCTAGGCAAAGCAGGCTCAGGGCAGCACATCGCTGGGGAGGCAAAGCTCTGCCCTTCGCCAGGCAATGGGAAGCCAGCCCGTGATGGCTGCTGCTCTGGCAGGAGGCACTGGGGCCACAGGGCTGCCACCACTCCTGAGCTGCTGAGAAACAGGGTGGTAAAGACATCTGCCAGCAGAGGAACGTCATGATCGTGATGATGTCTGTGGAACAATTTTGAAACATCGCATTTTGAGCTAATTCCATTGCAAACATAAGTAGTAGATAACTAGCTCAACATCCTGTTGAGTGCCCAGTTGGGCTGCTACTTATTTCAGCAATGGAATTAGCAAAAATTGGTGATCTCTTCAAGGTGACCAAGCCAGTCTAGCTATTGCACACAATAGAAGCAGGGTAGTCCAGAAAAGCGCAGGACACTTCATAGAAAGAGGGTTTCATATGGCAGTGCTGGAGCAAGATGAGGGAAAGAGTTTTCTCTACTAGGTGCTATTAAAGGTCTTTTTCAACCTAAATGATTCTATGAGTCTAGGAGAAGGTGGAGGAAGCAAATAGTGTATTGGTTTAGCTGAATTCCCCACACATCGTAGATGTCTCTGAAAGCCTCTTAGGCTGCTCCTGTGGTGGAGAGAGACAGACTAGTTTCTTGTCAGTGGGCAGACAGGCTGCACTATGTGCTCAGAATATCACAGTCCCGTGTTTAGAGAAGGATCTAAATTCTCTTGGCTGCTGAGCCTTGCTTCCTTCCCTGGGAGGCCAAAGCCTAGCCTAAAGGGTTCAGACCAGGCTGACAGCCTTATGAAGCCAACACATAGCCGGGGTGGTGAGAGGTAGGAGGTGGAATATAAGATGCTGCTCAGTGTATGAGAATTTGAGGATTTGAACAGCCAGTGGTCTAATGTCCACACATCATACAGGAACCAGAAGTTCACAGCGTCCTCAGGCATATACAGCTTTCTGTGGGGAAAGGTAGGTATGTCACCTGGAGGAGTCCCTGAGCCAAAAAAAGTGAAGTTCTCATGGCAAAAATGGTCAAAGCAGTGCTCTGAAACATTATTGTGAAAAATCATTGTCTTAGGATTTCACCAGTGATTGTGAGGAGTTGGTCTTTGCTGAGCCTTATCAGTCCCTTCCATCTTAGGATATTCTATGATTCTGTGAATCATTGAGAAATGATTAGTTCTAATCAAAGCTTTTCCTAAAACAGACAAGCAAACAGAAACCCCAAAAGGTTTATTAATCTTAATCTGTGTCATATACACAATGTGGAAAATTTCAGCCCAAACTCTTACAATCTCAGGAAGGTGTCAGCACCTGAAGGTGTTGTGGGAAGTGATGGCCATACAGTTGGGCAGTGAACCTTGAGTCACCTATAATTAGGCAAGGAAACAAGTGTGCCGGAAACTATACAAATAAGTTATTAATAGCTGCTTCGTTTTCACTGCTCTCCATCTGGCAGTTTGGGCTGGACTGTCCTCGGAATTGTGCTGGGGATGCTCTGGCACAAAGGCTGGCCTCACTTTGGCCCATTTGCCCTGGGAAGAGGTCCGGGCTTCACCTGGCCATAGGGGGCTTCATTTGTGCAGGAAGTTTACAGCAGCTGCTGGCCCACAGCGCAGCAGGCAGAGCTCAGCGCCCTTGGCTCTGAAAGGCAGCACAGACCAGAGGCTCCGTCGCTGCTGGAGGGTGTCTGCAGCGCCAGTACATAAATACTCAGGGAAAATTACTCATGCCTGTGTTCTGCAGCAGTGTGTCTGTGCAGTGTGTTTGCACAGAAGTGTCTGAGGGATGTGAGCTTAAGTGGGAGTCTTGGAAAAAGGGCTGTTAGGACAAATCCTGGAGGTTTAGTTTCAGACAGGCACTGCAGGGTAGTGGAACACTGGCTCTTCCATGAATATCCATTTCTAGAAAAAACTACAAATCTCCCTAGCGTTTGTCCTGCTTAGTTAGAATTCACTGGATTCAGCTACTGTTTCAATTTTTACTGAAAGGAAAGCAAATTTCCCAGTTTGATTGACAAAAAGAAGCTACTTTGAGAGATGCATGTTGTATGGGCAGATCTTTTAAAATAAAGCATTTAAGAATTAGTTTGAAATCATGCCATGCGGGGTGTCAGCTTTCTCTCCATGGGGAGTTCACACAGAGCAGCCTCCTATTTAGCATACTGTCTGTTGAATCACCCTATAGCTTCCAGGATGTTTCCTGAGGTATTTAGATTTATTTCAATGTTTACAATGTATTTGTTGTTCATTAAACATATTTACCCAGGCTAACCCAACATGAAAGAAATTATCTTGTTTACAGTGGAACTTTGACAAAAATCATGCAGGAAAGATAGACAAACACACATAAACTTGGATTGCTGAGTGGAACATTGATTTGCTGCCACTTCCGATTTTTCTCATTAGAACTTATTTTATTTGAACATAACTCAGTACCCCATGTAACTGTGAAGTTGTTAATCTTATTACTATACAGAAAACAAATTAATTATTATGCATGATATTGGAAATGGGTTGTTAGGTTGGCATTGGGAAAATTAGAAAAATACACTCATTACTTCAAATGATATCTGATATACATGTACAACTCTGTTTTTAAAATAATTTGCAATATTCAGATAGCAAATACAGCAAGTAGAAAAGTCCTTTTTTTTTTTTTTTTTTTCTGTGTGGTTTCAAAATTTCAGGCCTCCATCCTCAAGGTTGGATTAAAGACTGAAATAGACAGAATTTTGTATTTTAAAATGCTGGTATTGAACCAGAGAAAATGAAGTTGTTAGATTGAATTTCATCTAGCTTCAAGGCAGGATTCACTGTGTTCGTACAATTAATTAGTATGAGAGTCAGGTGGTTTACCTGTACAGGACAAGGAAATGCATTTCAGGTCTGCCATCTCACCATGAGAAAGCCTGCTAGTGGTATTCTTTTGGAAAAAAAAAACAAAACCAACCCACAATATTAGGAGCAGGAGGAGTGTGTTTGTGAGGTGTCTTTATTGGCAAAGCTTGCACAGCTGCTAGAGTGCCAGGAAGCCAGGCTGGGGACGAGACATCTTGCTCCTTACAAAGGACCTTTGTAAGTCAGCGTGGATTTGAGGAGGGTTGGGAGGAAGGAGGGGACAACACTTGTGTTCTGTCTCTCTGGAGCACATAAGATCCTTGCTGTTTAGGCAATGATAAAGCACAAGGTGGGTCTGCTCCCCTCACCCTGACTCAGGCAGTGCCACTCTGGGGCTGACTGATGCAGGGGACAGGCAGAGACAGGCTGGGCTCGCTCTGCCCTCTAGGATGCCTGTGCTCCTTCCTAAAGTCCCTAGTCATGGCAGTCATCAAAACTCCTGCCATGCCTAAGTGTCACTCCTGTGGATAAGGCAGTAGAAAGAAACTTCATCAGTCAGAGCTGTTGAGTCACCAGACACAGGATGTGAGTGTAGTTAGCAAAAGTCAGTTTTTCTTTTTAACATGGAGCCCCCTTACTTACTGTGAGCTTTTCATGTCCAGAAGCTGCCACTTGAATATTTTCCTCTACAGCCCCGCCCATGTGAAATGTTGCCCTCTCTCTGAAGAGAGCTGGCAGCCTGAGGAGCCTCACAGGAACCAAGGTGGCAGGGCTTTCAGCAAAAAGTGTGTCAAAATCTGAGACAAAAGGGTGAAGTAATAGCAGTGGAAGATTTCTGATCTTTACCTTGCTCATCACCCTTTCCCTCCACCCCAAATGCCCACCAACACCCTCTTCCATGCTAGAGCCTATTTTTCCAGACTGAACCCATTATTCTCCTTGTAATTTCCCTCACTGTCCATCTGGTACAACCAGACTTCTCTTCTCAGGCTGAGATACACTGAGGCACACTTTTGAAGAGTGCCACTGTGGTAGCTTGCCCGTTGAACTCTGCTGGATCAGGCAGTGATACAGAGAGTTGGGAAAGCACCCACTGATCACCCATGCCAAGCTGCTGTGCACACACCCAGCTGGACTCACAGACCTCCTGACCAGACCAGAACACCTTCCTTCGCCAAGGTGACAAGTTCCACCTCTCCTGTGGTGTGGGTGCAGTTTGGACTGTGGTTTCTATGTGTGATTTCTTTGGAAACTCCTACAGGCAGGGAGGCAAAGACAGAAAGGCAGCCCTACCAAAAAACAAGATCTTTGTCACATTTGGAGTTTCCAGAAGGGTCTTCCAGCTGGGGAACTGCCATTGTCCTTTGGGAAACAAGTGTTTAACGACATCCCCTGTACCTTGCTGCAAAACTTCTGAAAAACTTCCCCCAAATTGGTCGCAATACTCAAAATAATGCATACCCACAGGGCAAGAAATAGAGACAGAACTAAAATAGCAGCACTAATGAGCGAAGTAAATATCAGAGCAGAGCTGTAAAAGCAGTGAGGAAATTCCCCTAAAGAATGTTTTGTTCCGCTTTAGTGATGCTAAATACGAGAGTTTATCTTCACAGTCTCTCTTATGCCATGAGGCTGCCATGAGCCATGCGGAGAGGAGCATACCTGGGCATTTTTTGGACACTGTTTCATCCCTGGAGCCACAGTTCAAGCAAATCTCTGAGACTGAGAAAGAGAGGTGGTGGAAATTGAGCTTCCAGCCTGAGCAGCTGAGTGGGCAATGATACAGCACTCTTTGGCGGGGAGTGATCTCAAGAACCATCCAGTTCTACACCCTGCCGTGGGCAGGGACACCTGCCATTACACCTGGTTGCCCCAACCTGGCCTAGAAAACTTCGAGGGATGATGCAGCCAGGGCTGCTCTGGGCACCCTGTGCCGAGGCCTCACCACCCTCCCAGGGAAAAACTCCTTCCCAATATCCCACCTAACCCTGCTCTCTGGCAGTGGGAAGCCATTCCCCCTTGTCCTGTTATATCACACCCTTGTCTAAAGTGCCTCTCCAGATCTGTTCAATATTCTTTCCTGCAGAACATATCATGAAGCAAATGGCTTTTCATGGTAGTTATAGCTGTATATTGAGCAAACAGGGTAAGCATTATCAAACCACTCCTTTTTAATTTTCTTCTTATTGATTTCAAAATTTGCCTAAAAAAGAGCTTCAATTACAAGACAACATTTTTATATTTCACACTTGGTAATTTTCATAGAGCTGTATAATTGGAGGTAAGCAGAATCTGGAGTTAATGAAATAGATTTCTGCATTGTTCTTAAAGTCCCCAGCTAATGACCATTTACAGTGCGATGAGAAAGAGCAGAGCTCTTTGTCAACTGCTCCAAACACAGCCCCCACCCCTGCAGAATCAGAGTGAATGCAAATAAAGAAAGAGAAATTGCACCAAAAATACCTGAGGAGAGGAGAACAACAATCTTGTGTGGCAATTATTCTCAAAGGAGTGCAAGAACTGAAAACACCCTGACCTGTTGCTGTCTGTAGCGGGGCCAATAGGAATGACTCACACCCTGCACAGCCTGCATCTGCCATCATTCTGTGGGCCCTTTGCAGGACAAATTCCATGGAAAAATTCCATGTGGAATTCCATGCACACATTGTTCACATGCTTGTATTTGGGGTGTGGAGGGAACAACTGCTTTATGTTCCATGGGAGGGGTGGAGCTCCCAGCTTTGCAAGTAACGAAGGTGAAGAGATGAGAGAAGCCAGGACACAGCAGGGTTTGGGCCCTCTGGAAACTGGTGCTGCCACTTTGGACATTCTTCAAGGCCCAGTGGATTGGAATTGTACCCAGAAGCATTTTCAGGGGAAGAAAGTGCTTTGTTTCATTGCATGACAATGTATGAGGGCTAATAGCTTTGGAACAGGTGAGAGAAATGCTGCGGAAGCAAAAAAGGGACAGTTAATTCTTGACATGAAAAGGCAAGGAAACTTCCCAAACTGTTAAAATAAATTACTCATAAGGTACAAGTAATAAGTGCCTCTTATTATTTTTCTTTTTCTTTCTTTTTTTTTTTTATTTTTTTCCCCATTGAGTAACAGGTATTTTTCTGACCCTGGTGAGCAGAGCAATGCCCTGCTGAGCAGTGGTGGGCAAGCAGCACAAGCAGCAGAGTTCAACAGGGTGGGAGAGGACCAGCAAGGAGGAGGGGTCTGGCCTAGACTGTGAGTACCCTGACTGAATGCAAAACACAAGATACAGTCCCCAGAAACATGCTGGTGCTGAGCAGAGGTGGTGTTGCTGGGGAAGAGGTTTCCAGGCTGGCACTGACCAGTACTGTGGGTGCTGTGTCCAGCTCCGGGCCCCTCCATTTAGGAAAAACGTGGGGGTTGGGGTACATCCAGAGAAGGGCAGGAAGGCTGGTGAGGGGCTTGGAGCACGAGTGAGGAAGGGCTGAGGGAGCTGGGGGTGTTCATCCTGGAGAAAAGGAGGCTCAGCACACACCTCATCACTCTCCTCAGCTCCCTGAAGGGTGGCTGGAGGCAGCTGGGGGTCGGGCTCTTTGTCCTGGCAGCCACCGACAGCACGAGAGGAGACAGCCTCGAGCTGCCCCAGGGGAAGCTCAGGTTGGACATCAGGAAAAAATTCTTCACTGAAAGAGGGACTGGGCACTGGGATGGGCTGCCCAGGGAGGTGCTGGAGTCACCATCCCTGGAGGGGTTTATAAAAAGACTGGACGTGGCACTGAGTGCCATGGTCTGGTTGAGGTGATAGGGCTGGGTTGGACTCGATCATCTCAAAGGTCTTTTCCGACCTGGCTCATTCTGTGATGCTGTGGCCAGACATTGTGGAGTCACCCAAATGATGTAATTCACAGGGCCTGTAACTCACAAGGCCTGCCCCACTGTCATGATTTGGCCATCTCCCCTTTGTCAGGACCATTCTAGCTGCGTCTGAGGATGGTGTGCTAATGGAAAGCCTGAGCACCAGAACCAGAATATGAGACCCCTATGCATGCCTGCCTGTCATTTGCTCCTTCCTGGCATCTGGGTGAGCCCAGCTGCAGGTGCTGTGTGGGAAATCCCCTGGCAGCCCCTGAGAGCTGCTCTGCCTCAGCTCTGCACAGCGTGTTGCTGATGTCACACATCCCTTCCCAGGCATCCCTGCACCGCCTTTCTGGTCCTGGTCCCCAGCCACAGGATCCCATACTGTCCCTTCCAGCCACATGCCCCTTCCAGCAGGATCTGTGCTCATGGGACAGTTCAGGAGCACATCACACAGTACAGCCTCCTGTCTAAGGGACATTTGCTTGTCCACAGTAATGAGATGAACATCCCACTTGCTTCTGGTCCGCGTTATGAAAATCTAGCAAAATGCTGTTAGGAAGTCTTTGCTGCCCCAATCCCTTATCATAACACCTATTTTAGAAATTAATCTGGCACCCCAGGGTGTACAACTCCCCCCCCCACCTCCGATGCAGCCCAAATCCTCCTCAGACCGTGTGTCTAGTGAGGTTTCTACCCAGGGCTGTTGTGAATGAGAAATTTCCTGTAGGCTGTAGGGCTAGTAGGGCTGTAGCAGCGTGGCCTGGGGATTGAAAATGTACAAATATTTTCATCCCTCTTTCATGTACCTCTTTGAATATCTGCTGTGGACATCTAGCAGTCAATGCACAAAGGCCCTGCTGACTAGCATGATTAAATACATGTTTACACATCCTTGCACCAACAGGCACATTTCCTTAAACCATGGATGGAAACCTTTCTTTAAGCCACTGAGAGGTGATGGTTAAAACACCTATCTAAAGCAGCTCATATGAGGTTTGTGGTAAATTCTCAAATGGAAATTTAGAAACTCTTTGGAAGCAAAATATGTTAGGATAAAAAATCCTTTGGCAGCTAGGATTTACAGTGGCATCTATTTGTGTGTGTGGCAGCATGTCAACAAAGAGATGTGCTTACTTAACAATCAGCCTCTGGTTAACTAAGGAGAATCAGAAGAATATTGTACCGTGTTTCTGTAGGCATTAAAACACTTGATCTGAAAAGATTCTGGACCATTTTGTACTCTGATGCTACCCAGTTTCTGATAATCTCCATTTTTTTGATTAGAGTTAATTATGTGTTTAGAGACTGTGACCCATCATCCTTTTTTACAATCAGTAGAGGAATATCAGTTTAACAACAGGAAACCTAATCTAGGAAAGGTAACAGCTAATACACTGACTATGTCTGCTTTTGAGCTCTGAGAAAGCCTTAGATTCTTTAACATCCTGTCTTCTGCTTGCTTTCTTCTGCTAGACTTGTATGTCTAGCAATTGACTCACTTAATACACTGCATTTTCTTCTTAGTAGGCAATTTTTGGAAACAGACTATTCGGTAATTTAAATTTGTGTCTTCCAATCTAACTCTTCTCCCAACAATTCTCAAAAGAAATCAATTTGACCTTTTCCTACGTTTTAATAGCAGCAAACACAAAAGTTACAGCACAAGATGAACTTGAGGTGAAATATTTGTTCTTAAGTTACTCAAGAGACATTGGAAAAGCAAGCATTGTGTAGTGAAGTCGACTATTTCCAGCTACAGCCCCCATGGAAAAACCCAAACCCAACTAATCCTTCGTTTGTTTACTTTGCAACCTAGCCATAATGGGCCCCTCCTCTTAAAATGTCCATGGGAGGATGCTTTTAGACTGTGGAAGGCGAGGCTTACAACTAAGCAAGCTGTTCCGCCGAGCAGAGCGGCCCATAGCCAGGATCTCTGCTGTGCCTGATGCAGAAGGGAGCTGACAATCTGCCCCTCCGGGCATCTCAGTTGCCGGGCACCCAGAGCCATCTCCAAAGTGCCCGCACGTGGCAGGGGGTGGACTCCAAGGGCGCTTTTTCAGGAGGTTCCCGACCTACAGCTGCGAAGATTCAATTCCTGCTCTGCGCTCTGCCCAGACCTCTGCAGTCCCCAGGCGCTCCACGGCATCTTCCGACTAGCACAGGGATCAGCAGCTTGGCCCTTTTCCCCCGCTTCCCCTGGCCCGGCTGCCCTGTATCCGCAGACACACCAGAGATGCCAGGGCGCCTTTTCCCTCCGCTGTTCATTCTGGGCGCACAAGCAGCGCTCATCCCACCGCTACCACTGCATCCGAGCGAGCACATTTCCTCCCGGGGAGCTGCTGAGGTGCCCCGAGAGCCGCAGGGCTCCAGCTCTCCTGCGGATGATGCGTTCCGTCACGCTCTTCCCCAGCTTGGAAGGAGGGGCCGCTATGCAGAGGCCGGGGAAACCGGATCTGCCTGGTCCTCTGATGGCCCGTGCATCCTGCTGTGCTCCCGGGGGGCCAGGCCCTAGCTCTACCAGCTCCCTGTAGTACTCTCCGAGGATACGCTGGGGCTTCTCACAGACCTCTCACGAACAGGTAGAAGCCAGCACCTGGTGAGACTTGGCCTGCCTTGGATCCTGGCTCATTTTCATCTGTGTATGCAAGCATTTGGCCAGGCAGAAGGTTCCGCAAGGTTGACTTCAAAGAGTGTCTTTTAAACTATCAAAGTAACCACATTTGAGATCAGTGAAAGTGGATGAGAGAGGAGACTGAGGTGTTCATTGCAGCCCTGAGACCTTCCACACTAGGCAGATGAAATAGGTTTGGGCTATTCATTGCTGTGATAAACTAGGTTAGCCTTCTGCTTCAATGCAGGTTTACACCCAAAATCAGGCAGGCCCGAGTCAGTATGGTTGTGTACTGGAAGAAAAAAAGTCCTAAGGGCCAGCAAGGGAAGCAGCCCTCAGAGTGCCAGACAGAAAAGCTCCGTGCAGGTCTTTTAGCAAAGCATTTCACCCAGTCATGGTGCTGCAGAGACTCTCTCTGCGGAATACACCAGAGAAAGGCCCCTGGGAATACACCGACAAGGACGCCTGGCAACTGGCAGCACATCTGAGACAGAACTTACTGGTAGGTGAGGGGAAAGAAAAACAGTTATGAATACTGGCTGAAAAAGGGAAGTCTCTCAGCACTTCCTGCCCTCCTCTCATGCTTTCAAAAATAAAACCTGCTGCTTTTGTCAGCTGTGCCACCTTGGCTCCGGCTTCTCTCTGTACTGACTACACAGGACAGGGGGATGGAGTGCTGACAGGACAGTCAGCATCTCCTGTCGTTCATGTCTAGCTGCAAAATCATTGTCTGAGGGGACAGCACACTTCCTCCGTGTGGACCAGCTCCTCTTTCAAACCTCTTTTTCTGATTGCTTTCCGTGCACAGCTCTGTAAAGATCATTGAGGATATTAGAGTACACTACCTAAGTGCTCTCAACTTTTTACAGCACTGCCTAACACCTTTTAAATTGCATCGGTCTAATTAGCATCCCCATCTCAGAACAGACTTTTTCTCTGGGAGCACACGGCCAGGATCGCTGATAGATGTTCTCTACTTAGAATTTAAAACGACAGACATTGGAGAAAAACGAGTCTGTAATGCTGCAGAGGAGCACCGGCTATTTCCAAATCAGTAACACCCACTGCCGCATCTTCCCTCCTCCCTCCCCCCTTTCCCCCTAATGCTGCCAAACCGGATTGAATTGGTAGAATTCGTAGCAGCGCTTCCTCTCGCCTGTGTTTGGTGTTGATGTGTTTTATACAAATACGAGAAAATGCAAATAACTGTGAAGGTGGTGCAGGTCTTTGGATGCTCCCTGTAACCTGTGCCACTCCAATCCCCTCAAATACAGGGAGAGGAGACAGCTTTAGGAGCAGTGCAGGCCAGTACCTGGGGAAGCGAGGTGCTCTGCTCCGGCCACTCCAGGTGTGTTGGGTGACAGGTGTGTTAGGCCAAGCCCCTCGCAGTCTCGGGTGTTGCAGGACGAGTGTGAGCGCTGTAGGGTGGGAGGACAACCCTTCACGTCCTAACGTTATGCATCAGATGTAAAAGGACAAAAGGTTGGCCCGGGTTCCTGATCTTCTCTCTTCAGTGAGGGCAGGCAACAATAATTGTCCTCGGAAAACTCCAAACCCAGATTTCTGCTGAGCCACGGTTTTTTTTTTTCCTCTTCATTGCCGTTTTACTCTTCCATCTGCAGAAAGCACAGCATCACTCCAAAGTGTGGTCCAGGACATGCCAGGGTCGGGACCCCTCAGCTGTAGCTGCAGTGTTGCAGTGATCTGACCCCGAGAACACCTTCCCCGGGGATTTCTGCCATGGCACGACTCTGCCCTCTCAGATGCTGCTCTGGCGAGAGCGGAGACATTTTCCAGGGATCGTCCTAGGGGATCCTGGCAGCGCCCAACCCTGCCGGCTCCCGAGGCTCTGCCCCTTCATGGAGACAGCAGCGGTTTCTTCTAGGCGTCCGTGAGGCACCGGTCCTCGCCCCAGGCCTTAAATCCCACCCCCGGTCCCAGCACCGCGAAGGTCGGTGCTAGGGCGCGGCGGGGTCCCGCAGCCGCGCTCCGGAGGTCACCGCTCGGACAGCAGAGCGGGTCCCAGCCCTCCCCCGCTGGCAAGGGGCGAGGAGGGCCGATCCCCGCCGGAGCCTCCGCGTTGTTTTCGTTAGCGCGGCAGCGGGGATGGCCGAGCGGGATCGGGGGGAGCCCGCGCGGTCCCGGCAGGCAGGACCGTGGCTGGGGACGGCTCCTTGTCCCCCAGCCCGCATAGCTGCGCACCTTGCAGAGCTGCTCAGCCCGCGGGCCTACGCGGGTCGGTGCTCGCACGTCTCTGCAGTCACGGCCGCGCTGGCACACGCGTGGTGCCTGGCCTGCCCCGCTGCGGCCCCGCCGCCGTCTCCCCGTGGTCTCTCTCAGGCCGTGTCGGGCGGCAGAAGGGGAGGCGGGAGCCCCGCGGCCTGGTTTTAGGACAATAAAGTGTTTTTCGTTCCTTTTCCTGCGCGAGGTCAGAGGAGCGCTCCTGGGCTGCTCGCATTGCCGAGGCCGGCTGGGTCGTGAGAGGCAAGGCGAGCGCCTGAAGGCACGAGAAGGGGCTCGGGGTCTGCCGTGCATTTGCGCCGCTTCTGTGGGGGCACCTCCTCCTGGGAAGAACCCCCTACCCTGGAGCGGCGGGTGGCACGGCAGGTCGCGCTTCAGGGCAAGCTGGAGGAAAGCTCCGGCGAGGCTATTTCTGTGTAAGAAAACGAGAGCGAAGAAAGGTTGGTGGGAAGGGAAGCAAAAGAGAGAGGCCACAGTTTTCGGAGCCGGGCGGCCGGGGGTCCCGTAGGGCTGCTCGGGCCCAGCCGCGGAACCCCGCGAGGCCGCCGCTCTTAGGATGCGGCTTCGTTGAAGGCGGGATGGCCGGGAGAGAAATGATAGCGTTTAGAAACAGATTTGTGTCCATGTCAGCTCTCAGCGGGGGCCGGCGTGGTGGGGGGTGGCGAGGCTGTTCCGGGTGAGGCAGCGGGGAGAGAGCCCCTTCGTCGGCCTCGCGTCTCTAAGCCCGGCACATCCCCAGTCCCGGCAGCACCCCGAGCGGGGCTCCGGGGCCGCTCCGCTGGCGGGCAGCGGCGGTGTGCCCCACTCCCAAACCCCACTGCCCCTTGCTCGATATCACGGCACGCCGGTGGCCGTAGGGCAGAGGGGGTAGCTCGGGCAGGGGAGCGGAGCAGAGCCCACCTGCCACCACGCCAGTGGATCGATCCCGTGTCTCGGCGGGCTCCGCGGGAGATGGGCTGCGGGCCATGAGTGTGCGCGGGTGTACGGCTCCAGGCGCTGATGGGAGCGAGAAGCGGGACTGCCCGCCTGGCTTGGAGCTGAAATTTGTTTTGACCTTTGGGAAGGGCCGTTTTTTCTCGTCCCCCCGCCCCAGTCGTTTTGCTGAAAAATAAACTGATAAACCTAGGAGCGGTCGAAGCCTCGTAATTTTTTTCCCTTTAACTCTCCCCACCAGCGGCCGTGGGTCTGCATTCGCCATGTGAATGGGAGGTACGGGGGGAAGCCCGAGTGAAGCCCCCCCTGGGCCGGGAAAATCCTGCTCAGGGCCCCCGTGCCTCCACTGGGCCGCTGTTCTCCGGACCCCGCCGCAGTTCAGGGGCTGTCCCTCGTCAAGGGGAGCGGGGCAGGAGAGGGCAGGCCCGGAGGGATGTGGGCGCGGGGGTCTCTCCGTCACCCCCAGGCGTCCGCAGACGGCTCCCTGTCCCGCCCCTGCGGCGGCCCGGCCCGGCGGGGAGCGCGGCCCCGGGGGCGGCAGCGTCACCCCCGGCCCGGGAAGGGGAAGTCGGTCTACTGAAAAGTTGGTGACAGGTTGGGGCAGCGGAGGCAGAGCGGGCAGGTGCCGCCGCCGCTGCCGGGGCGGCGGAGCTCTCGGGGGGCGGCCGGCTGCGAGCAAACTTTGATTCCTGCTACAGAATATGTCAGAGTTTTCCTGGGTTTTGGCTGCGTCTGGGGACATCTTGTGATGTTTTAGAGAACAGGACATGATCTCACATGGCGAGGAGCTCTTTAGTTTCTTAATCATTTCACGGTTCCTTCAGAGGCTTTTTTCCACCTAAAACGTTTAGTTTCAGCTCAGTGATCAGCTGCAAAAGCTCGGCGGGGAGCGGAAGAGTTGAATTATTCCAACCTGAGAGAGCCCCTTACAAAAAAAAAAAAAAAAAAAAAAAAAGAAAAAAGAAAAAAAGGAAAAAAAAGAGAGAAAATAAAGAAGGAAAAAAAAAGAAAAGAAAGAAGAGGGAAAAAAGAAAATAAAGAAGAGAAAAGAGAAGAGAAGAAAAGACAAAAAACCAAAAAGGAGGAAAAGAAAAACGGAAAATTAAAAAAAAAAAAAAAGGAGAGAAGGAGAAAAGAACACAAAACAATAAAAAGAAAAGGGGAAAAAAAAAGAGGGAAAAGGAAGAGGTTGCAATACGACGTGGAAACTTTTTCTTGCCTCCCTTTCCCCAAGTCCTGAAGAACCGGAATGGAGCTGGAGAAAACCTACGCGACATCCCGAACCGGCCGCACAGGTGGGAGTCGGGCAGGGGCTGCGGAGAGCCCGGTGGCTCCGCGGACCAGGGGGGCGCCGAACTGAGCGGGGACGCGAGGCAGAAGCGCGCGGGGTTGGACCAGTTCCCCGCGAGGCCGTCGGGGCGCGGCGGGCTGCTGAGATCTCCGAATCTCCGTTTGCCCCGCGGCTGGGGCCAGCTGGGCGGGACGGCAGGGACCGGGCATTGGCGAGAGGCTGCGGGAGCTCCGTCACGGCGTCCCTGCGGGCAGCGCGGGCGGTGGAGGGCGCGGAGGCGGCCTGACGGCTCGGTAGCGGAATGCAATTCCGAAGCGATCGATGGAGGCTTTTATTAGTTAAATCGCCTGAATAATCGTTTAATCGATAAAGCATTTCATGGCGCGGCGGAGGCGGCCGGGAGCGGGGGTGGCCGCAGGGGCAGCAGCACCGACAGCGCTGCCTCGGCCGGGCAGAATGACGAGGGAGGGCCGGGGGCCCCGGGGCAGGGCGCTCCAAAGCCTCTGTCGCCTCTGCCCCTGTAGAGAGTTGGGCCGAAGGGTGTTCACCTCAGTACGGGGTGTGCAGGAAGAAGGAGGAGAACGGGGGGGGTTATGACAGGAATGGAGGCAGGGCAGGATGAGCCAGCCTTGCCTGCCCGCTCGTCCCCTCCGCGCAGGACGTTGCGGCAACCCTGGGCCCAGCCTGCCTGCCACCCCCGACGGCCGCCCCGAGCCGAGATGCCGAGCGGCAGCAGGACCCCGGCTGGGCTGCGAGGCTGCGCAGGATCAGCCCTCGCCGTTCTCCGGCCGGACTGCGTGCCGCCTCCGCGGTGCCGGCTCGGCCGCGCCCGGCAGTTTCGACTTCAACGAAAACTCGGCCCGCTCACAGCCGTCCCCTGCGGACGCCGGTCCCGCGCTGCCGAAGCGGGGGCCGGGCCACAGCCCCGCTGCCACCGAGACCTAAAGGGTTCAGCGAGGCCGGAAGGTCTCGGCCCTGGACGGCGGGTTCAACTCTCCCGCACCTTCGTCCCTACAAAAGATCCCCGCGGGAGGACACCCGGGCGGCGGGGCCGAGGCCGTCGGTTCAGCGGGGCTGTGCCACGCCGCCAGGGTCACCCGTGAGGCGAGGGAGCCTGTCCAGGGCTCCGGGCCCGTCGAGGCTCTCGGCCGGGCAGCACCGGCGCAGGGCGGGACCCGCGGGCGCGGCGGCCTGACTGGAACAAACCCGCCGCTTCTGAGCGCGGCGGCCACCGAGCCCAGGCGCCGCCGCCTGCAGCGCGAGCAGGCGGAAAACGCCCGTGACCCGCAGCATCGGGCCGGCTCCTCCGCGCCCGCACCCACGGCCCGGGTTCCCGGGGGCGCCGGGAACCCACGGTCCCGACACGCGCCGTCCAGGCACCGGCCAGACCAACGGCCACGGGGGCCACCGGCTGACCCAGGCTCACAGGACGGCCCGTCGGAGGTGCCGGGCCCGGGGGCCGCAGGTCCCAGCGGGGACCCACCCACGGCCCGGTCACGAGTGGCTGCGCTCCGGACGGACCCGCGGGGCTGCGGCCACGCCCCCGCCCTTTATTGGCTCGCAGCCCGCCAATAGGCAGCGCAGCTGCCGGGCGGCCAATGCGGGGCGGCAGCAAGTGAACTTTGCGATTGGCCGCGGCGTTGAGTGACGGTCCGGCCCCGCCCCCGCCGCTGTCCGCCCGCGCGGTGCTGAAGCGCCGCCCGCCGCCCCCTCCGCGCGCGCCGCGGGGCGGGGCCGGTCCGGGGCGGCCCCGACGGACCCCCCCCTCCCCCTCCCCCTTCCCCCGCCCTCTCCCCCCGCCGCCCGCGCCCCCCGCCCCCGCCGCCCGCCACAACCCCCGCCGCCCGCCGCCGGCCGGCAGCGCGCCGGGCGCACCGCCCGAGCCAGCCAGGCGCCGCCGCCCCGGCGGCCGACGGCGGGCGGAGGGGAGGGAGGGAGAGAGGGGAGGGGGCGCCCCGGCCCCGGCCCCGGCCCCGGCCCCGGCCCCGGCCCCGGCCCCGGCGGACGGGCGGGCGGGCGGTCAGCGATGATCGCTCCGCGCCGGCGCCCCAGGTCGGACGGCGGCCGCTGACGGGGCGGCCCGGTCCCGCGGGGCCGCGGCGAGCCCGGCCCCCATCCCGCTCCCCGCCCTCTCGCACACCTTCCCCCGCCGCTCCCCTCGCCCACCGCCGCCGCCCCGCCCGGCGCCGCGAGTTGCTGCGAGCGGCGCAGCGGGGGGCGGCACAGGCGGAGCGCGCCGCCGCCCCGGGACCGAGCCCCGCGGACGGGGCGCCCGCCCCCGCCGCCGCCCGCCCCGGCCGCCGCCGCCGCGCAGCCGCCGGCACCGCCAGCACAAAGAGCCGTCGGGCGGGCAGCGCTGGGCTCCGGTCCGCCGGACAGAGGCGCTCGCCCCTCTCCGCGCCCAGTACCGCCCCGAAGCCCGGCGGTGGGTGCTGCGCATCGGCAGCCGCCCGGGAAGCGGCTGGACCAGTGGCTTAGCCCGGGGCGGCCGCTCCGCGGCCCCCCGACGGAGCCTCTGGAGGCAGCGAGCGGCGCGGGAACCGCATTCGGCCAGCGCTCTTGGATACCGCAACCCCTTTCGAGGCAGGACTCTTCGCTTTTTGAGGGGTTTTGTTCTATTTTATTTTTCACCCTTTTTTGGTTATTTTAATTTTTTTCTTTTTTTCTGTTTTTTTTTTCCTTTTTGGTTTTGGTTTTTGTTTGTTTGTTTGGTTTGGTTTAGGTTTTTTAGGTTGCTGTTTTTGGTTTTTTGTTCTGTTTTTATGTGTTTGTTTGGGGTTTTTTATTTGTTTGTTTGGTTCTGGTCGGTCTCCGTCTTTTTTCGCGGGCTCCCTCCCCCAGCCCGAAACCCGATCGCCGCCGGCGAATCGAGATCAGCTCGGCGAGGTCGCCCGCCCCCGGACCGCTCCGATGGAAATACACTGTAAGCACGACCCGTTCGCAGCGATGCACAGTAAGTGGCTGCCCTTCAACTTGTCTGAGCGGGCGCGACGGGCTCCGCGCGATCGTCTCCCTCCGCTGGCCATCTCGGGTTGCCCGCCGACGTTCTCTTCCCCCCGCCAAGATCGGTGTGACGGAGGACGGCCGGCGGAGGGGTGCCGGGGAGCGACCTGGTCCGGGGGCTGTTTTCCCGTAGAGAAAGGGCCGATATCACTGCGTGTGTGTACAGATGGATATATAAACACTAGACGTATGTACAGCCATCGGTACATATGGACGGGCGCTTGTGTACATGGATGAATGTGCACATGGATGTTACATAGATGTTACATATATGTGCATATGTTTATTTTTCGCCCTAAATCAAATATCCGGGAAAAAAGCCGCCAGGTATTTCTGACAAACGGAAAAGTTTGCTGCACGATATTCTTTCTCTTTCTCAACATTTTGAAATTCGTTAATTGGAAATAAATAAATATAAAGAAAAAAAACAAACAGCAAAAGACAAAAAACTAAACCCCCTTAAACAAACAAACAAACAAATAGAAGCCTCCTAAAACCCCAGACAAATTGAACTAATGCAAAAGGCGAGGAGCTGGGCTGGAGGGAAAATTTCTGTCTTTTTAAACCCCGAAGAATGGCGTCACGATCGCGGCGTGGGGCGGCGGAGCGGGCAGCCGGTGAAGTTAACAGGTCGTGCGCGATGGGTTCGCCCGAGATTTGTTGTGCTTGAGAGGTCGGGGAAGACTTATCCATTAGCACAGTGTTATGTGAAATGACATCTTCTCTCACGGTGAGTTAAACGCTGCATTACGGAGAGAGATTGAGAGGGAATTTAAGGTAGAACTAATCTCATTTCCCGGTGCACCGCTGCCTTTCGGCTCAAAGAAATTTGTTGGCAAAATAAACCACCGAGCTCCGGAACTGGAGATTCCCTCCTTCTCTCCCTTGTCCTTTCCGCTCTTCCCGTTCATCGGCCCATTTCCCATCCCTCTTCCCGCCGCTCGATTTCTGGAGTTGTCCAGAGCTGGGACGGCGGCCGGTGACGGGCTCTGCCGCCCTGTGAAAGCGGACTTCACCTCACGCGGCAATGCAGCGCTCGACCCCCGCGGGTTTTTCTCTCCCGGCATTGAACCAAATCACTTTTTTTCAAAGGCGAACTTTAAGGTCGGAAAGCCCACTGCGTGCGGTGCGGTGCGGTGCGGGGGCGGGGTGGGGGGGTGGGAGCGGAATCCCCCGCCGCCGGAGCCCCGGCGTGGCGAGCGGACACGCAGCGCACAGAGGATGGGCTCCAGCGTGGAGCCGGACACCCAGGCGGGAGCAGCCGTGGCAGGTTTTCAGCGGCGCCTCTGCCGTCATTCGGGGCTGTGAAAAATCGATGTCGTCCTCAGGAATTTCGGAGCAAACAGAAGGAATAAAACCAAAACGTCGTTGCGTTTCCTCCGGTCCCTACCGCGGCCGGGAAGACTCCGGGGCCATTTGCTGCCAAACGATCTCCGGACCTACGGCTTCTCGGGGGCGTGAGGGTGGACGTGGGGCCGGGACCCCCGTGCGAAAAGGCGGAGGAGGACGGGGAGCCGGGGGCAGCGGGAGGAGCGGGGTGGAAGCACGGCCGCAGGGAACGGTGTCTGGGGCCGGGGCGGTCCCGAGCGAGATTTCGGTCCTTTCTGGCGCCGGCACGGTCCCCGCTGCTTCCTCGTCCCGCATGGGCAGAGCCGGTGGCCGCTGCCGTCCGGGGCCGCGAGGTGGACGAGGAGGGCTGGGCACAGTCGGAGCGGCCCCGACCCGCCTCGGCGGCTGCCCAGGACAGCCTCCCTTCGCCTCCACTCGCTCCCCTCCGGCCTCGGCTGCAGCGTGGCTCTGGGTTAGGCCCGCGGAACCCTCATCGGTGCTCCCTAATTCTGAAATAGCCCCCGAGTCTCTACCCGTCCGTGCTCCCTGCGGAGGACCCGGGCTGAGGACAGGGGCCCGGTGTGGGGCGGCTGCCTCACCCCCGCACCGAGCTGCGCACGGAGCTCAATTCTTCCGCTGCTCCGGCAGCCCCCGGCCCGACGGGGCCCCCGGCCCGCAGCCGCCCGGCAGAGAGGCACCGGTGGGCAGGAACCGGGCTCGGCGCCGGTGCCGCTGCCCGGGGCTGTGGCGTGTTTGGAGGAAGGGACGGTGGTGGCCCCAGCCTTTGTTTCCGGCGCCTGGAGGGTCGATGCTCCCAGTCTGAGCAGGCCCGGTTCCTGCCGGCCTCCGGGGACTGGGGACGGGCTCCGGGGGTAGAGTCGGCCCCTTCCCTGAGGAAGGCATGTCTTAATGATGCCTTCTCTACCCTTTTCTTCCTGTTCTTTCCTTTTCTTTTTGCCTCTCTTCTTCCTTCCTTCCTTCCTTCCTTCCTTCCTTCCTTCCTTCCTTCCTTCCTTCCTTCCTTCCTTCCTTCCTTCCTTCCTTCCTTCCTTCCTTCCTTCCTTCCTTCCTTCCTTCCTTCCTTCCTTCCTTCCTTCCTTCCTTCCTTCCTTCCTTCCTTCCTTCCTTCCTTCCTTCCTTCCTTCCTTCCTTCCTTCCTTCCTTCCTTCCTTCCTTCCTTCCTTCCTTCCTTCCTTCCTTCCTTCCTTCCTTCCTTCCTTCCTTCCCCTTCCTTCCCTTCCTTCTCCTTCCTTCTCCTTCCTTTTCTCCCTTCCCTTCTTCTCCCTTCCCTTCTTCTCCCCTTACCCGACCACCACCACCGGATCTTGCCGCTCAGACTGAACCAGCTGTGTGTGATTCCTCTCACTTGAAGCCCTGAGGAGCCCGAGGTCTCATTCCCCGCAGTCCTCCGGGCAGGTCCCGTTTGCCTCCGCCACCGAGGTGTGTGTCACAGCTAGTGGCGGTGTCCCGGGCAGCAGGGCACCCATGCAGGCAGGAGTCCCAGCCCCGGTGTCTGCTTCCGGCGCACGGGAGGGAAGCGCCAAGCCGCCGCTGGCAGTCTGCCTCTCACACCGATGAAGGCAGAGCAGGCTCTTGTCTGCTCGCCACAGCATTTAACATCACGTACTTCACGGGGGTTCATTATGTGTCCTTGCAATGCTAAGAGGTGTTCGTAAAGTTTGACAGCAGTTTATCAATAGCGAAATAACCAGATTGAAATAAAATAGAATATAAATATATATATATATAACACTGAGGCATTTGGCTTGCCAGCTTACTCAGTACACTTTCAACCCTGCTCAAACAGAGAGAATTTCTTTATTAGTTTTGTTCCAGAATTGGCATCTGTACTATATGGCTTGTTTTGAGCTTGTCCACCCCTCTGTAATAAAAGTAGTTGAATGCATAATAGCATAAGGGTTAGTTATATTACCTTCTAGTACATGGAATTAATGGGTGTTCATTGGGTTTACACAGTTTGTCTGCTATTCCTCCAAGCGGGTCTTGCATCCCATCAGATATTTAATTAACTTTGCTAAAGGTGAACAGTGAAAATCTGCTCAAAAAGGAGTCTCATACTGGGCTTGCCCAAGTGTTCATGTTTTATTTGGGGGATCATAATATCTGCTAAGACTGCTGTAAATTCTAGGAGTAGAATGCCTTTCTTTCTTTCTTTCTTTCTTTCTTTCTTTCTTTCTTTCTTTCTTTCTTTCTTTCTTTCTTTCTTTCTTTCTTTCTTTCTTTCTTTCTTTCTTTCTTTCTTTCTTTCTTTCTTTCTTTCTTTCTTTCTTTCTTTCTTTCTTTCTTTCTTTCTTTCTTTCTTTCTTTCTTTCTTTCTTTCTTTCTTTCTTTCTCTTTCTTTTCTTTCTTTCTCTCTGTCTCTCTCTCTGTCTTTCTCTCTCTCTGTCTTTCTCTCTGTCTTTCTGTCTTGTCTTTCTTTCTTCCTCTCTGTCTTGTCTTTCTTTCTTCCTTCCTCTCTGTCTTGTCTTTCTTTCTTCCTTCCTCTCTGTCTTCCTCTCTTGTCTTTTCCCCTTCCCCCACTTGATTAATTCAAGGCATCTGGGGAAAAAACAAAACAAAACACAGCGTGTTTCATTTCACATATCTTTCCGTGCCTAGACAGAGGCAGTATGTGGGCTGAGTGATCACCCAGCCTCATTTTCCGCTCGCCTCCGCTCGGGACAGCAGCGGGGCTGCCCTGGGGCCGGTGGCTGCGCTACCGCGGCTCCGGGAGGAGGCTGCCGGACGCGGCTGAGGGGTTCCTTGTGGCCGCTTTCCCGATCTGCCTTCAGGCGGGAGGGTCCTCCCCTCCAGTAAAGTGTCATTGCGGCAGTGAGGTCACGTCCCTGCTGCTCCTGGGGAAATCGGACCGCTCTGGGGAGGCTGCACGTTCTGCCCTGAGGCGTCTGAAACTCTCACACAGCTCTTCTCCTGCCCTTCTCCCCCTCCCCTGTGTGTTTCAGGACATGGAGGCGTGAACCAGCTGGGGGGTGTTTTTGTGAACGGCCGCCCTCTCCCAGATGTTGTTCGTCAGAGGATCGTGGAGCTCGCCCACCAAGGGGTCCGGCCCTGTGACATCTCCCGGCAGCTCCGCGTCAGCCACGGCTGTGTCAGCAAAATACTTGGCAGGTAAAGGGGATGGAAAATCCTTCTGTGTCTGTCAAGAGAAAAGTGTCCGTGCCAATCCCAGAACGAGAGGCTGCAAACAAATGGAGACAGGCGACTGATCGAGTGAGGGGAGCAACTTCCCAGGCAGTCGTGGTTTTATATGTCAGATAAGGAAAGAAAGAGCCAATATCCGTAGGTCTTCTTAGCTCCTGTTAGTTTCTTGAGGGTTCTTTTAATGCAAAGTGCAGAATGCTGTGAGAATTTGCTGTATATGTAGTGCATGTCCTGCACTTGTCTGCTCTGAACAGGAAAGGAAATCTGGGAGTCATACTCAGCAAAATGTGAAAAAAGTAGAAGTTGTGGAAATTACTTGTTTTGCTTCTTGAGTAGAACTCTTTTTAAACAATATTATCATTATATATTTCATCAGCATTGCGGCATGTACATTTATGCAAGCTATTCTGCAATCTCTTCCACTGTTTATAATTAAATGTCTTTTTCCAGCCTTCTACTGGATTAAGAGAACCCAGAACACCATAAGTAACTAGTAACCATCTTGCAGATATTTTGGCTACTATGGGAGTAGCTGTCTGTTCAGCCAGGAGCTGCTCCAAGCACTATGGCAACAAGATATTAAACCCAGAATTAATATTATTTCCTGATCGCGTTTTAAAATTTGGTGTAGATTCAGGTAAAAAAATTGCCATGCTTGCTTTTTCCCTTTTTGATTTCTCAGTCTTCTGTGGAAACCTATACCTAATTTGTGTGAATTACCATTTTCAAATGGTTTTGAACCCCAGATATTCTCACAGACTTGGGCAATTTACGTTAAGTGGACTTTTTTTTACAAAGTGTTTATCATCTGGAAAAGTTGATTACTGACTTGTTTGCTAAGATTTTACAGTTAATGTCACTGTTAAGAATTTTAGTATTTTTATTTTAATTTTTTTTTTTTTGCAATTCCTAACAAATGTGGTTTCCTGGACATAGCATAGCTGCAAAGACGATTAAGGCCTTTTTGTTTTGTAGCATCACTGATCAATCAGTGGCCATATTAGTGTTCAGATTTGTCAGAGTCACAGGCCCCTGGTTTTGCAGTCCTTGTCGCTGTTTTCCGCACGACCATCTCACCTCTACTTGCTCAGACTCATGAGCAGCAGCTCCACATCCCTGCTCAGTTTCAGAGCCGCATTGTGTAGGCTGCACTCGACGCTCCTGCTGTCTCCCTCATGCCTTCCTCTCAGGGATATGCCTTCCCTGTAACCTACATGTGCTGCTACTGCGGCAGTTTTGAGAACACAAATGCCTGGACTGGTGTAGAGAAGAAAACTTTCCATGGGCTTCATGCTGCCCACCACAGGCTGTTTCACCTGGTTATGGCCCCACATGTGCAGCTAGCACAGGCTCCTGCTCCCTGCCTGGCTGGTGATGCTCAGTGTTGCACTGGAACTGTCACCAATCCCCATCAGGACTAAAAAACCAGCTTGGAAACAGGCAATTTATTTACCCACCAGACAAAAGTGGGATGGTTTTATTTTAGCAGGTAAGGTCTGCTGTTAGATATATTTGCACTATAGAGCTCAAAGTGAGGTTCCAGAGCTCTGTCATTAAAGTTGTCAACAATAAATTGGATTTTCATAGCTCATTATTTTCCTAACTAATAATTACAGTGGGTAAAACGTCTCTGTAATTGCATCTCTGTGTGTATGTTTTCTTGTATGTGTGCACATGTGCGAAAAACGGGAATCCTTATGATACATCCTTGCATTTGGAATTTAATTTTCAGAATTTTTCAGTACTAGATGCAACTTTAAAAAAACATGCAGAGGCAGGTAACAAGCTGTTTCAGAGCATGTGAAGCTCTTAGCCCTCAGAGGAGGGTGCTGTGGTGGTGCCCACCCTGCACCTGCCTTTGCAGCTCTCTGAAGCAAAAGGCCCTGACTGATGCACATGGAATGATGCTGGCTGCAGTCATCCTTGCCTTTAAAATGGAGATGGGAGTCAGGGATGCTGCAGCCATGCAGCCTGCAGGCTTGTGACTGCTCCCAGATTCGTTTCCAGGGTGGAGAGGAGGGGAATGTCCCTGACAGTGCAGGGTAAGAACTGTCCCTATCGTCATGACCTCCCCCTGCATCCAGGGAGGGGGATCTGGGCCCAGTCCTGCACCTCCCTTGCAGGGTGAACCTTCCTGTGGGCTTGCCTGTGCCTGGGTGGGCCTCGAGACCATGGCAGCAGGCAGGTGGGCAGAGGCTGAAGAGTTTGGGAGCAGAGGTGTTGCTGCTCTGAAGGCACCAGAGCTTATTCCCCCAGTGAGCTCGTCACAAGTGCAGTATTGCCATGGCAAGGGCCCTCTTTGGCTTTCCTTCCACAGTGATCAGCCATGGGAGAGCAGTGGCTAATCTGTACAGGCACAGCATCCTGCACAGTTGGGAGTGCTCCTCTTGGCCAGTCCTGGACTGCAGGGCACTGACCATGGGCACTGTGGCAAAAAAAAAGCAGTAAGAAGTATTAGTGAACTCCATCATTTTGACTAGATCTGAGAAAAATGTGACTTGTTGTCTGGTAGCATTTCTAGTATTGTCTGGTTGTGTTCTACATCCTCCTCAAAGAAGTAGTGCCAGCAACCTCAACCTCAAAGTTCTCAGGCTGGAGGTGCAAGATTTTAGAAGGGCTGTTGTTTTGTCATGTCCTCATGGAGGTGTGAGAGGAACAAAATTTTTCCCCTCTGCCCTGAAGCTCACAGCATTTAGGGGCAGCAGGAGGGCTAATCCATCTTTAACACTCAACACTTGCCATTATTGATATTGTATAAATGGCTTCTGGAGAATGGTAGGCCTGAGTCAACATTTCCAACAGAGTATCTGAGGACCTGTATGAACAATTTGGTGTCACTCTTTAAAGGAACTTTAGGCTCTGCACACACGCCTCTCCCAGAAACACTGAGGGCAGATAGCCTGGCAAAAATTTGATGAACATTGTTGCATGTTTCAGTGAGGAAGACTTTGGCTGTGCAGACAGTTTGTGCTCTGCTTGGGTTCAAAGATGGAGGAATATTTTTTTTTTTTTTGTATAATGGTTATGGCAGATAGTTGCAGGGAAAAATATATTAATAAGCAGTCTTATCTTCCTGCTTGGAAGTTTTTTTCTGATCTAGAAATGCAGGCACAGAGCAGTGGGAGATTGTGATTGAGCTGCTGCCAGCACAGCTCGGTGGGCACCTGGTTGAAAGGCTGGCGGAGGAGTTGGGGTCTGTTGTGTATGAAAGGGGCGTGCAGGATTAGGGCAGCTGAAGGTAGGCACCTTCAGGGTTTATTTTTCACCTGTTCATGTGAAAATTCACAAGACACAAAAGAAGTTCAGGATTGTGAGAGAGCCTCCTGTGTGGAACACCTTGACTGCAGAATGGAGGAATACAGTTTCACTCTTGGTCTCCACTCTGGCGTGTACGACGCGATTTCTGCGCTTGCTGGAATGTGCAGCACTGTGTTGAAGGGGGAGACTTGCAGGGTCCAGGGAACCCAGCTGCCGTGTGTTATGGCAAAGCTACCAGAAGCAGCTGATCTTGTGTGATTTAATGTGAAGAAATTGGTCAGATTTATTTATTTAGGGAAGTCATTCTCCGCCTTTCCTGGGGACATGGCATCAGCAGAGCTGCTGCTGGTGGTGAAGATGCTGCACCCAAGGAAGTGCAGGTCACAGAAATGATCCGTGCTTTGGACCCCTCTGGAGCATGAGCAGCTTCCTTTCCCTCGGAATTTGTTATTGAAACTACTGAAAACATAATGATGAAAATAATACATTTTGAAAAATATGAACTATTAAAACCATAATATGCATATTAAAATCAGAAAACAGGAAAAAATATGCTGGTGTATTTATTCCAGAGGTGCAAATAAAATATAATACCTAGCCTTCATTTAACTTTGAATCATAACAAGTTGTAGATATTAATGACAGCATTTCTGTAAAAAAAGTAATTTGCTACAAAAGAGTCCACTGCAAAAAGTGGTCTTTGGTGTGATTTGTTTCTATTATTGCCAGTACTGCTGATTAATAACACACATTTTCAGTTAATTTTGGATCTCAGCATGCCCTTTAATCTTGTGTTGTTTCTTTTGTCTAGCTATTACAGAAAAATATATATTGTATCCTGAGGCCCAATTCCAATTACTATAAGTTAATCTATTAGGTGATAAAGAACCACACAGGCAGAAAATGTGTATGTGAAAGTGAAGATGTATCTCAGGATTTGCTGGGGTTTGGTTACCTTGAAATGATGTTCTCTATAAATCTCAGAGCATGTTCTCTGTCTGTGTGTGATAACTGAAGCTTTGTTTTGGATGTTGTCCCAGGTATTATGAAACCGGGAGTATTAAGCCTGGAGTGATCGGAGGATCAAAACCAAAGGTCGCCACACCCAAAGTCGTTGAAAAAATTGCAGAGTACAAACGCCAAAATCCCACCATGTTTGCCTGGGAGATCAGGGACAGACTCCTTGCTGAGCGAGTGTGTGACAACGACACCGTGCCCAGTGTCAGTTCCATTAACAGGTAAATCTCGGTGTAGTTCTGGGGTGGGATGCTCCGTGGAAGCACTATCACCACGTCTTTGTCTTTTAGAAGGACTGGATGTTCGGGGCTGTTTGTCAGAAAAGAAGTTTCACCTGTTTCCCTGGAGCACTTGGGCCTGGGGAGCAGCTGTGGGCTTACCTTGGTGGCTGAAGCAGCATGGATAATGAGGGTTTCCTAGGAGTGGGCCGGTTCTTCTGCCAGCCTTTGCTTCTTTTCCACCCTTTCCCCTGTCTGTGAGTAGGAGAATTTTGCTGGGAATGACGCTATGTATTTGCTTGGAACAAAGCCCCTGTTCTGCTCTGGGGGGTGGGGGTTCAGTGGGACATGCTTTGCCCCAGGGGGAAGCTCAGATGGCCATTAAGTAGGGTGGCAGTCATCTGGAAAAGAAAGGAACCCAAGGCATAGGTCTGAGGTACCATTTTGTTGCCTGACACTTGATTGGTGTTGCTGACATTGGCCCAGGCCTGTGTTCAGTGTGAATATCAATAGGGAAATTTGGTTGGTACTGTCTGAGGGCCTCCACTGTCTGCTTTTTACATTGTGGAACTTATGTGGCCTTGAATTGCTTTTATAAAGATGCCAGGGAATCTCATTTGGAGGCTCAGTCCCGTGTTTGAGTGTTTTGCCATGGCTTTGCAAGTCAGGGCTGGGCTCATGGAAGACTCGGTTTGGGGCTCTAACCTACTGCCTTCTCCATTACACCTTCTGTGCCCATGGTTTCCTCCTGAGCCAAGTGATGTATAGGGCTGGAAAAACCCAGTCAAATACTACGTGACATCTCCAGCCTTGCCAGACCAGCAGAGAGAAGAGATGAATACTGGAATAGCAGAGCTTTTGGGCACCCATGGCCCTGGCAAGGAGGGTTTGTTAATTTTCACTCTGTTCCAGGCTTCCTTCTCACCACACTGGTGAGATGATTTTCACTTGTGCAACTGCATGCAAATTCTTCGAATGCAGCTCGCTATAA
This sequence comes from Poecile atricapillus, assembly GCF_030490865.1. Taxonomy (NCBI): domain Eukaryota; kingdom Metazoa; phylum Chordata; class Aves; order Passeriformes; family Paridae; genus Poecile; species Poecile atricapillus. The sequence goes on along the minus strand of NC_081289.1, from coordinate 65,741,419 downwards.
AATGTCTCATTTGTGTCCAGACGTGAAATAAATTGATGCAATATTCTTTTATTGGCTATCCCAATCTGATTTGCATTCATGGAGTTGCCGCTTGAGTAGCTGGAGTGGCTTCCCCCGCGTTAGCAGAGAGTGCAGTCTCTGCCTTGATGGACTAAATGTCGAGTCATGTGTTTGTGCAATTAAAAGAAGAAATGGGTCAGTTCATCTGCAGCCTTTCCTGCTTGGGAGCTCCTGACTTGGAAGCTCCAGAGCACCATGAAGTAACTCCATGGGTATGGTGTCTTCAGTTTAAAGAGGGTTTGAGAAGTTTTAGACACCAGGAAAAGTAAAGGAAAATATGAAATACCTTAGGAAAGTCTCTGCTTCCACTAAAGTCAACCAGTCATGTGAGAAGCATGGCTGTTAGGAGCAGTCCTCTTCTTGTGTAGGAGAACTTCACATGTCCTCCAAAAAACTACCAAAAAAGGCAGTCACAGCTCTAGGTAAAAGGGAGATTTAAGTAGCTTCCAGTCATATTTTGAGCCAGTTCCCATGTTCCTCTTGCTGCATCCTTGTATGTTTCCACACTCATAATGCCCACACCCCCACTGCCCTTGTATCAGAAACCCAGTTCATGATCTGTCACCAAGGTTTTTGGCTGTAAATCTAATTCTTTTTCATGTGCTTGTGATTCTGGCTAAGATATTTTTTTCTCAAAGGTTTGCAATCCCTTTTAAGAAATGCATGCAATCTGTTTGAGTCAATCTGTTTACCCAGAGAATTGTTTTTGCCAGCTTAGGAGCTCATTGTGAAAACCCAGACTGAACAATCATATGACAAAGAACCTGGAATTCATATCAAAACACTTAGCTTTAATGCTAAATCCTACATTTCCAGCAGTCTGTGGGTTCTATCCTCATATTTAACGTTGAGTGTATACTTTGGGGGTTTTCTGGTGGGGAAGGATGCAGGCCCCTGACCACAATGTTCTTGCTCCCCACTGAGGTACAAATCAGGGGCTGCACCAACTTGAGCCTCGATCTCGCTGAGTGGCTCCTCTGCTGCTGCAGTTGCCATTTCTGCACAGGGGAGGACAGTGGCACCACTCTGGTTCCCTGTCCCTGTCTCCACAGTGCTGGGGGTGTTTGCTGGGGCTGTGCTGCTCCCTCCCAAGATGCTGATGCTGCTCCTGTGGAACATCGGGGTTTATGGGGATGGACTGTGCACAGCATATTGTCAACTATGGAGGGGGCCTTCTAGCAGGCAAGTTTGAGCTGCTGCCTCCATGTAAGAGTGAATAATAATAATTATTAATTAATACCATTAATTTTAATAATAGGCCACTCTTCAATAGCAGAAGCAAGACTGTGTGATTAAGACTTAATTAATCATTGTGATTAGCTTTGCTCAAATCAGCTGAGAGCTGTCCAGCTGCTTTCAAGTGCTCCAGTCTCTGTTCTTCCAGAGATAAAGATGTTTATGTGTCAGAAGGCCCTGACACCCTTTTTTCACCATGACAGCCTTGTGCAGTGGGCTGTTTCCACTTTTGACCACGCAGGGTCCTGTCTCTTCTGCTGTGCTCTCCCAGCAAAGCTGCTGTCCCAGCTGCTCCTGCCTCTCACACTGGGGTGGCTGTTCTGGGGTCTGTTGCTGTAACCCATCTCCTGGCTGTGCCTGAAACTCAGCAGCTTCACTCTGGGGCTGGCAGCTGAAAGACAGCTTGTGGGCAGACCAGACCGCTGCCAGCCTCCATCAGACTCCTCCAGGGAATGGGAGGGGAAGGGGACAGCAGCGCATCCTTTTCTGGGATGGAGTCAGGTGTCGCCAGTGGTGGTCCCTGTGCCTGCCTATGGGGGGCTTTCCAGCAAGGAACTGCTGTGTGTTCTGCAAGTTCACCCCCAAGCCCACTCCCCCTGACAGCTTCCCTTCTCTCCTTCAAATTTATGGCAGGCAGGAATGGAAGGGGAGTTTGCCTGGCACAGAGCGGGGAAATGTTCACTCTGGCATTGCTGCTGTAACATAGTGCCTGGGGCTGGGGGATGTGTGATGAACCAAGGGTGTGCTTCCTTCCAGCCTGTTCCAATTCTGCTGCAGCCTGAGGCAGAACTGTGTGATCTCCAGAGGTATTTCTGACCCTATCTTTTGTTTTATCATAGCACAAGGGCAGATGAGCAATGTGTGTAGCATCTGCCCAGAATCTCCCTTCTTAGCAAGGTACCTTCTATCCTGCATCAGCACACATGTCTTCTGCTTTATCTGTATCTCTGAATTTTTTCTCATTGACATCACTATCAATCAGAGCAGTAACTGCATGCACACAGTGATGATAAATGTAGTCATTCAGCTTTTAAGATTAGCATTTATACCAACGTTTTTTTTTAAAACAAAAATTGGCTAAGCTGATCTTTTCCCAAGTTGTCCATGTGAGTGCCATACCTGAAATGCTCTAGGAACAGCCTTGCAAATGTGTCCCAGCACCCTAGAGTGCAGACCACAGCCTGCTGGAACCTCTGTGCTCAGAAGGTTCCAGCTCCCTGGGGAGACAGTGCTGGCCTGCTGGCTGCTCAGGTAGTTATGGATGTCTCTTGTCGGGGCAGTGAGGACTGGCTCCTCAAAGCCACCAAAGGACCAAACTCTGAAGCATCCTGAGAACCATCCAGATGCAATCCTGTTCTGTGTGCTCTGGAATGACCTTGCTTGAACAGGGAGCTTGGACAAGACAGCTACTGTCAACTGTTGTCTCTTCCAACCTGAACCATTCTGTGACTCCGTGGCTCTGTACAGTGTCACCATGGTGACTCTAATGGCTGGGGCTGGGGGCACAAATGTGGTCCTGGGTCCACCTGCCTGACTTTGATCTTTCAGGGAATGATGAGGAGAACACAATGCAGAAAGGCTTTTCTTGTATTGATGTGGGTGTCCTCCACTGAAAAAATAGTGTCTAATGCCTCCTGCCATTGCATGCCCAATGATAGCTAAGTGGTCATTTTTGTCCATTACTCACAGGATCATCCGGACCAAGGTGCAGCAGCCACCCAATCAGCAGGTCCCAGCTTCCAGTCACAGCATAGGTAAGGAAAAGTTTTTTTAAAATACATTAAAAAAAATAATGGATTACAAGTATTCTGAAGAACTTTTAATCATTCTTATGGACAGATAATTCTGCATAAAACACTTCAGCACACGTGCTAATGTGCCTTCTTTGTCATTCTCCAAGGGCTGAACATAGTAAATGAATTTTATAAATACTGCTAAAAGGTTTTGAATTTTACTGATTATTATGATAAATAGCTTTCACCATGAGACAGAAAATTGAAATCTAAACCAAAAAAACCCCACTAATAGGGGTCTATAGAATGTCAGATAATTAAAGTAATAAATCAAGAAAGGGATACTTATTCATAACATTTTCTGCATCATTAGTCAGTAAGTAGTTTTGAATGTGTTTTTTCCATCTATCAACCATCCCTTCCATAGTTCTTTGTGCACTTGCAGTCTTGAGTGAAGAGGTAGCAAAACTTTCTGAAACTTTTAATTTAGCCACAGAACAGTGATGCTGCAACCTGAGGGAGGTAATGTTGATGGAGGGTGACCCAGAGGAGACCCCCAGGCTGCTGAGACACGCTCAACCCTTCTCCCAGCTGACAGTGTCTCTCTGAGGATGTTGGATGCTTCTGTGCTGCAATGCAGCAGGGGTGGAGGGGCTTAGTCTTTTTGTCCCTGTTCCATGAAATCTGTCAAGGCACTGGTCAGCCCTTGCTTCACAGGAGGTGGTGGGGTGCCCTAGTTTCTCTCTGCCTTTATACTGTCACCTGTGATAGGGTGAAATTCTTGCTGCTTCTCTCTTGGTGAGTCTGTGCTGGTACTGGGAGAAAGGGAGTGGAGGTGCAGAGCTGCCTGCACTTTCTCAGCCTGTCAGAGGAGTCATGCTGTAGACCCTGCATCCTCAGCCTTTCTCTCCAGAAAATGCCAAAACAACCTTGGGGAAACAACCTTTCTTTATCTCACTGTGGTGGCTTAAGTGCTGGCTCTTCTTGAAAAAGTCAAGAACAGGAAGAAAAATCTTTTCTGAGGGCTTGGAGTTGATAGAGAAAGCAGGGATTCCTGACATGGGTTTGCTCCATGTGAGTCGTGTCTGGGGGGTCTTTGGTGTGGTCCCAAAGTATATCTGGAGGATACATCCTCCTGAGTGTATCAGGAGGACACCCCATCCTGTCCTTGGGGTCTATGTGGTGATTTCTAGGATGTAGGGATGTGGTGGGACAGGCCCAGCCTGTAAGCTGATGGAGGTGATAATAGTGCTCCCTCCTCTGCCTGTTTCCATGAAGCCTTGGACACCCATAAGGACATCATAAGGACATCATCATAAGGACAGTGTTTGCTGTGCAATCTGACACATCTAGACTGGTGTACGCTGTTGATGGGTGACTGTCCTTGCTGGACACAAACAGTACCCTTTTTGGAGGGCTCTTCCAAAGCAAAATGGATTTAGATCATATTTCAGACAACTTCAGGGTCTTTCAGCCATCCATCCGTGGGCAACCCCAGCTGTGCAAGGTCTCCACTGGCCAGAGGCTAGTGGCATGGTCTAATAGGATGCAGACAGCACAGCTAGTACAGCAAGTGCAGGTTGCTCTGCTCTCAGGAGGTTCCTGTCCTGGGTACCCTCTTGTGGAAGCTCCTCTCTCTGCATGACTGTGTTCTCAGCAGGCTCTGTCCACCTTGCTGGTGACATGGGCTGCTGTGTCACTGGAGGGCCTCTGCTGTCCCAAGCCATGAGCTTTTCCACCAAGCCTTGTGTGAGAGGGGATTGTCTGACTGCTACAGAAAAGCATCTCCTGTCCCTCAGCACGCAGACCCAGCCCCTTGAGAGGGGGGCAAGGGCTGACCATGCCTCTGCTCCCACCCCCTGCACTGGGCTGCTGTGGCATGGTGCTGGATTGGACTGGGCATGGCCGGGGGCTCCTCCTGAGCTGGAGGGGCCACAATGGCCAGCTGAGCCCCAGCCCACCTCCTTCATGCCATGGGGCCAGTGGCTTTTGGGTAAGCTGGTGTATATGTTGTCCTGCAACTGACTGCCTGTCCTTGCCTTGCAGCCTCCACGGGATCAGTCACCCAGGTGTCCTCTGTAACCACCGACTCTGCTGGCTCGTCCTACTCCATCAGTGGGATCCTGGGAATTGCATCCCCTGGCACTGAGAGCAACAAGCGCAAGCGGGATGAAGGTAGCAGGAGATGTTTTCTGGGAGGGGAGTGTCTGGCTGCCCAGCCAGAGGGGTGGGTCAGGGCTGGGGCAGATGCTGGGTGTTTTTGATGTGATGGAGCTCGGGGCATCCCCTCCAGTGCAGACTGGTTCTATTTCAGCAGGTCTTTGCCAAGGTCACAGACAAGCCAGTGACCCAGTGGCCAGGAGCAGGGTCTTGTCCAGGTGTTTCAGAAAGCTATGGCAGTGTGTCAGTTTTGATCCATGCCTTCCTCCACACTGTGGACCTTTTCCCTCCTGCCCATGAATGGGGGAAGAGACACAATTGTGTGGACTCTGTGGCCACCTGAAATAGGAAATATCTGCAAAGTACAGAAAATTAACTGCACAGACATCTGCTGTGCTGCTTCTCTCAGGACTTTCTTCACCAGGGACATTTGTTAGTCTTGGAGGGTGGAAGTAAGCAGTCTGGTTGTTGGGGGTGGATATTGTTGATCTGCTCCTCAGATCCACAGGGTCCTGTTTTGTTCTGCATCCTACTGAAAACAATGTTTTGGAGAGAAAGGCACCTAAGATAGAGTGGAAGGTAAAAGAGGAGAAATGCTGTGTTAGTGTATTTTTAAAATACCTTTCATTTAGAGCATTTTTTTTCATTTTGGAAGAACCTACAGAGAGAAGCTGAGGTCATGGTTGTGGACACAAGTTGTGTAGCAGGGGGGACACTGGAACTGTGGTGGGGCTTTTTCAGTTGAGGACACAGAGGGCAGGTGGAGGAGGGGTGCCTGTCCTTCCTGCTGAATCAGCCTCCTGCCTCTTGCTGAGGAGCATCCTTGTTCCTAAGCTCCTGCTGCTGATGCAGGTCCAGCAGTGCCCTGCAAACAGTGCAGGTCCAGATCCCTGCACTGCCCCCCCATCCCTTGCTGCCCAAACCCTCCTGGATGAAGGCGGTGGTGGGTGGGTAGGCTGAAGCCGTAGTGGCACCCCCCCACAATCTGCCCCACATCCCCTGGGGAAACACAGCTAAAATCAGCAGCCTGATGCCTGAGCTGTGTGAACAGGGTCATGTGCATCCTTTAGTAGAAACACATGATCAGGTTGCAGAATAGACCTAGATTTACTGAATTGGGAGAGAAACTGCAAGAGGTTGGGAAGCCAATTTCAGCCACATGGGAACAAATTTGATGGTGGAAGTATAAAACTCCTTGTGCTCAGGCTCTTGTTAAATATACCATTGTTACTTAACTCTGTGACTGTATACCTGATATTTTTCCAAATCTAGGTTATAAATGCGTATTTAAATATATGCATTAAAGCAGATAGGATGGAAGTTTTGTATTTTATCAGCCAGATCAGGGGACAGGCTGTCTCTATTTACATTAGATGTCTCCTATGCCACAGAGCCTTTTTTTGGGTGCCAGTGAGCAGACTTTGCTTTAACTGCAGAGAAGAAGATTAAGCGTTTCCTTGAAAAGCAAAAGCAGTTCCGGAAGTAGAGCTGAGAACCTTCTCAGCCTTTTCCAGTTCGCATTCAGAAATGAGCATGTGATTGCTAAAGCAACCCCCATCAGTTTGGCAGGATGAGTCATGGGGTTTGAGCTCCTAAGCTGGACAATAATGCTGTCCTCAGCAGGCTGTTTCAACTGCTTTTGTAACAGGCTCAGGGCTGCAGGTTTGGAGAGGCAGTCAGGTACTCCAATTCCTTTGTCTGTTGGGGGGATTCCTAAGAGCATCCATAACACCCTCCCTATCCTGCTTACTACAAGGTCTGGATAGGTGTGGGTGGGTGCATTGTGCCCGAGGAGGTGTCCCAAGGCTCTGTATCTACTATGTGTTCCTCTGATATAAAGAGCAGGAGTATGTCACCTAATTTTGGCCTGTACCATGATGCACAAGCAGCGGAGCTAATTTAACCATTTCCTGATTTTGGAAAGGCTCTCTCCACAGAGAAACCCTTGCATTATGTCCTTTGCCTGTAGCTGCTGGAAGGTGAGTGCCTGCTGCACACATTTCCTGGAACCATTGGCTGTGCAGTGCTGTCCAGGTGTCCTGCTTGCCCTAGGCCTGGGGGCAAGGTGGGATGGACTTGTCCTTCCAGCTGCACTGAGCACTTGATATAATTCATTAATCAGTTTTGTTCTACTCACTCTTGACATTTTATTAGCAGATGTCACCAGTATTTAACCCAGTGGGGAGCTTGCTGGGTAGCAACAGGGGCAAACCAAATCAGACAGTCTTTATTGGTTTATGTGGCTGAAGGTGTCATTTTTTCCCCTGTTGTAATATGGACTTGAAGCAGATGTGCCTTCGTGGGGGATCAGTTGCTTTCACTTTTGGTTAAAGAACATGCTACTGGAGACTGACATGAGGAGCAGGCTGTCCTGTAATGAGGCAGAGAGACGCAGGCAGCTGCTGCAACCTCCAGCAGTGGAGGATGCTGAGCAGCCACCTTGCTGTTCTGCTTGCAAATTGCCTCCTCAGGTGCAGTGGCAGCAAGTTTGTCCAGCCCTGCATCTCAGGGAAAGATTGTAGAGGTGCAGGTGGGCGACAGCAATGCAGAGTGACCATGATGGGGTGCCTGCTCTAAACGGGGTCTGGTTTAGGGCAGCAAGACCCCAGGTCAGAGCAAGTGGGATGCTCCAAATCTGACAGCCAGCATATGTGTAGGGGCTGGTTTCAGTGCACCAGCAGCAGCTGACTGGGGGAGTAATGGTGATGTCATGATGGACACCTCACATATTTTGGGAAGTGTTGAGCATCTCCTCTCTGAAAGTCAAAGCTTTCTGAAGTGGGGTTAAACGATCCCTGTCGAGCACTAAGAAGAGGGAAAAGGACAATTTTGTATAAGAGACTGGGGCCAGACATGTTTTGGGGAAAAAGGAGGTTGCTGGGCCATAAATGCTCTGGAGGATTCTCTGAGGATGATGGGGGAAGAAGGGCCAGTGCATGGCCAGGCAGAGCCCAACCCTCCTTCTCCCTTCACTCCTCTCTTTGCTAGCCCTTGTCTCCATCCTGCAGAGCTGTGCACATGTGGAAGAGACATCAGAAGGGCTTATGGCCAAGTGTAAGAGCAACAACTGCTGTGTTTGTGCCAGCTGAGCAAGCTGCAGGCCTGAGGCATGGGATGTGCTTCTCACCTGGATCTTGTGAGGTGGGGCTGTCTCAATGGGAGAGCGACATCCCTCCACCCAAGGACCCTGACATCTCAAAGAGCCCAGACCTGTGCTCTTGGGGAATCATGTTGTGCCTGCTGGTCCTTTCCAAGAGTGTTCATAGAGCAAGGGGAGTGTGTGGGGGGTGGCACTGGCACCTACATCCTGGGTGTAGCTCTTTTGCACCTTGTGGGGAGCCCTCTGCTTGCTGGTCTGTAGAGGGCTTGGGCTGCTCAGTCTAGGCATGTCTGTACAAAAATCCTGCCTTCAGTGCAGGCCGCTGCTGTTTATCCTCTGCTGCAGCTGTGGATACTGCCAGGGCTGGCCTGGGGCTGGAGGAAGAATCTTGTTTCTGTATTCTTGCAGAGAGATGAGACTGGCTGCTGGTGTGTTTATGAGCAGAATTGGAAGACTCCATTCTTGTGAATGAGCATTCCAAGAATCTCCATTCTTGTGGCTCCTCCTTGCTTTATGCAAAACACTATTTCCCCAGAGGGGAATAATGCCTTTTTGCAGCAATTGCTGCAGGTTGTGTTGGGGTGTGAGTGCCTGACCTTCCAGACGTATGGCTGTGCCTTCACTTCTGACACAGAAATGTGCAGAAATCTTCAGTGCTAACAGGTAATAGGAGCAGCAGGTGAACATCAACAGCAGCTACGTCAGTCTGAAATCTGTTTGCATACAGTAGTTTCTGAGGAAGTTCAGGATGTCTGTTGTGTCCCAAACATTACTTGTATGTTATTAAAATGGAGACTGTCAATGGCCACAAATGTCATGTGGCCCATCCTGCTATAGCTAAAATCATAGAATATCCTGAGCTGAAAGGGACCCACAGGGATCACCAAAGTCCCACTCCTGGAAGAAGAGAAACACAAAACCAAAACCTCACTCTAGGGTTATCACTGCCCTGCCACAATGTTAGAGTGTGCAAGCTGGCACTCCTTCAGCTGGTGTCTGCTAATGCAGGGGTTGGCACAGAGGGGCATCATGTCACTGCTCAGCCCAGGCGCAGCCATGCTGGCATGGAGGGTAATCTGGTTCCTCACAAGGACACGGGCTGTGCTGGATCACTTGGCCTTTGTGCTTCCCTTTTGCAGATACAGCTGATTTGAGCAAAAGCCTCTGTGCAACCAAAAGTACGTGATCACAAACTGTCTGTGGCCAGATCTGCCCAAATTCAGCAGGACATCCCCAACTCAGTGCCACCCAGGATGCGTCTGCTCCCCACCTGCCCCTCTGTACTGCAGGAGAGATTAGCCAGATTTAGATATGTGCATCAAAGAGCTGCAGAGATCATATCTCAAATTCAATCTTAACAGAGACTTCACTGCTTCTAAGCAGTGGAGGAGTTTGGGGAATTGAAAGCAGGGTGGCAGGAAACTTCTACTCATACCACGGTTGTTTTGTTTTGTTTTGATTGTCACCATCTATAATCCAATATTGCTGTCAGCATCTGGTGTGCTGATGTCGGTGCTGGTGCTTTCTTTTCTCAGCTGAACTCTGAGAAATGCCTTTAATCACAGATATGTTGTGTTCCCAGGTGTTTAGGTCACAGCCTTCTGTTTGAGAGAATAAGGCTCCAACAGGGGCCAGAACACTACTAGAAATGAGAAGGAAATGAGAAGGATTGCACACAATGGTGGGTGCCATCCAATGTCTTATAGAACCATCCCATTTTACAGTCACTATGTTTTCATGAAGGGATGCCCAGGGTAAGGCATGTCTGAGTGTCCAAGCAAGTGCTGACCTGTCCACGGAAGGACAGGGATGTTTCCAATGACACCAGCACCATGGCCACTGTGGAGATCATCTGGAGATCTTGGAGATCACAGCTTGGCAGTGACAAAGGTGGACAAGAGCTCGCCAAGTCAATGCCACATCTGGGGACAGAGAGGCAGACCACTCAGCATGAGTGAGTCTTTTGTCACTCAGCATTTTGTGTCTTTTCTGCATAACAGGTCCATGAGCTATGTTTCCACAGAGGGACAGAAATAAGAAACTACACTTACATCTAGGCAGAGGTTTGAAGGGCCGTGGGCACAAATGTCTTGGAGACTGCATGAGAGGGTCAATGGCCTCCAAAGGGAGCCTAATATGGACTAAGTGCTACCAGGTTCTTCTGTCATCTCTTGTCAAGGGACAAAATGCCAAGGTATCAGCTCTAGAAGGCTGCTGGAAATTAACCCAGTGGGGAGGAGTGGGGCTGGAAAGGCTTGTAAAGTATTTTTTCTGCTTTTATCTGAAGTGTACTTTTTTAAAAGTTGAACACTGGAACCACAGCTGGTGCTAAGCTTTTCCCAGAACAATCAGGTGCACTGTCCACGTCTCTGTGCCTGTCTGAAGCAGTGCCATGACTTGCAGTGCGTATGTGTGGCAGATGGACAGTGTCTAGGGGCATTCCACTGCTCTGCCTCCTTATGGTGGAGACAAACATATGTCTGTTCTGCCCTCTTGGTCCCAGCGTCCTGTCTGCGACAGCAGAGAGCTCCCACCTCATCACTGAGCTCTGTGCATCACTGAGCACTGAGCTCTGGCAAAGCCCTGGGTGGTGAGAGCTTCTGTGCCAGCCTGTAGCTCCCTGAAGGGCCCTGGGCTATAAGGAGAGGCCTGCCAGCCATGAAGTTAATCACAAGTGTGTAAATGTCTCTTTCCAGCTATGGCTTTCCAAATTTTCATAAAGGTAAAGTAGATCTTACTGTAGGTAGTCTGGTAATAGAAATACTGCTCCATCAAATACCAGAATTTTTGGTCTCTGAGGGCCAGAATGTGGGACTCCTCTGTCCACTGCTCCTCTTCCTGGCAGTCAGTGCTGGCTCTGTGTGTGCTCTCAGTGTCCTGCTTATCCCTCTAGTGAGCATCTGCTCTGGTGAAAAAGTCCTGTCCCCTCCTGAGAAGGGTTGGGCTCTCTATCCACCCAATATTAATTCTTCGTGGTTTCTTGAGTTGGTTTAGGCACTTTTGACTTGGGGTGCTGGAGCATCCTCATCAGGGAGGACCTGCTGAATGAGGGGTCATAGTGCTTGCCTAGGAGTATGGATGGAGACAGAAACCACAGAGGTGTTTGTACTGCCTGCCCACACTCTCAGCATCAGCAGGAGAAAAACACATGTTGCAGCCAACAGGTGATGGAGTTCAGCACATAAATTAACCACTGATGAGGTCCAGTGTTGACATAAGTCCTTATTACTTGGCTCACTTCAGACAGTGACCACAGCCTGATGGTGTTAGGGATTGATGGTATCCTCTCTAGCACTTTCTTGGGGTCTTCTGCACCATGCAAGTGGTGTGCAAAAAACCAAACCCTTTGGGAATCTCAGCTGCAAGGGAAACAGTCAAAAGCAGAAAAACAGTGAGGGGAAAAAAGCAAGAGGTTATGGAGAGAAAAAAAATCACCTGCCAATAGAAACTTCAAGTTTATTATGTCAAAAGACTTAAGTGTCTGTCTGGGCAGTGGTGAGTAGAAAGGGACACACAGAGAAACTTCCCTGAGTGAATGGGAAGGGGACTGACCATGCCTCCTGGCTCTATGGCACTGCTGGGAAACGCCTGTTTGGAGCACCTGGAATGCAAAAATCCCACTGCTGAATCATCAGTAGCTAAAAGGAGGCAGTGGGAAAATGCATGAAAATCAGAAAACTCAATCTGTACTGAGAGCAATCAGGTTAAACAAGTGGAGACGCCTAAGCCCACACAGAGGTGAAAGAGAAAGAAACCCCCTCCAGAGTACTGAGGAAGTGCTAGAGTTTAGTGACTTCTGGTCCCACTTCACCAGCACTTACTGGAGCTTTTTTACCCCAAAGAATGAGTCCAGTGATTACAATAAGATTAAGCTTTTGAAGGGCATGAGGCTTTGCAGGGTCAGCAACTACTGATCTGAATTTCTCCTGCTGATGTAGATTGTCCTTAGCATTCAGGGTTCCATTCCCTGGGTTACACAGTGGGTTAAGCTATTTGTCCCATCATTGTTTTATCTCTGCAGAAGAGATGGTTTTCCCTCATTACACAGACACTGACATAATTATAAATAGAGTTTGATGTGGGCTTTGCTATTACATTGCAATGATGGCTTCATCTGTGCTATATCCAAAGTGATCTACTTTTGGTGGAGGTTTTATTTAGTTTTTTAACATTGCATTGGAAGCTCATTTTTGAGTTCTTGGATGCAATTTCTGAGAACACTTGGAGTTTTCTTTCAGTTTTTGCATTTGCCTTTTGTGTACATGCCTCATGGTCTATCCTGAGTGTGCTGATGTGGCAGCAGGCTCTGGCTGTGCTGGTGAATTGATACCAGCAGCGATGATGTGACTCATGGATGATGTGTTGACACCAGCAATGACAGCACATGTAGATGGTTGTGGATGTCTGCAGGAGGAGGAGTTTGACTGCCCCTGGGTGTAAGAACTAAATCCTTGAGTGTTCCAAGAATCACCCTGCATCTGTGGGCTCGTTGCTGATCCAGCCATCCCACACATTAAGAGGAACAACTCAGCTGGCACAGGATTTCTCTCTGAAATTTCATTCCTTATGAAATTCTAGGGAAAAAAGAATAAATATAGGTTAGCTCAGATCCTCACTACAGCAGCATTAAAATAATGTAGTCTCAGTTTCTGAGAAAGTTCTGCATGTGTAAATTCATACAAATGAAGCAAAAAGCCATTTCAGCCTCCAAATGGAGCTGTTCTGATGCTTGAGAGCAAGGTCGTTGCCTGAGTTGTGCTCAGGCAGGACATTATTCTAGGGAGGGTAAGACAAAGCTCAGCCTAGCCATGTGATAGAGTCTGTGGACTGAGATCTTCCTTGAGCAATCTTCGGTTCTGTCAGGCAGTGGAGCATCCCACATTTCTCACTGTCAGTGAAATCCCCACTTCCTTGTGATGCCCAAAGCTGCTGGTGTGCTGGACACGGGGGTTTGCCTGCATTCCTGTGCTCTGGGCTTCTACTGCCAGCTCATGACCTCTGTGGGACCCCTGTGGACATGGCCATGGCCAGGTGGATGGCAGTGCCTGGTGAGCAGCTGTTCCCAGATGAGGATGTCCCCATGCCTCATGTCTGAGGGATTTGAGGGATGGACTGGCTCTGCCCTGGCCATCAGCGACGCTCACCTGTTCTCAGCTCAGCGCAGGAAAGCTCCCTGCCAGCGCAGCTGCCCTTTCTGAGCAGGCAGGTTACCAGCTGTCTTGTGTGCACATCAAGCACGTTTGTCACTTTTCTCCTAATGCGGTCCCCAGGGCCCCTGTTTTCTAGAGAGCTCTCCTCTGGCTCTGAGGTGAAGCCCTGCCAGTTTGCCACCAGCTTCAGTGGAGCAGGGGTTTTCTCAGAGCTATGTTAATGAAAAGCCCAGACTTCCACCACTCCTTACAGCCCTGCTGAAGCTCCAGCTGTTCTCATCAGGAGCTGTCGACTGCTAGATACTTTTCAAGGAACAACCTCTTCATACAGATTTAGCTGAAATTCTGTTTAGGGGTAGGTGACTTGTCAGATCATTCTGGTGGTGCCGATACTGGGACTGGCCAGGATTCTTTTGTAGGAATGCATTGTTGAAAGAAGAAGCAATTATGTGGAAAAGCAGGACTTGTCAGTTTTGATGGATGTTTTCTATAAATGCTAATATAAAATAAGTATAAAAGTTATGAGAAAGATGAATAATTCTGATTTATCAAGATATAGAATCCAGAGAGGAGGAAATGCTGAGGTACAGTCACAATACAAGTATGTACCTATGTGCCTGTACAGAGCATGTATGTGTCTGTAATGCATTTATCGCATACGTGTATATACAGAGAGAGGTGAAAAAATTGCCTTACAATGGATAAATTATATTAATCAGAAACTTTATCAATTAGTATTCTAGCTTTTAAATTATGACAGTGATATTTGGGAGTTCTGAATAACGAAATGATTGTTTGGCTTTTTGGTGGTTATTTTTCTTCACATGCTGCTCTTGAACAAGGTGTTTTTGTGAGAGGATGGTAACACACTTCATATCATGATATGTGGTGCCAGATTTTCCTCTTTTTCCCTGTTTGTATATCATTATCTCTTGGGTCAGCATACATGTTCACTGTTAAAACAAATGCTTGAATTTCAAACATGTTTGAGATGAGGGGAGCTTAGGGGAGCTGCAGTGGCTCAGTCTCATTTACCCTGGAAGAGGGATTTGGCCAGTCACAGGTGGTGGGAAAGAGGTAGGGGTTATATTCCTGCACAAAAGGTCCAACACCAAGGTATTAAGTAAATGATTTGGCAACTCTGTGGTATCAGGAGCTCCCCAAGTGTTATGTATTTCTGTGTCAGGCTTTCTGTGTGTCTCAGAAGCAGTAATGGGTTTTCCATTGGCTTGTTCCATCTGTATGGTGGGGTGACCACCAGGGTGAGGGTATGGCTAGGCCAGGGTCTCCCTACCCCCCCCAGGTGTGCTCCTGCCCCTAGGGAAGAAGTAAACCGTTCTGCAGGTAACATCAGGTCAGCTGCCTTCCCCATGGCTGCACAAAGTGCAGCCCTAGTACCAGGATTATCATGTAAGGTCTGCAATCTGCCACTGTCGCAATTGGTTCAAGCCAACTTGGATTTTAAAATCAGAATTATTTCCTTGGCTGAAATGAGAGCCTCCTGAAATCCTGAATGATAGTGGAAAACCACTTTCTGTTGGTGCTTTGGGAAGCTCTGGAGTTAATATTGTAAGCTGTAATTGCTGTTGTTGCCGATTGTGAAGTTCCCTATGAGCAGACAGAGTAAAAGCAGTGAGACACAGAAAATGGAGTTGTCCTGAGACTGGCGGATCTCTGCAGTTCCGTTTTTGTGTGCCATGTCCTTTGTGTGTGTTCTTTGCATTGAGAGCTTTCCATTGCTGGAGGTGGTTGTGCAGTATTGATTGAATACTGCCCATTTTGCCTTCTCCTGGTATTTGCAGAATAGTCCCATTGGGGGTCATTTGCATCAGACTGCATTTTGCACTTTGTGTGGTTTTTAGCTAATTATATAAATAGCTGGTCATACCGAGTCTGCAGGAGAATTGGATTCATATCTGCAGGCTGGCTGTATCTCCTGGATGTGCCAGAACTTGAGAAGAACCCCTTTACAAATATTTCATGGCACAGTGATGAGGATATGGTAGAGCTCAGAGAGAGCTGTAGTGCTTTCAAAAGGTGGGGTTTCCCTGCTGAGTCTTGTGCTGAAGCACAAACCTTGGGTCAGGGCTTGCTCTGCCATGGAGCTACAGGAGGGAGGATATGCTTCTCAGCAGACATTCACTGGCTTAGGAGTGTCCAGCATGTGCAGGGCACGGGAATGTGCCCTCAGCCCCTGGTGCTCAGGTGTGTGCAGGGCAGGCACCTCCCGGGGCACAGGCAGCCTGTGCCTGCCCAGAGGCTCTCTGGGGTGCTAGACATCCAGCAGCTCAGGCAGAGCAGCAGCAGCCATCATCAGCAAACACCAAAAGCTGTATTTTAGGTGCATCCTGATGTGCTGCAAAAAGCCAAATCCCTCTTTTTATTCATTTTTTTTTTTTTTTTACTTGGGGAGACTTTACAGATGGAAAAAGAAGTCCTGACTGGGAAAATCTAGAGACAGGCATCCCTACCTGCCCCACTAAGACCTATGATCTGATAGATGAAGTATTGCACTGGTATTTTGCTGAACTTCCACAACAAGACTGATTGCAGCTCGTTTCCCCGTTTCATATCCGTACAATCACAGAATCACAGAATGGTTTGAGTGGGAAGGACCCTCGGAAGCCATCTAGCTCCTGCCTCCTGCCATGGGCAGGAACCTTCATCTACACCTGGTATTCAATTAGATATTCAGCTAGACCTTTTCTGTTTTGTGTGTACTTCTGGGTAGCCTGCCCAGCTGGTCTGAGGTATGTTCCTCTGCACTCCAGCTCCTCTATCATGACAGGAGTGCAGCCATGCCACTGCACTCTACCTATCATGCTGGAGCAACCTTGCTGGAGCTTGGAGTTAGTTTCAGAGCCACAGCCTTTGCTGTCTCCATTTTCTTCATGAGCCTTAGCTAGGGAGGTCCTCCACAACTTCTTCCTTGTTCTTGTGTGTTGTTGCTTCTGGGGCAGTGACTGTCCACATGATGGTGCCCATGACTTCAGAGATGGGAAGAGCAATTGGTCTTCTGAAAGCTAAGAGATATTTGTAGCCAACATATACCTATGCTAATTCCTGTAAGGTTATAGCTCTAGCTGGAGACCGATTTTCCTTTGCTCCTGCAGATCCATATTACAGGTGGAAGTTAGGAAACAAGGATTCTTGGCTGAGATGTCTTGTATTGAAAGGAAAGCCAGTTAAAATCTCCTATCAGCTGGGCACTGATCTGGCTGATTTGAGCATGGCAAAAGAGTTGTCTACAGGGGAGGTCAGGGCATTGGAATTCTGTCAGGTACCAACATCACTGAAATGTGATGGTTTTCTGATCACATGGACACTCTTCATAAAACTGCTTCCCTGTAGCTCTGTAATGGGGTCCTGGCTGCAGTGAAACATCTGTAGAGTGCATCAGCTGCTCTCAGATTTTTTTTGGTCACAGACTAAGTATGGGTGTGCATCTACCATCAGCGCTTAACTTGTTCAGAAACTTCCTGAAGCCCTATCATTATGACAGGTTCTCTGACATCTTGCAAAATGGCACAGAGGCGGGGAAAAGATCTCCCTCACAGGACCCAGAATCATAGAATGGCAGAATGGTTGAGTTTGGAAGGGACCTTTAAGGGCCATCTAGTCTGACCCCCCTGCCGTGGGCAGGGACACCTTCCCTAGACCAGAACTTCAGAAATGCTGATTAGCAGAGCAGGACAAGGTCTATAGTATGCTGCTCTTGTGGGAATCACGGCATCACAAGGTGCTTCTTTCAAGTGCTTTATGTGAGTCA
This sequence comes from Poecile atricapillus, assembly GCF_030490865.1. Lineage (NCBI taxonomy): Eukaryota > Metazoa > Chordata > Aves > Passeriformes > Paridae > Poecile > Poecile atricapillus. Next base: position 65,724,211 of record NC_081289.1, on the reverse strand, counting down.
CATCAACATTTAGTTGACAAAATGTGAAGAATGCAAACTTACAGCAGGGAAGCATCTGTAAGAACAGCTTTAGTTGAGTGGTGGCCATCTCACACAGCAGAGTCTCATTTCCCTTTGATGCTGCAGTAGCTGCTGCTGTGTTGGGTTTTGCCTGATGAGCTGTCACATAGCTCTGCTGGAGCAGGCACTGCTCACCCTCACGCTGCTGCATCTAATGGCCAGGATACATATCCTCTTTTTGCATTTCAGTGCTTCATGAGAGAGAGAAGGCACAACCCTAAGGGAGCAGCTGTGAGCAGGTGATGCACAAGTGTGCACGTCAAAGGCTTCCTGGTGGCTGAGCATTTCAGGTGAAGACACCAGAATGTCTTATATTGGCTAAACATGCTTCAGCCTCCCCCCTTACAATTCTGAACAATTGCTGTTGAATTTTGCAGTCAGGATACTCCTTCTGTGTTCACTTTCCCTGCAATACAATTTTCGTCTGGCCCTGGGACATTTGCCAGTCAGACTATTCTTTCGAAGGTCTCAAAATTAGTGGTTTCAAGGCTTGTTGGACTCAGCTGCTAGAATGCCCTGTATACATTCCTTTGAGTTAGACAGATTTGGTGGTGGAGGCTTTTAAAAAACTCAGACCTTTCAGAAGTGGTACTGGTTTCTCAGCAGTCTGATAACAGCATTCAGAGTGCCTGAAGGCAGGCAGACGGCACAATATCTTACATGTTGCCTGAGAACACTTAGACAATACCTTCTGGCTGGATGTCAGAGCCTATGGTGTGAGGAGCACATTCCTGCTCCCTTTATTCCACCTTTTCTTGGCTGGAGGTGAAGGGAAGCCCTCAAACCCACTGTCAAATCATCTCTCAGGGACCATGCTTGCTATGTGCTTTGGCTGGAGAGAGCTCAGGAGCCTCCTGCTGTGCCAACTGGGCTCCTCTGCATTTCCTTCCATCCACCTGTAATGGGTTTTACACCTGAGAGGTTATTTTTGGTGGTACAATTCCTATCTGTCCCAAATGGGATATTTTACCTCTTGTTACAATTCACAGAGCTAGACGGGGCTGCTGGTTTCATGCTGTGCAGCATCGACACATCATGCCCTTGTAAACATTGCTGTCAGCAGTGGCAATTCCATCTCTATTGTCCCAATAAGATTTCATGCTTGACAGTGCCTGACTTTTTTTCTGTACATCAACTAATAAGAAATAGTCATGCAGCAGTCTTTTTCTGTTCTGATTCCTTGGGTTTCCAGTTGCTTCCTTGGGAAAGAGCACCTAGCCATCCTCTCCCCATTCTCACACTGATTTTCTGCCAGGCAGGAGGACACAGGAGCTGGCATTTCTGGAAAAGAGAGGTTTTTTGGTAGAGCAGAACCTGTCTTTTTCTGCCTAGCACCAGTCAGGGGACAAAGAACAGTCCCCATCTATCATGGCCTTGGATGGCAATGGGGAGTGGCCCAGAACTGTTATGAGGGCTCAGAGATGGGAGGAACATAATTATAGGCATGCCTGAATCCAAGGAAGATTATTTTGGAACAGTTTAGGTGTGTGTCATTGAGCTTTAAATTTGTGTAACTATTCCTGATGTTTACCTGTTTTCCTTCTCTTACACCTACATGTTACTTGTTGCAGCACAATTTGGTACCTGGTGGTTTGACCACCACAGCACTTCATGGGGTCAGTTTACTTTAAAGGATGTCAGAATGTGGGGATACTGGAATCTATCATGGTTCCACAAGAAGTTAGTGCCTGGTGTGTCAAATCAGCCTAAACCTCTGGAACCTCTTGGTCCTGTTTCTGAATGCTGAGTCATATTTCCAGGTCACAGCTTGTCACAGCTGCAGCAAATTCCCAAGAATGCTTTCTCTTAGGATGTCATGGATGAAAATGGAGCTGTTGAGTTGATGATTTGACTCCAGAGGGTGAAACTGGGGCTACTTCCCTACTCAGAGAAGTGGAAAATTGGTTTGGCAGTGGAGTATCCATGTGTAGTTCCCTCGTCACCACTAGGGCAGAAGCCTCTGGCCACCAAGGACAAGTCCTTGGCAAGCTTTCCAAGAAGCTCATAGTCTCTGTCCTGACCCTCTCTGGGCAGACCCTGAGTGAAGCTGGCATAGGCTGGGGCTGCCTTTAGCACACAGCCACCATGACGAGTGCACCTCTGAGACAGAGGAGGAAGCGGTGATCTCCAGCCAAGCCAGCCTCACCCAGCAGAAGCTGTTGGCACTGGCCTCACCTCAGGAGTGGTAGATCTTCCTGTGCAAGCTGTGAGTTTCATCATCATTTTGCACCACCAGTCATGACATGCTGTGTACCTCTTTGTCACCTTGGAGATGAAAACAAGTCAAAATCGTTAATCTCTGTTCTGTCCTGTGACTTGATCAACCAGGAGCCTTTCCTTGCCCTGATATTTAAGAAAAAGTAATGGTGCTACTTGGATTTGCTTCCTGACACCCATGCTGAGTTTGTAAGCTGGTCACATCTAACCAGTTACCACAAAATTGATTCTGGAGCCTTCAGTTTAGAAACCTGCAAGCTACATCCCAGGCAATCATGCTATCTCCATCAGGAACTGAATGAACCAGTCAATAATCAACATTGCCAAGGGTGAAGAGGTCTTTTCTAGTGCTTTTGATTTTTTCTTTATGAACATCTCTACATAGGTAATAGCTAAATAGATGGACAGATGGAATATCAATGGTCACTGTGCATGTATATTTATAGAGTGTACGTACGATTTAAGTGAAGAGACAGTTGTAGGTGTGTATGTGAACACTGGTGTATTCCTCATAGTTTGTTCTCTTGCTCTCTGACTGCATTGCTCAAATACACGGGCCCAGGTTTTTAAACCTTGATAAACCTTTACAAAAAGGTCCAAAACCTTGTTGTGAAGATAATTGTCAATGCTGTGACAATCACCCTGCTACCTGGCAAGCCCAGAATAAACTCACCTGCATTTTTCTAAACTGCCGAAGAATTTTTGAACTCAGTTCAGAGAGTTGTAACAGGTAGTGCTTGGCTGGATGAAGGTGCATGTGTGGCAAGGTGTCTGCTCTCATGCTGCACCCCTGCTTGCCCCTTTCTCTGCACCCATTCAAGGGCCCAGTGTGTGGGCACAGCACTGTGGAACAGTGGAGGTAAAGGCTTAAAGGCCTTCTCTGCATTTATAGAGGTTGTAGCTGATTTTTCTTGGACTTGTGATTTCTGTTTTTTTCCTTGGTGAATCCCAGCACTCTGTGGAATGTCAGAGGCAGTGTGGGCAGGGCTGGAGGGGTTTAATCCACTACTGTGCTGCTGAGTCAGGTGTAGTCTGTGCCTGAGGGTTCTTCATTGATGGCTGGCATTCTCCTTTTCATCCTGATTGCATTTCAACTGTGCTTTTTTTACCTTCTTGGTTCCCCCCCAATTCTCAGTGGTGCTGTCAGTCTCTGGCTGCCAGAGATGTTTGATGAGATCACTGATGCTCAACTCAAGCCCTCCAGCCCCATTAGTGTAACATGGTTCCCATTCCCTTTCTCTCTCCCTGCAGGCACGGGCAGAGGTGCTCGAGGATATTGTGATGGGGTGTGCATTTGCTTTGTGATGTGAAATGTGATGCTTTGGGGTCTCATGCCAGAGGTCTCCATTGGTTCTGGAAGGTCGCAGCAGTGAGGGGCTGATGTCTAACACGTTGATTTGGTGTAGGTGCCAGCAGGTCCCAAGTCCTGGTTAGACTTTGGCCAGGTCAGAGGAGGCCAAGTGCTGCCTGGGTGGTGGATGTGCACAGGTGCAGCCCCCATCCCCATGACAAAGTAAGGTGAGCCCACCTGCAGCCACTGGATAGGTTCCTGCTCCCAGGGCTCACCATGTGTCAAAGCCCACTTGTGCAGCTCTTTGTCATGGGAACAGCTTACAATCTCTGGCAGCTCTGGCTACCCTGTCACCTCTTGAGACACAGCTGTCAGAAGGCAGTGGCCTGAGCTAACTAGGGTCCCTGCCAGTGGGACAAGCAGAAATCTGCATCATCAAGATGATGAGCTTCGTCGGACAGGAGGTGGCTGTGGCAGGAAGGGGTGGGCACACCCTGTGAGATCTGAAACCCGTTCATCTGGTGGGTACTGGCAGCTGCTAAAAACAAATCATAAATGGAAACACCAGATACAATTGCACTGAGATGGCAGAGGTCCTGAGGAGTCCTGATGGGCTGGCAATAGACGGTTGAAACAAATTGTCCACTGCTGTGATACCTCAGCTCCCAATAACAGAGGGCAAATGGCCTTCCAGGGGGAGATATAGATTTTCCTTTAAGATATGGAAAGGGAGATAAACTACATTATGTTTGAACATAGGGCTCTCCCTTCCTCTCTGTCTGAGAGAGAGAAAGAGAGAGAAAGAGAGAAAGAGAGAGAGAGAGAGAAAGAAAAGAAAGAAAGAAAAGAAAGAAAAGAAAGAAAGAAAGAAAGAAAGAAAGAAAGAAAGAAAGAAAGAAAGAAAGAAAGAAAGAAAGAAAGAAAGAAAGAAAGAAAGAAAGAAAGAAAGAAAGAAAGAAAGAAAGAAAGAAAGAAAGAAAGAAAGAAAGAAAGAAAGAAAGAAAGAAAGAAAGAAAGAAAGAGAAAGAAAGAAAGGAAGGAAGAAAGGAAAGGAAATGAGGGTAAAGAGACATAAAATAAGCTTCAGCAGGCATTTGCAATTTAATTGATATTTGGCGGCAGGAAGCCAATCAGTATAAGTAAATTGACGTTATAAGATAAAAATAATCGCCTAATGGGATGGCTTCCCCCACGGCTGTGGCAGGCCAAATAAATATGGTATCGCGTGTCAGAGCAGCGTGGTGGCCGTTCCTGGGCATAGCCGCCGGCGGGGCTCAGCGCGGGCTGCGGATCATTTTTATGGCATCTGTCTCTGCTCCCTGAGAGCAGGCAATGAGGGGTTGCACATTGATTGCTGCTCCAGCCAACAGTGGCTGAGAGAAAGGCTGTAATTAATGGCTTTATTTGCTGGAGCACTGCTGAGAACAATTGAGTGTGTTATGGTAACAACTGGTGCCCACATTCCAGTGGCAAAAGAAGGTGGTGGAGCTGGTGGTTAGCTGGGCACAGGCTGCCCTCCTGAGAGTCAGGTACAGGGCATGACAGCAGAGGAAATTTAACAGTGCTTTAGGGGCTTGGCTGGTGCAGGTGGGCATCTGGGGAATGGTGCAGGTGTGGGGCGCCAGCTGTGTGCTCTCAGTTAATCCCAGTTTGGTGACAGAGCAGACCCTCAGCCATCGCTTGCCACAATGCCTCCAGGGAGCGGGAAACTGGCGTGGAGGATACTGGAGGCACCCTTCAGTTCCTACTGGGGGAGTTAATGCCTCCCTAGCCAAGCCCCTGGCCACCCCCTTTTGCAGCACTAGCAGAGTCACATGTTACAAGTTTTCTTTTTTTCTTTTTCTTTCTTTCTAAAACAGGGTGTCTTCCAAAGATTTTACCTAAACATAGAGCAGTGCAATCCAGTAATTTTAGTGAATCACGAGTGGTTTTGTCTTGCCATCTGTGCCTTTGGCTGCGGCATGGGGAAGTGGACATGGTTCTGCATGGTTCTGTGAAGAACACATGGCTACATGAAAATGGTTATGTATACACATATGGATGTATGTAAGGAAGAAATATTTCAGGCAGTATGCATCCTCAGTGTTTCCTTCTTTTCTAAAGGGAATAAAGTAAAAAAGAGATGGGAAAGTGAAACCATGAAAAATAATAATGAATCTCTCCTAAAGGTTCTGTAAACTTTTTTAAGGAAAAGTTCTTGTCTTTTACATAAATAATGGAAGTACCTGGTGGGTAAGGAGAGACTGGTGCTCACCCAGGCTTAGTTACTCATGAGGAATCATGGCTTATTTACATTAAAATACTTCTAGGTGTAAATGATACATAGATAGACAGACAGACAGACAGACAGACAGATAGACAGACAGATAGGTAGATAGATAGATAGATAGATAGATAGATAGATAGATAGATAGATAGATAGATAGATAGATAGATAGATAGATAATAGCACAAGGGGTGATGCCTTTAGATTCACAGAGGGCAGGGTTAGACAGGACATTGGGAAGGAATTATTCCATCTGATGGTGGTGAGGCCTAGAGAAGCTGTGGCTGCCCCATGCCTGGAAGTGTCCAAGGCCAGGTTGGGTGGGCCTTGGAGCAGTCTGGGATAGTGGAAGGTGAAATTAGATGAGCTTTAAGGTCCCTTCCAACCCAAACCAGCATGAGAGGAAATAGCCTTCAGCTGTGACTAGTTTAGATTGGCTATTAGGAAAAAACTCTTCACTGCAATGGGTGTTAAACATTGAAAAAGACTATCCAGGACAGTGGTGCAGTCACCATGCCTAGGGGGATTTAAAATATCTGTAGACATGCTGCTTAGGAACATGGATTACTGGTGGTCTTGCCAGAGCTGGGTAAATGGCTGGCTTTGACAACCTTAGAAGACTTTTCCAATGTAATTGAATTTGTGATTCTATGATTCCATATAAGCTGATTAATTTATATTTAAGCACTGAAATGATTTTGAACTTGAAAACTAGAATCAATTTAATTTAAAAGTCTCAGGATGTGCTCTATCCACATGTTCAGTATTTTCCCCAGTAGGGCTTTGTGTCACACAGTTCTTCAGAAATTATCTCTGCTTGCGAACAAGACTCAGTTTCAGTCCTAAGTGCTTTCCTATAGCATAAAAAGTCTTGAAAATTTCCCCATCACTGCAGCTTTACAGCGCAGCAAGAGTCACATCCCTTCCCTTGGCTTCTGCAGCACCAACCAAACACAGAGCCAAGACTTTGTGTGCCACACCAGCCATTCATTCTTAGACCATCTCCACTGAGTTTGCAACATCTGGCTGCTGGGAGCAAAGAGGAAACATTGAGACATTGGATACAGTGGTCTTCCAAAATTATTTGCCAAGATCTAGCCATCTCCCTCTCTCCCCATATACACAAGAAATTAAATAAGTCAAATATGTATATATATATAAATATATATAAAATTATTCTTTCCTGGAGAAGTTATCTCATTAGATGGAATGGAAATAAGTGAGATTAGAAAAATGGCACAGACATGAGGTCAGCCTCACCTGTTGCTGTGGTGAGGATGTCCCTGGAGCCTTTGTCTCAACTGAAGCTGCAGGAACAGGCTCTCTTGTTTAAGAGACCTTTGCAAGAATTTCTGTGAAGTGGCCCAAAAAGTGATCCCCTCAACCTCTCATTGAATGAAATCAGGTTTTGACATAACACAAATACATGCAGGGAGATTCACCCACACGTGCTTAGTAAGGGCTTCTGTGTGATAAGCACAGCATCAGGGGAGTTGTACTGTATATTGCTAAGTTTACTGCAGGATAAATAATTAATGATTTAGATGACACTAATTAATTACAGCAATTAGAAAAGAGCTACACTGTTTTTTCTTAAAAGTAAAATCTTGGCTGTTTAATTTTGTTCAGTCTCCAGTGTGTCAGAACATTTATGGCAGAACCATAAAATATAAGCATATACAGGGGCACAACGTTTTTGTTGGGTCATCATCTACCTTTTAAATATAGAATCCTAGAACACCACACTGCAAGGGGCCTCATACACTGTCTGGTCCAACCTGTGTTGGCAAAATCATGGCCTAGACAGGACAGTCTAATACCCTACCCATCCAAAACCTAGAAGCGCCCTACACTGAGGAATCCAGCTCTTCCCTGAAGAGATTATTCCAGTGGCTGCTTGTTCTCATTGCTAATAATTTTCTCCGTGTGTCCAACTGGAATCTCCCCTGGACTCACTTGTACCCATTAACCTGTATCTTTTCCATGTGACTCCTCTGTAAAAAAGGGAGTCTTCATCTTCTTTGCAGGCACACTTTTATTGGTAGAACATGACAGTATGGTCTCCTCTAAGCCTTCTTTTCTTAAGGCTAAACAAACTTGGATCACTCAGCCTTTGCTGCTATGGCAGCTGTCCAGCCTTTGGTTTATCTCTATGGCCCTTCTCTGGCCTCTCCAGCCTGTCCACATCTGTTTGGCACAACTGAGCAGAGCATTTCTAGATACCGAGTACAGAGTGCCAATGACTTCTCTATCTCTATCTCTATTGGCAACACCTTTGCTGTTGGGCCACAGCAGCACTCTGGTCATTCTCACTGAGTTTGGTGTTCACCAGCACCCTCAGGGTCCCTTCAGCAGACCTGCTCTCCAGCCAGGCTGATCCAAGCTTGCGATGCGCTCTTGGATTATGTTTGCAAAGTGCCAGACTTTGCATTTGCCTTTGCTGAATTTTAGAAGGCTATTGTGAGCCCACTTTTCCATCCTACCAGTCTTTTCATGAGGAGGTGGTGGGAAACCATGTCAAAAACCTCAAAGACATTGAGACAGACAGTATCCACTGCTCATCCCACCAAATTTTGCTCTACACACCCTATTCATTCACAGCACTTCCTGTGCCAGCTGACAAGATCTTCCGAACTGTAGTGGTGAGAGCTGGGGGTGGTGACAGCAGCATTTTACCCTCCCTTCTGAAGGTGGGTGCTGAGGCTGGAGGATGCCAGAGGCTACCAAGCACAAGGTGGGTGCAGCTGTGGAGACTCCCATCAGTGCCAATCCTTTGGGCACTGCTGGTGACCTCCCTGACTTTGGGAGCTGCCAGACCGTGCCACAGGCAGCAAACTGCATGGTGGTAGCTCGGGCACTCTCCAGCTTATGGTCACTGTGGCAGAGCATGTCAGACAGGAAATGAAGCCAAGGGACAGATGTGGCTCCTAGGTGTAAGAAGTACACTGAAATTTAAGTGTTAAACCACATTACACAGGTGTGGAGGATATTTAAAGCATAATTTCTCCCAACTAATGCATGCAGATAAAATACATAAAAATATCATTTCACATGCTTTGTGTTACTAATAAAAATCTGTAGCTGTATGTTACATTTTATAATGTATTATGCTTTATAATTATATAATATATATTATATATATTATATAATTATAATGCATTATGCTTGCAAGCCATTATGGTGGCTTCATCTGTGATATCGGTTCCTTCTTTGTGTCAACACTTCAAGTCTTGAGACCAATGTTTGTGATTTTGTGAAATCAGGAGATATCTCATTTATGCACAAGAAAATCTGCAGGTATTAAGAACTCCTTATTATTGGTCTTTGTGGATAATTGCATAGGAAATTTGGATAGATATCTTCCGCTTGAGAGACAATGCAGAGCACCACTGCTGGTAGAGCAAGCTGCATCCTCCATGGGCTTTTTCTCTCCTTTGCTTTTAGTAAATCCACCCTCATCATATCTTGGTGGTACTACTTCAATGTTTTCTTAGGAATTTGCATTTTAGGAGGAGTAGCATTGCTGTTTGGGAGTCCTCTGCATTTCTTAGGAGCTTTGCCTTGCTTGAAGACTTCTCACCTCAGGCAGAGCTTGCTGGGATGCTCATGGTCCAGAGCTGGTCACTGTTCGTGCAGACACCATTGGGCTGCCTGTCCTACCACAGCTTTTCCTTTGGCTGTCAAATTTCTGTCTCCTAGTATTTTTCAGAGCTGTAAATCCCTTCCCACTTGTTTGAAATGAGAGACCCTTTTAGCATTTCCAAACCTACATAGAGCACAGTTTCATCTGCAACCTGCATTAGTCCTTGTCACCCAGGCATACATAGAAATTATTTTTTTGAAAGAAGTGATGAAAAGATATGCTATGACATGGTATGGAAGTAGGTATAAACTATGTTAAAATTGCTTCAATAAGCTTTTAACAACCTTTTAAAAATGCCCTTTGAGCTGGGAGTACATGATATAAAGTGCTTGTCTCTAAAGTTGAACACAGTCTACAAAAATGGATTAGGAAAAGATGCAGTTTCACACAGTCATTTTTTAAGGAACTTGTCATGACAGTTTGTGTATAATTACTGGAGTTATAGCTCACTTTAGTTACCACAGAAATCACAGAAATACAAGCATATTTCCACATCATACTGCATCTGGCCTAGGGGTGCCATGAAGCTGGAGGCTCTTCCAGGAGCCTGCAGTCTCCCAGGGCTCAGGAGCTGTGGTGCAATGCATGTTCCCACTCTCTGTGCCAGGCTTGGGGCGTCTGCTCTGTTCTCAGCCTCTTCCTTTCAGCCCTCATCTCTGCATTTCTAAATTCCCCACTGTGCAGGGGGGTATCACTGACATAATTTTTGCTCTTGTTTAAATATAAAACTGTGGCAGAAGAGCAGTCACAAAACTTCCAGTGGTTTCATCAGTCCCTCCAGCTGCTGCTCTCAGGCAGACTCTGCCACACGGTGGGACTGGTGCCCATGGGCATCACTGTGGTTCCCTGAGGCAGCTGCGTGGAGGCCAAGCTGCCAGGCTAGGGGTGGTCAGGACACCAGCCCACGCTGCTCCACAGACTGCTGGATCCCCCCTGGGGCAGGCACATCGGCACAGCCAGCTGTGCTGGGGTCCTAGAGCATTGCAGGGGACTGTCCAACCTGCTCTCCTCCACCACTGCAGCCCTTGCTGGATCTGCTGGGCAGCCAAACGAGTCCAGGCCTGCTATCAGATGCTCTGACCTGTGGGAAGTCCCGCAGCCCAGGGGCACTGTTTGCCCCCAGGTGCAGACTGCGCTGGGCTGTGTCCTGTATGTGCAAGGCTTGAGGCATGAGCAGAGCCCATCTGGATGGTAGTCTGGGCAGATGCACAAGCAATCCAGCTCCACTCAGTGGCACTATTTGCACAAATGTTTGCTCAGATGTATACACTGTCAGATTCACAAGCATTAGGGCTGCTGAGGTGCGAGGTCCCACCATATCTTTGTTGAATGTAGGATGGCAGAGGTGGCAGGTTTTTCCTAGGCGATATATAAAAACATTTCCATATATGGCTACGGTGGGATTAAAATAACTGTAGAAGGAGGACAGCTGTAATCTCATGGGAAATCTGTTCAATAAATAAAACCCACTTTTCTGGTGAGTCTCAGAACCAGCTTTGTTGTGCAGATTTGCAGCAATGTTGTGGGGTAGAATCTCGAGGGTGTACTGGTTCAGCTCCAGCTCCTGTGTCTTGTGGGTATACAGCCTGACTCCAGCTTTTACACAAGGGAGGACCTCCAGCTGCCTTACAGAAAAAAGACAAATGTTCTCATGGTGGAGAAGAGCTCCATCACTCATCAGTGAATGACCAGAGGTGTCTGGTTAGCAATAAAAGTGCTAATTGTGCTGCTGAGCATTTTAGGAAGAACAGCACTGACAGACCAATGACATGGCACAGCTCCTTTTGTTTTGCTTCTTCCATTACCCAGAGCCAGTGCAAATCTGGTGCTGGATGTACAGGCACTGGCCAGACTTGCTCTGCAGCACAGATTGGTGCTACTGGAAGGAGTGTGGTGAGGGCTCACCTCAGGGAGCTACAGAGATGCAGCCTGGTCTGCAAGACTGTGCATGGGGTGAGGGCAGCCTGGAAAGAGCCAGGGACCCTCCAGGTACTGCTGGCTGGAGTAAGGGCAGCTGGGAGCAAGGTGCAGCAGAATCAAAATAATCCTTGTCTCCAGCAGTGCAGAGGATTCTGGAGGAGCAAAGGGAAGGAGGGAGGCCAGGATATGACAAATGGGATGCACTCAGGCTGACTATGCATTGAATGGCAGATGAAACATCACTGAAGACCCCTTGCCATCCAGCGCTAGCCACAGGCGTGGTGAACCCTGGCCAGCCCTGTGCTTCTGGGTTGTGCAGGTGTGCTGGCAGTGTCCAGCTGGAATTGTTCTGGAGACAGTCTGCCTATGTACTGGTAGTGTGCACCACTTTTGCTGCACACAAGGGCTGGAGCCAGATGGCCACCAAACTGGCACTGTCCCTGCTTGTTCAAGCACTGACCACAGGGCAGTCATGCAGATTCCTTATGTCCTCACACTCATCTGGACTGCAAAGATGGTAGAATACCTGTAAAAACAGAACATGAAGGTGAGAGTATTCACCAGTGCTCCCTTGAGTTTTCCTGTGCTTGGAGACAGGACAATGCACTGCTGCTGGCAGATGTGGATCTCTGTGTATCCAGAAGGAGCTGAGCTGGTCCAAATATATCTAACAGGTCAAGGCTTGAAATGAAGAGGCAATAAGCCACTGAAATGGTACTATCACCGAAACATGATTGATCAATTGAATTCTATCAGAGACAGTGGGCAGTGAGATTAACTCAGGCCTGATGGGTTCAATGAGTTAAAGCATGATGTTCATTTCAGCTTCATTTCACCAGTCTTTGCTTGTGAAATTGGTCAATCAATAGAGGTTGAAGATCATATATATATATATTGGTGACCATCTTATAGGGAATATAATCTAGCGTAGTCAGCTCCTGACTCCGGCTGCCTTCAGTGGGTAATGGAGACAGAGCAGAGACTCTATCAGTGCCACTGAAATGGCCTGATATCTTCTCCAAATGAAAAGTATTTTTGGATCTCTGATGATTTATCATTTTTTCCCCTTCTTTCTCACTTTGATCTATGATAAAACTGAGACCTACCTTTGTGAAATATAGTGATTTCTCTTGAAAATATTTACACAGTGATCAGCTATATACACTTCAAAATATAAAGATCCTTTTTAGTGATATTGTCCTTTGTAAAAAAGAAATAATGAGGCTTAGAAAATTTGAATAGTGTAAATACAAAGATCTCTCTGCACACATGTGGTCCTGAGACTGATGCTTTGCTGGGAAGGGCATTCTGAGGCAACTGTCTGCCAAATGTATACAACCCTGAGACAGTGGTACAAAAATTCAGCTTACGTTTTAAACAAAACCTTCCATGTGGTAATTAAACAGAGCCTTTATCTTCTCTGGACTCATTTACAGGCATGCTACAAGAAAACAAATCACCTTTTTGCCTCCTGGTAATATTTCATTTGCTTCATAATGTTTTAAATGTGGTGAATAACATCCTCCCTAATTAGCCAGCGTTTCCCTATAAGGTGGAGTAATTAGGTATGATAACAGGTAATGAAGTTGGACAGTACAAATTAGAGGCAGAAATCATGTCCTTTATGAATGTAGGCTGTTCATGGCACTAGCTATGTAATTCCTTGATTTACCCTGTAGAAGCATATTTCTCAAAAATGGAAAATGAACAACCTGAAAATCTGAAACCAGTAGATTCCTTTTATTTTCAAAAGAGCACTGCATCAGATGAATCTACCATGGAGGTGCACTCTTCATGGCACACCACCTCTGTTATGAAGAGCATTGGAAATGCTAGTCTGGCTGGATTTGTAGTTGGCACCTGTTTCTCAGCTGTTGTTACCTTGCTGAGACTCTCACATGGAACTGCACCAGGGCAAGGTCTGTCCTACACTATAGTACAGTATTTAAATAGAATCATAGAAGTATGAAACACTTTGTGTTGGAATGGACCTTTAAGACCACTTTGTTCCACTCCCTACCACGGCAGGGCCAGCTCCCAGTGTCCCTGGAGCTCCCAGCCCCAATGTCCAGCCTGGCCTTGGGCACTGCCAGGGATCCAGGGGCAGCCCCAGCTGCTCTGGGCACCCTGTGTGTCGTGGTTTAAACTAGTAATTAACAAAAAGGGGAAAAAAGGAATTATTTATTTCTTGCTGTGAGATATGGATTAAAATAAGAGCAAACCAGGCATAAAACTTAAAAGGAATAAAGAAGAGTTTATTGACAAACTACAAGAATAAGAACACCAGAATAAACTTTTAGAAAAACCTTTTCATTTCTCACTGCTCACTATTCTTTTGTTTACATGACAACAGAGACAAAAACTGTATAATTTTGATGGTTTAAACAGTTCTAATTCTTTCCATAGTCTTTTCCTCAGTTTCTGTAGAGAAACAGAAGTTCCTTTCTGTTAATTTATGGAGTTTGTCACAAGAAAACTATTTTTGTTATAGTTTCTCGTTTCTCTGATATCAGCTGCTCAGAGCTACTGTTATTAAAGCCCACCCCTCCCATTCCACATCACTCTGAAAATGTGTTATGGGTCATGAGTTTGAAGATAGCATTTTTAAGGATAAGTTAGTCAAAGGCAAAAAAGTATTCTTCATCTGCTTCTGTGAGCTTCACTAAGAAACAGTTTTTCTCATTGCCTCTCAAGGCTTCAAATTTCTCAGCACTTCACTATACCACAATTACTTCACTTATTACTTAAATTTACACTTTGAACACCTTATTCCTCTCCATACTCTATTATGAATTAAAGGGATTTTTCTTAAGATTTCATTGTCCATTTCCATAGTTTTAACAGAAAGATATTTCAGCTTAATTAAAGCATCTCCTTAATTCTCTACCTTTCTTGAAGTCTCTTTTCTTTCTTGCCACTAGTAGTTTATAAAGTCTCTTTTCATGTTGATTACTTTCCTTTTCTCTCTCTGGATGAAAAGATTAATCTGCAAGTTTCATCTGGATAAGAAAGAGTTAAAATCTTGCCCAGGCTTTGTAGATGGTTCTGTGATTTCTGCCGGAGCAGCAGCTGAAGCTGTCTTTGATAGAAGATTCTTCATGGCTGCTCTGCAGTGTAGTTGCTGTATCAGCCTGCCGCAGGTCCAGAGCTTTTCTTCTTTACTCGGCAGTTTCCTAGTAAATTCTATTACAGCAAAACCTGCAGCTAAGCCAGGAACCGGCCTGGCCCGGCTCAGCCCGGGGCAAGCCCCCGCCGGTCCCCATCTCCCGGCCGGGAGAACGGCAGGCCCAGCTCGGCCCCCCACCCAGGCCGCATGGCCTGGGCAGAGAACGGGAGGCCAGCCGGAGCTCCGCCACTCTTCACAACCAGGAAACAAAGAAGCACTACAGACTTCTGGGTGTACAGTTTAAGGTGGGGTTCACAAGTTGATTCTACTTTTCAATGGCTAAAACTGCTGTCAATTCTCAGCAATGACCGATAATTGGTCAAGAGAAAAGACTCCCAGGAGACCCCAGCAACTTTAACTTTCTTAAAGGTAAAGGAACTTTATGACACTGTGCCAGGGCCTGCCCACCCTGCCAGAGAAGAATTTCTTCTTAACATCTAATCTAAATCTCTCTTCCTTCAGTTTAAAACCATTCTCCCTTGTCCTATCACTATTTTCTGTGCTTCTGTCCTTATCAGTATAAAAAAAGGTGGAGCTGAACCATTTCTGTATTTCTGTGCTTTTTACTGGTATTTCTATATTTTGCCTTGTTTTCATATTAAGCTTTAAGGCTTTTAACTATGCTTTAATGTTCTGTGAAGATAATGTCTTTTGTTCTTATTTTGGTCTGTAATCTTAGAAACAGTATTTTAAATCAAGTAAGTTGTGTGGTGAAGATTGCAAAAATTCTGGTTTTCTCGTATTTAGCAATTTCAAATATTCTCCAGCTGTTTCAGAAAGCATGTTTTGGATGAGTATCTAAACACAGAAGTGCATTAGAAAAATGAGATCTCAATCTATCAAATTCTTTAAATTGATTTTGCTATTTGCTTAGGTCTTCAGAAAATAACTTGCTCTTAATTAACAAAGATGTATTAGTTGCAGTGTCCAAGGACAGGTCAGACAGGACTTTAAGCAACCTGAATTGTGGAAGGTGTCCCTGCCCATGGCAGCTGACTGGAACTTGATGGTATGTAAGTCCCCTTCCTACCCAAACCATGCAGTGATTTCATATTTTCTGGATGATATTCATATCACTTGGGCAGTCTTCTGTCAGCAAGACTGTAGATGGTATTCCTTCTCAGAGGGGTACCTCTTCTGTGCTTAACTCTTCCCAGACTTTTCATAGGTTGTTCAGACTTTGGTTAGCCACAGAAAATTTTTGCTTGTGTTTGATACCAAGACTGTGTCCAAGGCAGGGCAGCTTCTTCAGCAGCATGTCCAGTTTTGTTGTGAAACCACAGGTCAGTTTTTCTGGGCAAGGTTTGAACAGAAGGTGTTCAGAGTGAGAAAGGATTGCATTTTCCCTGCTAAGAAAGTGCCTATCAGCAAGTTTGGAACCAGGGAGGATGTTGTTCAGACCTGTCCCCAACATGACAAGACTTCCAGCTTCAGTTGCAGGTGGAACTGCTCTCCAAGCTGTGTGCATCTGTGGGAAACTGAGTCAGTATTCTGAGCTGGGTGGGATGCCTGGGAGGGACTTGAATCAGATGGTAGGCTGGCTGTTGAAACAGGTGTGGCATATGCTGGAGCCCTAGTGCTGGAGGAGCAGCATGTGCACACTCCCCCAGGCACTGTGACAGGTCTCAGTACATTACATTTTGATGCATTTCATCAGAAGTAGTTCAGGAAATTGTGGGCTAATTGTGTCATCTTAAATGCACAATCTTATAGAGATAAAGGATGAAATGTTAGTTTGGGAAGAATGTAATCTTTTGTAGTAAGGAGAGTGCTATATCTGTGCTCTTCACTCGATTTTCAGGAAAGATGCCATTGAACTAGGAACTAATTGTTTTGCAGAATAGGTAGGTATACATGTAGTGGTATTGTCAATAAAACATGTGGATGCACTGATTATATGAAAAATGTTTTTACCACTCCCTGGAGCCTATTTATAATGAAAATTATTTCAAGTCTTCCAACAGTATTTTAATTATCAAAGATATTCTAATTTAACAAGGGATAATGCTAATGGTATTATTTATATAATGTCTAACAGCCAAACACATCCTGAAGACCTTCACAAACTCCTGTGTGTCATATGCAGTGTACAGGAAGTCCTTTAGTTATACAATGGAGTCCAGAACTCACTGGCAATTAGTTTGAATTTGGGAGATGCTTTGCAAAAGTACAAGCTATTCCTTTGCTCCTAGGATGCAGAGAGCAGGTGATTACAGTGAGGGAGGCTTAGGTGTCTCCTTTTGTGCAGTGCTGCCCATCTCAGTGGTCCCAGTTCTGTCTGACTCCTGCCCAGGTCCCTCCTTGGCACTAATGCTGCATGCATTATTCCTCATCCCAGGACAGCCTGACTGCACTGGAAAGTGTCTTGGAGACTGATTCCATCTCACATCCCCAGGGCAGCATGTGGAGATGTTGGCAAACAGGGGTGTACAAATGGTGTGAGTTGGCAGCCCATTCTGGCTGTGCTTCCAGCAACATATCAAATGCTGACCTTGAGACCAAACCACTCAGAGACCCACTGCCATCTCTGCGTGATTTCATACTTTCCTTGCAGAGAGAAATAGCCTTCCTTGAGCTTTGGTGGCAGTGCCTTAGGGTCATCCCCTGCCTCACTGCCCCTTGGACAGAAGGCAGCTGGGAGAGATGCATGGATGTGATGGCAAGAGTCACACGATGGTGCCTTTATTCCTAGACTTTCACACTCTGGTATCTGTGATGGGAGACCCTTCCCAGCACCACGCTGCTGCAGTGCCTGTCCCCGGCTCAGGCTGCTGCCCCAGTATTTCCTTTCATTGGCCTCCTCTTCTCCAAGGTGTACACTCCCAAAAATCTGGAGCAGCACTCCATAATAAAAGTGCTGCTGGTGATAGGTGGGACTGCTATTCCATTTTCAAACACAAGGGTATCTCATTATGTGATCTCATTTTTGTGCACCAATCTCTGGGTGCACAAACAGCACAGACTGTACTGGCATCACCAAGAACAGGTTTCAGGTTATGCCTGTCTTGTGTCATTTCACTCCCTCTTGTCCTCCCCTTTATCCCCAAACCGCATAAAGCTTTAACTTTGAAGTCAAATTGTGAATAACAGCTCAAACTGAAATTTAAAGCCAGCATTTCCATGCTCCAGAGATAGGGTCTCCCTGGCCCTAGCTGTACCATACAGCTACCAACCACAATTTTAATTCTATAAGCCAGGGTTGACTAAACTCAGCACAGGGGTCTATTTGATCTTATTTGATTTAGAATAGTAAAAAAAGCCAAATCAAAACAAAATAAATAAACAAACAAAAACACTCCCCACCCCCCAAACTATTTAAAGATACACTGCTTTCTTGTATCCTTCTGTACCTTTTCACACTTAGACATCCTACTCAGATGTTCATCCTACTCCAGGTTCAGGTTTTTTTTTTCCCTTCCTGTGTGGAATAAACTGATCCCTGTACTTTACAAAAGCCATCATCATCATCTATCCTTGATAAAATTGCATGACTTTATCTAAGGAGAGTATATATAAAGTTGTTGTCACTGAAATTGCTGATCTCAAATTGAGGAAGAAGTTTCCTGCATTAACTCCTAACATCAAATATCTGTTCAGTATAGGGAGAGTTCTGTTTAAATTCAGCATTATCAACTGAGGTTGAACGAGGTATTTCTGTGTTGGTCCCCCAGTCTGAGAACTCTGCCTTAAAGAAGCTCAGATTTTTGCACAGACAGCATTTTCTGCAAAATCCATCTATGCTGAAGGATGATCTTAAATCAATAGTCTGTGAAAAATCTTGCCCACCAAGCATCACTTGTATTACTGATGGCCAGCATGTGCTTGTGGACACAACTGATGTCTACAGAAACAGGCTGGTTTTGTGCAAATCACCTCTATCAGATCACCTATTTACAATCAAAAACTTGATGCAGAGTCTGCCAGAGGAGGTCTAGGTGATGTTATTCCTCTGCAGACTTCTTGGTCTGTAAGCAACTGCAGCAGTCATGGAAATCTTGCTGCTAAGGATGCATTTGAATTCTGCTCCTCAGAACTATTCTGGCAGCTAGATGCTATTTTTAAAACATTTCCTCCCTCTGTCTAGTTCGATGTTGCCATCTGGAGAAGAAATCTGATATTTACTGTTGTTCTTGGAGTTCCACCTCCTGGAGTTCTGGGAATACTGCAGATCTCAGTTTTTAGTGCATAAAAGATGTATTTCCAGCACTGACAGGTGAAGTAAAAGTAGGAAACCACTGTGAATCTGCAAAAAGCAAATTGAAACAAGTCCCTGCATTGCAAGAGTCTTTTCAGACTGCCAATCAAACATTTTTCAAACTTGTCTCACGGCTTTTCATCCATAGTCAGTCACTTATAACTCCTGCTAAAAATCTCTGCCAAAGGAGAGAAGGAGGAAAATGTGCTTTGGAGCCCAGGTTTGAGTCCTGCCAGTAAGATGGAGAAATACAAAGTGAATTGGAGGGTCAGGAGTGCATCTTGGACTGGGCCTTGCTGAGGGTGTTGCAGTGGTAATTCAGCCCAGGGATTCCCCACCTTAGTACAACACAGGCTGTACTAGTTCTTTGGGCTTGCCTGGCCCATTGGTGCTATTGGTAGTGTTTCACAGACAGTCCATGCCAGAGCTTAGAGTTCAGCATGGGATGGAGCTGAGCAGGACTTGGAGGTAGCACAGGAAGGGGACAGAGTGTGTGGGTGGTGACTGGGCAAAGCATTTTGCTGGAATTGACCCAAGTTGTCTGTGACTGTCATCAGGCCATCTACTTATCCTCTGTGTTCTCCTGTATACAGACCATGAACCAGACAGCTTCCCAGGGGGCACAGTAAAAGTGATGCAGGCAAAAATATGACTGTTGTCCTGTATCCTGCCTTTAAATTATGTGTGAAGTTGTTGACGGGTTAAAGTTGCTTGTAATGCAAGACTGTACAGTGTGTTTTCTAGCAAACTGTAACCACACAAAAAGTCTTCATGACTTCAGGTATTGGTACCTACATCTGTTCAAGAGAAAAGACACTCTACTATAGGTCACATCACGAGTCTACTCATTTTTCCTCTTCTCTCTCCTCTTTGAAAGGTATTCAGGAATCTCCAGTACCAAATGGCCATTCTCTCCCAAGCAGAGATTTTCTTCGGAAACAGATGCGAGGAGACCTTTTCACCCAGCAGCAGCTAGAAGTGTTGGATCGTGTTTTTGAGAGACAACATTATTCTGACATCTTCACAACAACTGAGCCCATCAAACCAGAGCAGGTACTATTGTAGATATTTTATGTTTTCCTGATATGCTTTCCACTGGCAGAGATCTGTTTGGTGGACATCATCAAAGGCTGTTTCAGAGTTTCAGTAGACAAATATGGAGACAGATGTCTTGTCAAGCTCATTTCAGCCAAGTCCACATTAGCCATTAAAGCCTTTTAAAAGATCAAGGAAAACACTCATTGTGCAAAAATTAGCAAATGTTTGGCCATGAAATTACACCCTATCCAGACCAGGTGCATCAAATTAATCTTTAAAGAGCACCACAGCTTCTGATGTTTTTGTTAGATCAATAGAAGGCAGTGCAGGTAAGAAGGAAAAGACCTGCAAAACCCAGTGCCTAATTTTGGTTCACAGTGAGCATGATTGTGGGCACAAAACAGATTTTTATGTCTGGAAATGGCTTATTAGACACGTAACTGGCCATTTGCTGAGAGAAACACCCAAATAGCACGTGAAGGCAAATTAATTCCACCTATGGATCTACAGTGTTTGAGGACTTGGCACTAATATTTTGGAAAAAATTCAATTTCTGCAAGCATAGTATAGAAGCATGTGAAAAAACTGATGAGCTATGTCTCTCTTTTGAGCTACGTTCTTCTTCTTGGGTGGCAGTATTTAATTTAGCTGCTGAGAAGGAGGTAGAAATTAATATATTGCTGTCAGCACTGATATTGGTCTAGCTTGCTACTTAATGATGTATTCAGCCATTAATCTTCAGTGTTCTTAATATCAGACATGCTTTTTAGCAAGGTGGATGGACTTTCCTAACACTGATTCCCCTTGGAGGAATCTATACATTTGAGGGCCATTGGAGATTGTCTTATGGTAGCCTACTACCATTGTGGCTTTTCTTCTTCTTTTTTTATTTTTAAATTACTTATGCTGAAAATACTGTGGTAGAGTAAGAATTCCTCATTCCTTTAAGATCATCTGTCATTTGCTATTTCATTCATAGGGACATTTTCTTTTCAGCACCTTCTGCTGGTTTTGTGTTTTTTCGGATTTGTGTGTGCTGTGAAACTGCAGATATGAACTTGAGCTGGGAAGAGATAGGAAGTCACACCATCGGTGTCTCTGGAAGGTGAAGTGGCCTTCACATGCCACTAGATGGTGATTATCCCATCCAAACACGGTGGATGCTGGAGAGGGCAGGCACTCTGCCCAAGGCTATGGCAAGACTTTTCAGCATTGGTCACCTAGGAATTGTGGCTTGTTAGATTTGTTCCTGCAAAAACTTTACAGGCCAAAATAGTCATTGCAAAGGGAGCAGTGATGGGAGGGGACTTTTTGTTTGTTTTTGTGTTCTGGTGCATCTTAGTCATGGCCAGCTGTAGCTCATGGGAGACAGTCCAGCAGTGAGTGAACATTTATAAAGAGATAAACTTTTACTGGTTTTATAGGAAGAATGAGGGATTTGAATAAGGATATTGCTGAATTGTTATCCCAATTATCAAATACGGGATATTTAGCTCTTGATGGAGAAAGGATCTCCCAGGGCCACATAAGGAGTTGTGACTAGAATGGCTCTAAGCAGCAAGATTATTAAAGTTGGAGGCATGCTGCTATTAATCTGATAAACAAGATACTCCTTGCATGCTCTGGAAAGTCATGTAAGATGCTGAGAGATCTGGCATTATGAGGTGCAAAATGTACTGTGCAGAACCACATTGCACAGTATTTTTAATTGTAATTATAAAAGAAATTTGTAGTTGTTCATTTTCATATAGCTTGGAGTATGGTGTTTGCTTTTGGAAGACTGGACCATGGTGAAGGGCTTGCAAATATTTGGGGTCAGCTTCTGCTTTCTGATGGTATGTGAAGGGTAACTTTCACATGACTTGTAGTTCACAAAGATGCTGTATGAATCCCAGCCCTTACAGAAACAGTCTTGTCTCACCCCCTTGGTGAGTCAAGCAAAGCTGTCGTGATGCTTATCTGAAGTGGAGAACCTGCCTGCATCAATTAGTAGGGCCAAAGAAATCAATGAGAAATCAAATACTGAGAATATTAATGACATGCTCTGAAAACCAGAGTTACGGATTGCTGTAGTAAAGCAAGATCTGCCTGTGACATTTGTCTGTCCAAAGTGGTGGTGGACCCCACAGTGGTGCTTTAGAAGCTAAGTCAGTGGTGGATGTATGGAACTTTAAGCTCTTTCTGTAGAGGAAAATATGGAAAAGATACTCCTCCCCATGGAGACAGGATGTGGGAAGAAGACTTGTATGAGCTGCTGACCCACTGTTTATCCATTTTATTAGAAATTTGATCCAGCAGCAGCCAGCTGAACATCACTAATTTTGCTTTGGCACAAAAACTTACTGATGTGCCACTACTATTCACCTGAGGAAGGCTCCAGGTACTTCAATGGAATAGTTATTACTCTATAGACACTGTGGATCCCTCTTCCTTCCTGTTTTGTGGCTTCTCTCTAAGTCTTTCTCCTCACTTGTGTGCTGGGGGCAGGCCCTTGGCAATGGTGAGGGGGAAAGAAGTCCCTCTGCACAGCACAGTATTTGCAGCCTCATCATGCTTTGTTTCCAGATGCTGGCCAAAGTCCTCCTGGTGCATTTTCTGCACAAAATTTGTCCTTACCTTTATGAGTGCATTGCCCTTGATGTGGGTAGAGAGGTTGGTGGGCTGTGTGGGGAGTGTCACTGGGGTGTTGCAGGTTTACTGTGCAACTCTTTGCTTTGAGTACTTCAAATACACTTCCATTTCCCATCTTGATGTTTCCCTCAGTTAACCTGTATAAAATGGAGGCTCTTGGGTTATTTATCACCTTCTGGCATGGTTAGAGCATGATGCTAATAACACCATGATTGTGGGTTCAATTCCTTACTTAAGAGTTGGAGTCCTTGTGGGTACCTTCCAACTCAGAATATTCTTTGAATCTGTGAATCTATACTGTTGACAATTGTAATGACTGTTGTAATCTGTACTATTGACAATAATCATATCAACTTTCACATCTACTGTAAGTTGCGGCATCTATGAAGAGAGTGATGAGGAATGGATACTTGTCTTTGGGGAAGGGCTCAAAATGTTGAGAGAGAAGGCAACCGCTGGATGGTGACAGGAAAATAAAACATCAGACAATCCTTTGAGAGAAACAGCGATGATTGTGTGTGCTGGGTTGGGCAGGGATCCTGCTGTGTACACCTACCTTTAAAGACTGTCAGACGTTGTGCATCAAGGGGCAGAATTAAGGCATCAGCTGTTACTTGCCTTGTTTTGCAGCCTAGCACCCAGTGGTGCAGCTGGGCTCATGTACATGTGTACTCCACAGATGTGTTTCCTGCACATGTGGAGCATGAAAAACATCCAGTGGCAGAGGGAGCCAGGGGTTATCTGTGCAAACAGCATCAAGTTCTTTCATGTCTATATGTTGTGAGGAGGATCTGTGATGTAAAATCAGTACTCAGAACACTCTGGCCCACCTCTCCCTGACAGAGTCCTGCTATAAAAATGAATTCTATTAAGAGAACTCATAACAATGAAGGCCTTTCTCTCATGTTTGTGCCCTTCTGTGCTCATTTTCTGCAAACAGCCCATGATTAATTTGCATTAGCTGCAAATATTAATGGAAAACTTATTGAAAATGTTCACTTATTTCTGGGCATGGGTATGGAAATGCACATAGTGGTATGTTTGCAACAGCAATGTTGCACTGACATTTTGTACATGGCTGCTATGTACCAGCTCTGTGTGTCTCATCCATCCGCAGGGACAATGCCTGCAACCATGTAATGCCAGACCTTGGAATTATCAGACCTTGGAAAAGGAAATCCCTCACAGCAGCTTCCATTCTCTCTGTGCTCAGTTTGTGTGTGTGGGTGGGCTCTGCTGCTCCCCAGTGTGTTGGACCTGCAGTGAAGCCTCCCTGCCCACAGGGAAGGCTGTTGCTGTTGCCAACCCAGATCCCCTTGGAACAAACCAAACTGACATAAGGAGAAGCTTTTAATTGCCTGTCTTCCCTGGAACTGTGTTGTGCACCTGTAACAGTGTCAGACCAGCATATTTCAGGCTGGCCTTTGCCGCAGGCAACCCCCCATTACTCATGGTCACTGCAGTGACAATGCAGAGTTTATCCGGAGCTGGTGCTCATCCTATGCAGAGAGTTGCAACACTGAGTGGCAAAATTTTCCAGTGCCTATTGTCCATTAAGACCTGGAGGAACTGGAAGCATCAGCTATACTCAGCAAAATCCTCTGTGTGGCTGTGAGGATGATTGTCCTCCAATAGCTTCCTGTGATTCCAGCCAGAAGGAAGGAGGAGCTCTCCAGAGCATCTTTGGGAAGTTGTCCCAGACTAGCCAAGCCTGTGCCATCTGTTTTGTGAGCTGCTGACTCAAGCAATTCTCTAGTCAAAGCATTGACAAAGACAGGAGATGTTCTTGGAGAAAAAGACCCAGGAAAGTCAAGGAGACCTGGGGATTTTAGGTATTTGAGACTGGACAACTGCAGGAACGTCCCATTGAAGCAGGCAGGGGACAAACCTGGTGCTTGTGGACCAATGTGGTCATGGAGGCTGTGAGAGTGGGATTAATGCATCTATGGGTGAAAAATGCAGGGTGAAGGATATACAGCTGGATTGGCTCAATGTGAGACACAGTGCGTTAATTTTCTTAGAATAAAGAAAAGAATTATCCATGCTGGATTTCTGTCCACAACAGAAATGGATTCTTTTGTACTTTCAGTTTCACACATGGGTCCAATCGAATACTCATTGAAGCCAAGAGGAATATTTCTATTGACTTCAATAAACTTTAGATCAGGGCCATAATGAGGCATAACATGATGTGAGCAGATTCAATGCTATGTAGGTCACCAGCTTAGACGATAACAGCTTGCTGCTAATAGCACATAATTCCTAGGCCTGTGCTGGTGCTTTCCCTCTGCTTTAAGCTAGACCTAAGCAGAATATCTGCTCTCAGAGTGATTTCTGGATAAAATGTAGATATTCTGCACTCATATAGAAACCAGTAACCTGGCAAACATATAGCAACACGGGTATTCATGACATGGAATGCAAATAATTGTGGATCTGGAGATATGCAGATGGAATTTGGATAACTAATAGAATTTGGATAGCCAAGTAATCCCCCCAAAATTACTTATGATTTGGAAAAAGTGGAAGAATTGCATGAAGTTGAAACCTGATGCAGAGAGAGTTGCACCAAAGAAATTCTCTGAATTGACCAAGACAGGGGCATAAACTTCTTTTGAAAATCAAGTTTTGCTTTCTGCCTAAGTATGCTCCAGCTTTTAAACAGGAATCTTATGGGCTTTTTTCTAAGAGGAGCTGGAATGCAACTTCTGAGAGGAGAGAGATACACAATCCCCCTTACAGTACTGGAACTTAATCTTTGGGAATAACAGAAAATTCTAGTAAAGCCAGAAAGTATAACCCATTTCTGTTTTAAGAGGACTCACTCCCAAAGCGGAGTTACTGGAGAAACAGAAGGAAGGAATGAATCTACTAAAGGGTGTCCCTGCCTGTGCCAGGGGTGTTGAAATGAGACGATCTTTAAGACCACTTCCAACCCAAACCATGCAATGAATGATTCTATGAACTACAAGACTGTATGCTTGGTCCTGGTCCCCAGAGTGTGAGAAATATGTTTTTTCTTGGGAAACCTTTGGGCAGACAAAGGCTGTTGAGCTTCTGAAAACACTCTGACTTTTACTGAGAAATGCAGAGCTAATAGTTGTTTGTGTTTTCACAAAACTTCTTTTCATCCAGAAATGGTGAAAATTAGGAAAATGATTCATGGATAGTTTGAAGAACCAAATCTTTTCTCAGTCTGTCACTTGCAGGAATAATTTGAACATTCCAAGGCAAGCTCTTAACCATGGATGCATTACATGGTGTGCTAAATGAAAAACAAGTTAAAAAGGAAAAGGAAACAATAACATGCGTCTCAATGATTGTACACAAATATAAAATTGAGGAAAAATAAAGACACAGGAAGAGGTGAAGCAGAACCTAGCAATGCTCTGCCAGCTCTGCAGGAGCCCAGGCAGCAGTGGGAAGGAAGACATGGTGTTGCAGGGTCAGCACCCTGAACCATGGTGAGATACATGCCCAGGTCTGCCAGAGGTGGTGATATGGGGTTGTGGGATGCAGGAGGATTTTGTGTGTGGCCCCCGTGCTTTCCCTCAGGCCACGCTGCTGGCAGCCCATCACCAGCAGTGGCAGCTGGGTGGGCTGCCCTGGCTGCTGCTGCCAATGCTGGTGCCAGGTTGGGCCGGGGGATGCCAGCAGGTATTACCTGCTCATGCTCAACCTGCTGACCCTGTGATCCTCTATAACCACAGAAAAGAGAACGAGAGCGTGAGTGCTGGCAGTGCAGAGAGGAGCAGGGAACAAGGGCTCTGGCTTTTACGGCTGAAATCTCCCCTGTTCCAGGCTTTAGCCTTGCTGGTGGGAGGGGAAGAAAATCCCAACTCTAAAATCAAGCCTAGGAGAGCACATCAGGAGACAAAAAACCTTTCCATATTTACTCTCAGTAGACTATCAAACAACACCAGGCTATTAATTTGGCTTTTGAGTCTTTACTAAAGCCCATAAAAGCACACAGTTGTCAAATGGAGTTCATTTTAATTTCCTTTCAATCACAGTAAATTATTCAGGTGATAAATCAGCTGGGGCAGCCTCCTGGCTGTAATAGAAACCCTAATTCCTGGCTAATTATCCAGCCCATTGCTGCCAGCAGATCAATACCCCTACCGAATGGAAAGGGCGTGGGGTCCAGGCAGGCAGGATGGCGAATGGACAGCAGCTGGGAGCACAGGCACCCATGACCTCTGCCCTGTTTAGGGGTTGTAGGGGAAGAAGCTGTGCTCCTCCTGGTCAGCAGAAGTGGCAACTGGCCCCTTGCTGCAGTTGTAGATTCCCTGAGTGCTGGGCTTTGCTGCTCATGCCCATGGTAAGCCTGTCAGGGGGGTTGGGTGGTGTGTGAATGAGCTGCTCCCACCTGGGTAGTGCATGTGTGTGCTGTGAAGGTGTATCCACACCTACTGCAGCCCTCTCTGCCAGCCAGTTGTGCACTTTAAAGATTACTCAGGAAAAAATCTCAGGCTGGCAATATTTTTTATTGGCTAGTAGAACATTTCAATAACAGTAAAAACTAAACAGGTAAACAAAAGATGTAGGGACCAGTGCTCAGCTGTAACATGGATTGCTTCACTAGGACAGAGCAGCAACCTCTGGGAGATGACAGTAGCACTTACTCCCATCTCCTTTCATGAGGTGTTTTTTCTGGAGCTGCTCCATGCACAAAGCACTTTGAGCCTCAAGACTATTCTGTCAGCTGCTGTCTCCAGTTCAGCATCATCAGGTTATTCTGGTGATAGAGCTCCACCATCTGTCTCAGATGCTTTCATGTGACACCTGTGCTGCTGTAGAGGTTGAAGCCTCCTCAGTCTTCTGACAGTCAGAGTGTCTTCTCTGAGCCCTATGTCCCTTCATTGCACTGCTGGGCATGCAGAGGGATGCACAACCTTCTCCTTTGGCTCTGCTCTGGTTCAGATTGAAAAACAAGAAAGAAACCTGCCATAGTGTTTCTTCCTGCTAATTTTTTTATTTTATTTATTTTTTTTTTTTGGGTGGACAGGCTTTTCTTTTAGAATAGCAGGAGAAAGCTCAGCTCCTTTGATCAGTACCTCCTCTTTGCATACCTACTCCTTTGCCCTTCCTTGAGAGTATGTTTTAGTGCATGAGCTTCTGAAGACCGCACAGAATTCCGTGCGTGTGCCACCTTGCTGTGTCATGTTGTGTTGGGTAGTGACAGTCACAGCAGATTTGTTGTATGACACCTGTGTGTATGCTGTGTGACAGTGGGGCTGTGAAGGCAAAGAGTTTTCTGGGGAAGGAGCATGACAGGAACCATGTATCCAGCAAACGTCTTCCTACATCAACATCATCCTTGTGAAAAGCAGCCCTGCAGATTTCAGGGGCAGCTGAGGATGTCTGAGGAGGCTGGAATTGAAATGGCTGTTTTTTGTGTAAACAAGAGAGGTGGATAGAAGGGCAGGTGGGTAATCCAGGGGTTTCCCACTCTCCTGTCTGGCACAGAGAGGGGGATACCATGCACCCCCACTTCAGCTCAATGCCCAGAGCCCCTTCCCAGAGGTACCTCCCTGTAGAAGCAGGTGGTGACCAACTTTCCTACTTTGTCTAGAAGTAATGGGCAGCACAAAGTCAGGATTTCTCCTGCAGAC
Source organism: Poecile atricapillus (assembly GCF_030490865.1). Classification (NCBI taxonomy): domain Eukaryota; kingdom Metazoa; phylum Chordata; class Aves; order Passeriformes; family Paridae; genus Poecile; species Poecile atricapillus. The sequence continues at coordinate 65,696,169 of NC_081289.1, read as the reverse complement.
TTTGCAGAAGGTGACAGGGAGCATTTCCTGCAGTCTGCAAGATCTTGGGAGCATGATCATGCTGAAGAGAAGCTGCTGGTAGAGGAGAGAGCTGGGGTTTCACTGCACACACCCTGCTGTGATGGCATTCAGTGTAATGAGACCAAGCTGGGGAAGAGTAAGCGCACACATATTTCAGGGATTTCAGAGTACATTTGAAAGACTGTAACTCTCCTAGTGCCTGTTATGGGGTTAGGGAAGCCTCAGTGATGCCCAGAGCAGATTCAAATGATGCTTCTCTCCTAGTCTGAGCATTGGAGTTGCAGTGCTACATTCCTCAATTCACATGACTCTGTCTGGGGACTATCTCTGTCTCCAGGGTTGCTAAGTATGAATTTTTTTCCTACACAGGGGAATCCTTCTCACCTCCTCCTCCCTTTGACCCATCAAAGAGGAGGAATCCCAAAATACCAAGATAGACAGCTCCTTTGAGAATTGCATTGTATTCCTGGTTTTAAACATCCCCTTTTTTCCTCCTGACTGCTCTCAAATATGACTATATGCAGAAATACAAATTCACAAGTTAAAGGAAAGGCCAACCTTGCTGTGGCTTGTGCTCCCACATCTTCTTTGTCCTTGTCTCTTTTCTCTTTGCTCTGCCTAAACTGGGGGAATGACTTCTCCCCCTGGCAAGCTCTCCACATTGTGCACAGGCGTGTGCAAAGGGAATGTTGGTGACATGTGGCATGGTCAGCAGCTGGCAAAGGCAGACCAGCTCTCCTCCACCCTAGAAGCTCCTCAGGGACAAGGATGCTACTGAGGAGGAAAGAGGTGTGCTTTTTCCCTGAGAGCCTGGTATCTTGGTTTGAAAGACAGGTGTCTGCAAGGAAGGTGGAAACCTCCCTTGGAATGGAAGAAATATTACCTCTTTCCCTCTGAATTATTTAAACTTTGAAATCATGGGGCTGTCAGGCAGGAAAAGTAATAAAAGTTCTTTACTATAATATATATCTATTTCTGTATAAAACAAGGCAAACAACAGCAGCACCAACAAAGAAAACCAGACCCCCAGCCCCAGCCGTCTCTCGGTAGCAGGTGCTTTCCCCTTGGGTGCAGTTCCGGACACAGCCGGCAGGGGCGCTGCTGGCTCCTGGCCGGGCAGGGGAGCGCGATGATTCCCCCGCGCCTGCAGGGGGAGCTGTAGCCGCGCCTCCCTCATGGGTAATGGCGGCCGGGTTGGGGAAAAAAGCGGCTGCAGCAGGAACCTTGGAGCGGCACCAGGGACAACCAGAGTAATGTAATGTATCAGAAAATCCATGGCTGTGGAGGAGCTGGGGGAGTGTCCCAGCAGGCAGGGGGTGCTGGCTGACAGTGAAGTGAAAAACCCAGAGCAATGGTAGAGAAGTGGCGGGGCTGGGCAGCGGCAGCCTGGCTCCCAAACATGGCAGGGAGAGGCTCCCTTGCAGGGGCATCCTGGGGTTTCTCCTGAGACACCCAAGTGGCTGGTGAGGGTCCTTTGTTTGGTGAGGTTGGATGTTAATAGGGTCCCAGTGCAACGGCCCCTTTTATGAGCAGAGCTCCACTCATGGTAGGACAAGGCAGCAGGGGACGGAACCTCACGGTAGTGAATTCTCCCCACAGCAACCAGAGCCTCTCTCCCCTCTGACGCGCAGAGCAGGAGAGTCAAAGGAGCTAAGCCCAGTCCCCCACCCCCCTGCCAAAATCTCACAGTATCTCTACCCTTCCAAAGAGAACCACGCCCCAGGTGAGAAAGCTGAGCCCTCCCCCACCTTGGCCATTTCTTTTGTCTCAAGTACCAGTCGTTAATTCTCTTAGCAGCAGTTGGGAAAAAATTCCATGGCAGAAATAAACAAAAGGAAAAATATCCTAACCCCCAACAACTCGGGAAAATGTTTGGAAATTGCAGCCATAGCAACATTTCTGTTGGGTAATGCTCAAAGGGGATGTTTTTCTAAAACCAAATTTCATCTCAGCACCTTCCACCAGCTTTACAGCCAGAGCTTAGTGATTGTATAGAACACAACATCTTGCAAAAGCAGCAGGTGTTCTCCTCCAGAAGATTTTCTGTGGCTTCTAAGTGTGATAGAGAAGTAGGAAATCTAAGAAAAGCTTTCCCCACTTGTTACCTTGACAGAAGAGTTCACATTTCTTTGATATGTGGGAACTTGCATCTCTTTGTTTATTGTGTGCTTTGCAATAAATAATTTCTTTCTTTTTTAGTTTAGAGAGATAAACAAGGTCCTTCACCAATATCAGACAATGCCATGTAGCAGCACAAGTTGGACAGTTATGTCAAAATCGACCAACTTCCTTATGCCTATGTTAGCCCCACAGGAGAAGGAAGGGCAAGTCTGTGAGTGAACACACTTACCTGTCAACTAGTGCCTGTTCAGATTATATTTAAGGTGAAGGGATTGCACCAGCATTTGAAGAATGGAACAAGACTTCTCCACTTAGTCCTCAGTAAATGTCTGGATCCCACAGGCTCTGACAAGGTTTGAGTGCGTTTCCCAGTCTTAGTTTGGAAATCACTGTTGTTTTACAGTCTTTACAGTGGGCTTTCTCTAAATCTGTCCATCACCTTGTAATTGACAAAGATGGGAGTATGCTCTCTTTAGGAACCTGATGTGCTAAAACATCTCCGAAGGAGACAAACTCTTCATGGGGGTACACAGTGGGAACATGACAGACAGGGGCATGAACTGACATGGGAGAGGCTCTGCAGGGTCTGAAGTTGTGCAGTCTCTGTGGTGATTTTCAAGACCCACCTAGAGGAACCCCTTCCAACCTGGGTCATACCACTACCATGCTGCTCAGCAACTTTATTCATTCCAGTTATTATGATGTGTTTAAGGAAAACTTTTGTGTTGCTACAATGAAAAGTGTCGTTAGTGTGGAAGAGTTCACCCAGTGTATAGGATGAGATGGAGGATTGTTTGGCATGCAGTGCTATGGCGTCTGAGAAGCTTGCTCAGAGCAGAGCCTGGGTTTTCAGAAGACTGACATAGTTTTGGGTTACCTTTTTTTTAGTATAGGATTGAACAAAACAACCTACACCAGTGTCTGAATGATGACAAAAAGCAATTGTGGAGCTAAGCCAGTTCCACACAAAAGGGACTGATTCAAAATTCCTCTCTGCACTATGAATAGTGGCTACTTAAAATGTTTTGGCAGCAGAATTTTCTAAACAAACAAAACAAAACAAAAAACCCCAAATCTGAGAGAACTTCTGCACTAAGAGAGTAGATTAACATGTAGGAGCATGATTTCAGCTCTGCTCCTCTCACCCTGAAAATGGAATGAAATAAGGGCAATATTGGAGAGGGAAGGGCTTCTCCTGCAAAACCCCCTCGGGGCTGAACTCAGGTCCAAACCAGTCCGGATAAGTCATGCTCAAAGGGCTGAGAGAGAACAAGGTCCTGGAGGTGATGAGTGCATTCCTGGAATAGGAGCTGGGGAGTGAAGCCAGGCATAAAAACTGCACTTGTCAGATGCTCAGTTAGGCTTGGAGTATTTCACTGGTTATTAGGACCTCTCTGAATAATTGAAACACAGGATTAAGTAACGAATTAAATTATGTTATACAAGAAATTGTCATCAGATTATGTAGCTTATGAATGACTTTCAGGCATTGTCAAACTGTGAGGCTTGGTAACAGTGGGAGATTTTGTTGATTGCACAGCCACCATGTCAGTGTTTTTGTTCAAGGGGTTCTTTGGTTCTTGTGACTGGAGAGGAAATTTTGAAAACATAACCCCAAATACCTCTCTGGCATAAGAACTGGAGTAGCTTTTGGGGTGGAAGAGGTGCTTAGGTAATACTGGTGGTGGGTTCCCTTCTGGTTGCCTGATGCTGTTTGCTTGTGGTGATGTTCTGCTGCATGTGTGGTGCTCAGGCATCTTCTGCAGTTTTAGCAGCAGAATAGTGATTATTACAACACCAGTGTGCCTGGCTGAACCTGTCTTTCCAATAGAAAATTTGTTTTGATAAAAATGGAAATGTTTCACCAAAACCTGTTGTCTTTGATGATCTTTCTGTATAGAGGTCTGTTACTGAGGCTTATCATGATATCGGGGCATCCAGCAGCAAGAGGCTCTGTGTGTCATCAGACAGTCTCTTTACTTGGAACCAGCACCCAATAGGTACCCTGACTTGTCAGCTTGTCTCTGTTTTGCTTAATTTTTTATATCAATATGCAGACAATTTCTGGTGTTTGTAGGTATAATTCTGAAGATGAGGAGCCCATTTCCCTGCTCCATGGGCAGGTAGGGCAGACAGAATGTTCCTGAGGTATGGAATGCTGTCCTGCCCCAGTCTCCATCACCTTGTCCTGGAGCTTTCACATTCTGGACCTGTTGCTGGTCAGATTTGGTTGTCAGTGGGCCTTGGATAATTAGCAAAGGGGAAAAACAGCTCAAGATTTACCCCACAAGATGAGTGGGGTTCCGTGCCTATTCATCCTTGCTGAATGTCACATCAAAGCAAGCACTGCATCACTCCCCTGATGTTCCCTTGCCTAGGGCCTCCATTTGCATGAGGCATGCCTGCAGCATGCATGAAGGGCAAGGAGCATCTCCCTCACTCCACATTCCCAGCAGCCATCCTGACACTTTTTGTTTTCATGACAAAGCACTCTGGTTAAGATATCCAAGCCAGTCACTTTGCCTGCTGTCAGTGCACAGAGTTTGTTCAGTTCCTGCTGCCTTCTTAATCCCATGACTCCAAGGACATGTAATCAGAAAGTGCTGCATAATGTTTCTGGAAACAACATTTGCAGTTACAGAATCACAGAACTATTAAGGTTGGAGAAGACCTTTAGGACAAAGTCCAACTGTCAGCCCAGCACCACCACCATATTCATCATTAAACCATGTTGTCACTCATATCCACATGTTTTTTGAACACTTCCAGGATGGTGTGTTCCATCACTTCTCTGGGTAGCCTGTTTTACAAACCTTTCCATAATACAAATGATTTACAAACCTTTCCATAATATTTCTTTTCCTTATATCCTACCTTTTCCTGTATTTTCTACCTCCCCAGGCACAGAACCATACAGTGATTTAGATTGGAAAAGACCTTTAAGATTTCTGTCTTTTCCATAAACATGCTGTAATGAAAACTGGTGTGCAATATTGTGGCCCTTTACCGTTCTAGTTCAGGTGCAGGGGAAGAAGTGAAAGAACAGCTTTGAATAATAATGGGAGTTTTGTTTAATGTGGTTTTTTTTTAGTTTATTTTTGCCTTTTTTCTTTTAATAGGATCAGTTCCATAGTGGGAATTTGATGGGGAATTCAGCATTGTAGGGAAAGCTTCCACCCCAAAAATGGAAGGCAGAAGGCCCCTGACCCCCACAGGATCACCAGACTCCAAGGGGCATCAACAGGAGAAGCAAAAGTCTTTTGGAAAATGAAGAATGTGTGTCGCTGTTTGGCTTTGAAATACAGGAGCTCATGAGTTGACATGGATTTCAGCTTGGACTTTGCAACATGCCACAAAACAGCAAACTCTGTGGCTTTCTCTATTGGCTTTCCCCTGCATAGTGGTTTGGTACCCTTGTAGGTGCAGTGACTGCAGGGGCTTTGGCTACCCATGAGGCTTGGACCCTGGTAATCTGCCGCTTTGGTAATCACAGCACTTTGAGACCAGTTTATTGTACACAATGCTTAATATGATCTAAAAAATGCTGTGACAGGATTCTCAGATGGCATTTGTGAAACGCCATTGGGTAGTGCATGTGAAAGCATTGCATAAATACCAACTGTTATTGAAAATTTGCACAAGACTTCTTGAGTGCCAGGAGCCATTGGTGGGATGGATTGAACATCTGAAAATATTGAAGCCAGCCTCACACATTCTCAGTGTGCATTCACATTTCTGATTCGTATTTCTCCATAAGGAAGTACTTTACTGTGCTGGGGGTTGTGCTTTCTTCTAGGCACAGTCATGCTCAGTGCTTCAGTGGGAGCAGAGGAGCCACCATGACAGAGGATTGTACCTTTTCCCTCCCCCTCTGGCTGAAATTGTTAGTGTTGAGAGGGGAAGTGTCCAGGTTCTGTCCTGAGAAACAGCATATTTTAACAATATCTTGTAGCAATTAGAGGCATAAAACCCTAAATTTTGTGCTGGGTTTCCAAAGAGGAAATGCTTTTTCAACAGGGTGGGTTGCACTACGCTTTATTTCAGTTGTGTGTCCCGTGCTTTACTTTGATTAGGTGTCTCCTTTTTAGCATTGCACATAGGATGGTGGAGGCTGCTGAGAGAATTCAATTGGTGCTGGGGAGAGGGCAGGAAAGGGGGGAAGAAGAGAAATGCCCCATGTAAGTCTGTGTGGAAAGTGGGAGAGGACTGCCCTGGGAGGAGGAGGAAGGCTGGAGAGAGGAAGACTGGAGAGAAGAAACTGGAGGGGGTCGGGCCAGTTGCAGGCATTTGTGTTGCAACACTGGAACTGGGAGCAGATTCCTACAGAATCTGTTTTGGGAGTTTCTACTTTTCTCAGTAAACTGAACTGGGAGGCTCTGGCATGGAGACAGAAAGGAGGAACCTCTGCAGGGTTGGGCAGTGCTGATGAGAGTGGGTGGAGGCTCGGGTGAGTCCTCCTATCGTTTTGTGTCCTGCAGGAGACAGAGCAGCGTTAGTATTACACAGAGAGATGTCAGAGTTGTTGCAGACAAATATGTGATGTTGAAGCTAGCAAATCTCGGTGGAAACAGAGGTTGGCTTTGTCACTGTGGTGGTGTTGATGTTTCTGATCCAGGTGCTTGTTAGCGGCCAGATGAGGCTGAAATCTGGAAAGCCACCTCAGCTCATTCTATACATTTACCACTCTTGGGCTGGCCTTACATATTTTTTTGGTGGAGGCTACTTTCTGAAAACCAAAGGAAGTTTATGGCTCTTGAGGACATAGTTTATTGATGGCCCTGGTAGTGTTGGACTCAATGATCTTAGAGGGCTTTTCATCCTCAGTGATTCATGATTCTAAAAGAGGCCACTGGCCATTTCTGCCCCTGCTGGGCATTGGGGACTGCAATGGCACCATGAAGGGCTTGCTTGGAAAACACCCATCTGAGCATCTGCAGGTCTCTGCTCCCTTCCCGTCAGACCCTCCCAGACATCCAAGGACAGCAGGCATGAGGGATTGACCAGCAGGGATTTGGCAGACTGACAGGTCCATCGAGCACATGCCAGGCACTGCACACACTACTCAAGCATGGCTTTTGTTCAGCCTGCTACCTCTGACTAAGAAACAATATTAAAAACATTTCCAGCAGCCAGCATGGGCAGTGTTCTGTGCTGCTGCTTCATGGGGTTTTGCTGCTCACTATGGGCAGCCTCACTGGCACGTGTGTGTGTGTAACTGTGCACGGGTGTGATTTACTGGCCTGTGCAATGCCACATGTCTTTAAAATTATAGTGCCCATTTCCTGCTGAAATAATTTCTACATAGAGAGGCTCCTATTACAGCAAGAGGAGGATGGACGTCATGATTTATTATTATTTATGGTCCCAGGGTCTTGTTTATGCACGATGGGTTAGGTGCTCAGGATAGAAATGCCATTATGCAAATGACATTGAATGTCCTTACTGAGCCTAAATAATTTTTGTGTTGGACGATTAAACCTCATCTGTTATTGATATGGGCTGCAGTCGGGCTATTAAAGAGTCCCAACAGTACTTACTCCCAGTAATGGGAAAATTGAGAGGAAGAGGCTAAACAATTGCCTCAAGTGTGCCGTGATTGTCTGGTAGGAGTGGAACATAACGAACCCCCTGAATGGAAATCGTGTTTACTACTTAGGGATAAATAAAAAGAGAGAACATGCAATAAATTGTGCTTTGTGATCTGAATTGGTGCACCAGGGAATTTGCGTACTTTCAATTTACTTATTTATTTGATTTTTTTTTTTTTTGCAGGGGTGGAGGGGGCAGTGTGATTGGGATGTAGATACCACAAGCAGCCAGGAAGGATTCCTGCAGTGTGTGCCCCTGGCTGAGTGGCTGGGGAGAGCTGTCCTCCTCGGAGCTGCGCTGATGCTGCGCCGTCCGCTTTGACACAGCTGTGCAGTCACATTTTGATCAGTGTTGATAGCTTATGAATTCCAAAATTGACAAAATTTACAGAAAAATGAGGATAATCCATCTTCCTTAGCAGCCTGTCAGGAGCTGGCTATACTTCATAATCTTCAATTACAGATGCTATTTTCAGACATTTACATGCAGATATTAGAACAAAATGAAAATGAGAAACAAAGAGTGAATGGAAATGCAGCTATTTATATGTATAAAAGAAAAACAACAGGTAAATTCTAGGCATTTAGATTGGGTTTGGGTGTCCCTTTGGAAAATCTGAGAATAGCTGCACCCACTTATGAATTGCACTATGAAAATGTAAAATGCAGTATATCGTTTCCCATATGCAGATAAGGTGAAGATTGGGTCAAAAACAGGTCAGTTATTTTGAAGTATGAGCGTAAATGTGCTCATGGCAGGGTGCATGAGCTAATTCTCACTGCCTTCAAAGGAATGTCTGGGGATGTGTACAATTCTAATTGGATTTGGGCTAAAATGAAGCACAGCTGTTAACTTCTTATAAACATATATGTATTGTGAAAGGGAGGCTCAGAAATACTCTATTTAAACTGAGGGAAAAAGGTTGTACCACTGAAATCAAACTTCCACATTCTGTTGAGACAGCAATGAGCCCAATGTGGCTGAAAACAAAGAGCAACTAGGGTTTGGCCCCAATTAGGTGTGTAAATAGCATTTGCTTCAAAGTAGGATTGGTTTTGGTGTCAGCAATGGCCAGTGAAGGGAATATCATGTAAATTGTTAAATGGTGTGGTGGCTGGCAGGCAGCAGTGGTGAGACTTTGATATATAGGTTTCTGAGAGCCTTTCCCACCCCTGTTGTGGGTGGCTGAGGAGGAGGGCATTAGGCTGGATTTTCTATTCCCATGAAATTCCAGGCAGAGCAGCAGTGGTGACTGTGCAGCTGCAAGCAGTGCTGGGTTTCTGAAAGCCTGGGGAGATTAATTAGAGCTGCTTTGGATTAAACTCTTCAAACCATATCTAATGTTACAAATTTTTTCCTTTTGTCAGGCTGAGGTGAAGGTTTCTGTGGACAGCCTGCCTGGCGTGTGCCATTTTTGCCTCTATTTACTAACTAATTTAAAAATACTTAGATGTGATAACTTGGAGATATTTGGTGTGAGGTCTGGCTTGCTGCTGCCATCAGGGGTAAGCAGGAGGTGTGGTGGATGTGATCTGGGGGACAGCACTGTGCCTTTCAGGGATCTCAGTGGTTTTTTTTTGCAATGATAGCTCTTGATGCACCATCTCTGTCAGGAAGGAAGGCAGAGCACGTGGTCAGTGAGGAGGCAGACTAAGACCTGAAGCCCCAGGCTGGCACCAAGCACTGATAGTCTGAGCTCCTGTTGAGCTGTTGCTGCTGCTGTATCCTGAGCAGCATCGTGGGCCTGGGGGCAGCTGTGTCAGTGGCAGGAGAACACAGAAGGTGTTATTTCATGCCTGCCTTGTGTTCTGATTTGGAAAATAAAGCAGATGCAAAAAGCAACATGTGCAAGTCCCAGCAGACCCCAGCTGGTTAATTTTAATGGCCATTTGCCCTGTGCAGCAGATACCTCTTGTCTGTCTCTGCTTGGTGCAGCTTCTTCAGAGGCATTGTGAGGTCTGTGCCCCACCAAAGGGATGGGGCAGAAAGGAGATACATTTATCTCACACCTCATGGATTGCAATGTGGGTCACAGGGCTCATTCCAGCCTCTGGTAGCTCCCTGAGATTCCTGTATTAGCACCCAAGAACCAGGCTGTTTCAGGGAGCAGCTTTGTTCCCTGCTGTGTGTCTATCTTTTCCTGACACTTCAGGATAAAATCCCAGGTAAATCTCAAAGAGACAATTTCTGTACACATAGGGTGGGTTGACTTTTCAGTGTGTTACACTCAGGCATCTTCACCAGAAAAAGTGCAGGGTGAAGCTGGTTGTAGTCTGTCTCTCTGCTTTGCTGTAGTGCAGCAGGTTTGAAAACAGTTATGAAACCCTTCTGCACCCTTTTTCTTTCCATTTGCCTATCACATCCACCACTCCAAGGGGATTAATAGTTAGAACTAAAGCTTTTGCAATGGAGATGGAATCAAAACCTTACTTAGAGCAGAAACCTTCCCATGTGCACTTTGCAGAGAAGTCTAATGGGAAGGGACTGTGCAGACCCTGCTGCTGCAAGAGAAGTTGTGCTGCTACTAATAGGCACACAGAGATTATTCCTCTCCTCACCGCTGCAGCCACTCCCCCCAGCTCCTGTCTGCCAGAGCCAAGACAGGGCAGAGTTGGATAGGGCTGGGGAACACATGAGATCTGGTCTTGCCCCTCCTTTCAGTTTGTCCTTCTCAGTCTCTCTTTTATATATTCCTCGTTTCACATGTCTGTGTTTTCTCTCCTCCATGCTATGGCAGTGGTGCTCCATGCTGATGAGACAGTGCGTGGTACAACCGCAGGCAGTCATTTTTCAGGTAATTTCTAGGGTAATGAACACCCGTCTCTTGCTTTTTCACCTACCAAGCAGAAGGTCAGGCTTCCTACTGCACGAGGAGGGACCCATGGCCATGACAGTCATTCTGGACTGTTTCTCACTAGCAGCACTGCCAGCTCACCAGTGCAGGAGCCAAGTCTAAGATCCTTTCTGCTGCTCCTGCCACAATCAGCTGGAGAAGCTCTTGGGAAGGGTTGGCAGGAGGGTTCAGCAGGAGGGTCTCAGTGGGGCCATGGGGTGAGGGGCTGCTTCATGAGTGCTGCCGTCCCCTGGGGTTTCCTTTCCTCTCCAGATGGGATGCCTGAAAGGAAGAGAACCTGGGGGGAATGGGAAGAGGGAATGCCATAGTACCCCTCCTGAGTGGTTCAATACCCAACTCTGTGAGCCCGCAGTATCAGAGAGGTTTTTGCTTTTTCAGGGGGTGCTAGATTCTCTCCTGGACTCTCCATAGGGGTGAGGAGAGCTGCAGAAAGTACCCATGGTTTGGTTTTAGGTGAAGGCTCCTCTGCTCTGCAGCCCTAATGCTCCACTCCTTGGGGGCCAGAAGTTGCCTCTGCTGACCATCAACTTCCTGCAGCACCTTGCTGTTGGCAGCATTATGTTTCCTTTGCTGCCCACAGGCAAGTGCTGGTCACTGCCACTGTGCCAGGCCAGTGCTGGCCCTGACTCTGCTGCTTTGCAGTGTAAACTGTAACTGCAGAGGTGGACGTGAGGTGAGGGGATCACTTCTCCACTGGGACTGTGTGATGAGAGGGGTGTCAGCAATCAGAAGGGGTGCCCATCAGCCTGCACTTGTTCTGCCTCAGTGCTGAAAGCTGTGGTCAGTGCTTGCTCCATGTGGCTGCTAGTGTTCAGCTGATGGTGGTTCCAAGGAGGGATTTGGCACAGTAAAGTAGCTGGAAAATCCCTTAAAATCCCACTATTCTAAGAAAAGTTGCTGGGCCATTGCAAAAGACATGTAGGTCCCATCTTCAGGAAGTTATTGTGACCAAAAGCAGGGAAGGACCCCAAATCTCCATTTCGCACATCTTCAGCTCATTCCTACCACAGTGCTGCTTGGCTATGGGCTCTCCATCTGTACTGTGCTGGGTAACCATAATGCTTCCAGTCCCTCCAGTCTGCAGGTGTTGTTCCATGGTTTGAGACTGCGCCACTGCATATTGCACCAACTCACTATGGTGCAGTGACATGGAAGAGCACAGGCTACCTCTGTTGTGACCCTTGCCAGGTTATGCTACACTCTGGTTGCTGCTTGCTTGACACTAGAACTGGTCAGTTTCTCCAAGCTCAGAGGGGTACTCATGGCTCATTGGCATGGTGCTTCTAGGTCATTACAGTTAAAAGTCTTAGCTCTGGTCCTGTTTCTTGCAGGGTAAGTTCCTTGGACTCCTGAAGAGAACCCAGCTATGGAGTTATGCATTCCTATGTCTGAGAATTTCAGTTGAGGGCTCAGGGTGGTTCCAGTTGTGTTTGTAGTTTGGGATGTACACCTCCTTCCTGAGTCCTCTCATGTGACCCAGCTTGTGGCAGAGGTCACATTCCAGCTGGATGCTTCCTCCCAAACTACAGGTGTGCAGCTCTCACTTTGTAATTGGGAAGCCACATTCACTCTCTGCCTGTTGGGAGTGGTGGATCAGTGCTCCATGGGAGGATCCAAAGAGATTTTCTAGTCTTCATATGGTGTGTTTATGGCTTTCATAGAGCAACATAGGTGAATTCAGGCAGCCTTCCCTGGGTATTTGTGTGTGCTCTTCTAGAGATACCGGAAATACCAAACAGCAGCACACAAGGACAGGTTTTCCCTCTGCTATGCTGCCAGCCCATGCATGCTTGTGCATCACCAGCTGCATGGGATGTCTCTTATGTTTTGCCAGGTTAGGGTTTTGGGGAAAGAAAAAAAATCTAGCAGTGCCTTCATATGTGCATGTACCCTGCATAGGGGAAAGGTGGGATTGGAAAACATGGAATGGAATGGGAAGGCTGAGAAATGCATTATGGTGTGATGCTGAATGAGAAGAAGGAGCTTTGATTACACTTCATGGAAGGAGGAAGACCGGGACCATTATTGGCATCCTCTGCAGAGGAGGGAGGTTCCCAGGGTTGTCCTCTCCCAGGAGCAGAAGTGGGGATGAGTAAGAGGTGGGGTGTCTTTGAGGTAGTGGTGGTAGACAAAAAGGCCTCAGTGCATGACAGCAAGGCAAAAGTGAGGGCACAGAGGGTGTTGTAGGAGGCATGAGCTAAAATAACTTAGGAACAGGACAACTTTAATGCAAAGGTTATGTAGGATCCTAGGAGACAAGTCAGAGGACTCTGATGCATGGGCTAGGTGCAGGACAAGGGTGGCCAGCAGCTGATCCCTGGTAAAATGTATTTTGCATGTTCATCTGCAAGAGGTTTGTATGGGGGATCCTTCAAGGTGACAGACAGTACTCCTGCTTCATTCAAATGGTGTCTGCAGAAAAAAACCATGTTTCTTATAAACCTTATATGGATACAGGATTATCCATGTAAATTAACTTCTGTTTGAGTGAGATCTGAGCTATAGAGACACCAGCACATATTCCTGGCCAAAATGCTGAGTTAGTGGCAAGCACTATATTATGTGCTGGGTTCTCACAGAAACCTGCAGGAAGGAGAAGGATGTATTCACTCAGATAATCAGTTAACTTATCAAAGTTAACTTATTTTGATGTGTCGTCTCTGTTCAAGGCCTAGTTAGATGGGGCCTTGAACAACCTGGTCTAGTGGAAGGTGTCCCTGCCCATGGTAGGGGGTAGGATAAGTTGGTCTTTAAGATACCTTCCAAACCAATCCAGTGTGGGAATCTGTGTTTTCTGAGTTTTGTTTTGGTTGTTTAAAAAAACCTCCACGAGATCCTGGGTTCATCTGCTTTTCTTCATCTCTGCGCAGCTTCTGCATTGACTTAATCTTCAGGAATTCATTAGGGATCGGCATCACAGTGGTTGCTCTTCAGTTTACCTGTTTCCATTGCAGCTCTTTATTTGAAGTCAATCTCCAGTTGATAAGGGCATGACTGCTGTCTCACAAATAAGGGATTAAAACTTAAAGGGCAGATAGCAGGGAACAGAGGACTTTGGAAGAAAACCTCCCAGATTTGTGGGAATGATCTGGACAATAAGAAATCATTGAAAAAGGGCAGATGAAGATAAGCTTTGTGCCATGTATATACACATCCTTCAGGTGCCTGCATTGACCTCATCAGCTATAGAATGCTGTAGCTACAGAGACTTAAACAGGGTTATAGGACACAAACACTCTGATTTCTGAGGATCTGTGCTTGCTTGCCATAGCCTCTTTCAGTTAATTAGATTAAGAAATTATTTGGAAATGGCACAGTGTCCTTACCAGAGTCAGGTGATTGATTTTTAAATAACTTGGATTTAGAAACAGTTAGCTACAAATGCATCCCATTAAGCAAACTCTTGTATATACATTGCTTTTCTTTCCTGTGAGAGGATGAAGAAATGCAACATTCCCAAGAAAACCTGTTCCCACATTCTCATTAGTGCATGTCCCCTCAAGTACCAGCACTAAAATGTGGAGAGTATGGAAATTAAGAGGCATGAAAATTTTTAGCTTGCACTTGGCAGGTAATCTACAAATTTTCCTCTTTCAGGAAAGGCTTGTTATATATTAATGAGTTTGGCTTTGGTTTTATAAAGAAAATATATTTTGGTGTTCTTCATCAACACTGGTGATAAGCAGTGTTCAGTAAGTCCCATTTACTGAACAGTCTGAATGTTGAAAAGCCCAGTGTAAATGTGCATTGCCTTTAACAGTGGATGAACAAAGGATTTTTGAGTTCTGTATTGCATCTGCTTTCTGTTGGCACATGCAAAAAAAAGCTCTTGATTAGTAAATTTATTGCCACTAAAATGTATTTTGTTTCTTTTTCCAGGCAACTGAGTACTCAGCCATGGCCTCACTAGCTGGTGGATTGGATGACATGAAAGCCAATATAACCAGCCCTACTTCTGCAGATTTGGGAGCGAGTGTTCCTGGGCCTCAGTCCTATCCTATTGTCACAGGTAAATGATTTTCAAACAGTGATAAGTAGTGTGAATTGTCTGTACTTTCATAGTGCATGATGAGGTCCTTTATGGAAGAATTGTGTCAGTTGTGGAGTCATTTGCTCGAAAAGTCTCTTTTTGAATGTGATTTCATAGGAACTCTTGTTGAAAGTCAGCTGCATGGCTTGTGTAAATCGTTTGTGTTTGCAGCTGACAGATGGAGTATCAATTCCTCTTGTTCATGAAAGGAGGTGCCCCTCCACCCCAAAAGTACATCCTGAATAGCACCACGTCACTGAAAAGCAGACTGCTTGCCTCTGCTTTTGGGTTTTTGTGCTCATTTTTCATAAATGCACCTGGTCTGTTTGACTGGATGGAGTTTTTATGACAGTTCAAACTAGCTGGAATTTTGGAAGCTCATTTCATACCATTTCTGAATTTTACCTGTGCACTAAAGTTGAACATTTAAATGAAAAGCAAAGGCTTTTTGTTTAAGGAATGCCAAAGCATCTGCAATTATTCAGCAGGTGTAGCTGAACAGCTAGAGTCTGATAAATGCTTTGGTCACCTATTTATCTGGGATTGACCCCATTGCTTGCAAGGAAATTGATAAAAAGCTTATTAAATTGTGTCCCAAATTAGTTGTGCAAATCAGAAAAAAGGAGGGCTTTTGAAATTTAAGGCTCTGTGTTTCATATGAATGTTAGCTCTGTGTGTTACTGCTGTGTCTAATCGGTGCAAATTTCATTGGATTTCTCTGTTTTGACAAAGACTGGATGTAATACTTTATTTTGTAGCTACAATGGAGGATGATACTGTTTTTTGTTAAGTATTGCTCTATCTTTAAAGCCTTACAATCTCATCTAGCAGAGATGTTTTAAACCAAGTGTTGCCACAAAGTTGTTTTAATCCAATACAGCATCAGTCTTTTCTTGACAAAGTTCAGGAGGATTCAAAAAAGATTGGAGAGTTAAAGAAATTCTTGTGTACCTTGAAGTGGGAGGGGAGAGACTTATTTTAATATCTGTCTTGTTCTGGATGAGTGGTTTGAATGTTGGACTTATCAATAAGAAAGGTGTCTAGGGGTGGATGGATGGACAGAAAGAAGGACTTTCTGGAGATGTGTGGCTTGTAAGATGTAAGGAGATAGAGCATTGATACAGATAAATCTATGTCCATCAGGAGTCTGTGCTGGACCCAGTGTTATCTAATATATTCATCAGTGACACAGGCAGAGGGATCACAGGCATCCTCAGCACATTTGTAGGTGACACTAAATTGAGAGTGCAGTTAACACCCCTGAAAGATAGAGTCATCCTGAAGGGACTTGGAAAAGGTCTGGAAGTGGCCTATGGGAATATCATGAGGTTAAAAAAGGCCAGATGCTAATGCTGCACGTGGGTTGGGGCTACTCCCAGGATTGATCCAGGCAGGGAATAAACAGACTGAGAGCAGCCCTGGGAGAAGGAGTTCTGTGGGTGCTGGTGGTTAAGAACTCACCCTCCCCTGGCCATGTGTGCTGGGACCCAGAAACCCCCTTGTGCTGGCCTGACCCCCAGTGTGGGCAGCAGGGGAGGGGGATTCTGTTCCTCTGCCCTGCTCAGGTGAGACCCCACCTGCAGAGCTGCCTCTGCACCTGACGCCCATTGCAGTCAAGCAACCTCAGGATCTCGTCCAGGGAAGCAGCAGAATTCTGGGGACCAGCATGAAACACCAACGAGACGGGCTCCCGGTTCATGAAACCATTTATTCAGCATGGGAACAAAGTCAGGTCCAGAACAGAGAGGTCCAGAACAGAGAGCCCCGGACAGAGGCACAGCAGGGGTTTTTGAGGGACAGAACCTTTGGGGGTCTCCACCTTTGAGGGTGGAGTTCAGGGTCAGGGACCAGTAGAAACACACCAAGGGAGAAACCCCCAGGGACTCAAACCCAATCAGAACTCCTGGGCCGCCCTTCACAAGGGGTTTGGGGTGGAACAATGTGCTCTTTGTCTCCCTGAGGCCGCTGCCACAGACGCCCAGCACAGGACGGATGTGGAGCTGCTGGAGCCAGTCCAGAGGAGGCATCCTAGTTCATTAGAAGGCTGGAACACGTCTGCTATGAGGAAAGACTGAGAGAATTGGAATTTTTCAGGCTACAGAAAAGAAGGTTTTGGGGTGACCTAACTGCAGCCTCTGTCATCTTCTCAGGGATTGCTCATCCAGGATTTGCACCTGGTCAAAATGAGATTCAGCCAAGTGCTGTTATGGCTGGTACATCAGCAACACTTCTTTTTTTACGCTTTTGGGTTTTTGTCTCACATTGTTACTTCCTTAGAGTGTTGTGAGCTGATAGATCACATTTGTTAGAATAAAACCAGCTACAGAGGTGATGCTATGGAGTTCAAAATGGATTTCACGGAGGTTCTCCCTGTGATCTTACCTACACTTGAGCAAAAGTTCCAATGTTAAATTTGCTAATTCTCCTCAAAAATATGGAGCAGGCTTTATGAACAACAGGTTCTAGAAACAAATCTGCCATTAGTATTAAATATGTCAGAGTGACAGCTACGATAGAACACATTTTTAAGATGCTGGGTATTTATATTTTTAATTTGACAGTGCAGTAGAATCTTCTATCAACAGCATTCATAAAACATAGATTTACATGAGCATATCAAACATCTTCTAAAACCTGTGCCTTTTGACATATTTTTGGAGGAATTTATCTACCTGCTATACTTTTATTCTTTTTTAATAGCCATAGGAATTGTTTTGTGCTGGAAATGCTCTGGAAGCGAACAGAAATTCCTATCATGATCTGGGCCTGCACTGTATGCTTGAATCATGCTTCCTACTCTGAGGTGTCATGCAAAGCTGAAAGGGATGTGCAGGTTGTCAGAAGCTGGAAGGATTCAGTAGCAAGCTATACTTTATAATGTGCAAGACATGTCCATTTCAGTACACCTCATGGTGCATTTTTCACTGTAGTTCTGGACAGATTGCTCTATTCTCTCCCCAAATGTAAGTCATCTTTTCAGCCACAAATCTTTCCCTAGCCTGTTTCCTTGGTGGGACAGGGAATTTGGTAAAGGAGACACATTTATTTCCCTTTTAAGTCTAAGGTGCATATTGCCATGGCACTTTCATCTATGGTGGGTATCTCTGAAAATCAGGAGCTGGGAGACAGTGCATAACAGTGGTTATGAGTGCAAGGTCCAACAAATGTCTGCAAGCCCACCACCTACTCTGCTTTCTCAGAGCTTTTCTTGTGGTCTGTGGTCTGACCACAGCTGTGGTAAAATCCAGTGATTGGTTTAGTATTTTGTGGCTGGGATGGGCAGGGTATGATAAACGATCAATAAGGTAACAGTCCCTGGAGGAAGATCACCTTTGTGTCAGCCCCATTTCAGTGATAAGGCCCTTATTAATGGGAGAAATCCTGCCAGAACCACCTCCTGGTCCTTGGACCCCCTCAGTTCAGAAAAGCCTAAGCCTCACAGATCGATGATGGCATTTTTCATGATGTGAACTGCTCCTTACTGGAGGAAAAATGGCCAGCCCTACCTCTGGTCTTCTCTTGACATTTGGGAAGTTGCATTGTTTTTAATTTCTTCATCTTTTTTTGAGTGTCTCTACTCTTCCTTGTTTCATACAGGCTGTCCTGTGGTGTATGAGAACAAACTCTAAGAATGAAGCTAAAAGCCTCATGGAAACATGTTTTAGCATGCTAGTTAGTGTGTTTTCCACTGTAAAAGTGAGGGTTAATTGGATAAAAGTCCAGCAAATATCCAAAGTCTGTGTTTGACGGTGTTAATGCCTTAAGATCAATCTCACTTCTGTGTTAATATTCCAGATGATAAACAATTTTGGAACAGCTTCAGTGTCATGAGACAAAGAGCTGCTTAAAACACTGTCAAATGAGTTATGGTATCCAGAGCAGCATTGGTGGGAAACATGTCTTCTACCAGGAGCTCTTCTGGTTATATGTGTGGAGCAGAGCTGTGAACACAATTGCATGATGTTTCAACACAGAATGGGGCTATTGGTAAGGCTGAAAAGTGGGTGAATAACTTGAAATATGAAAAAAAAGAGTTTGAGCCAGGAACACTTATGTCCTTTCTGCTGTTCAAGCTTAATTATTTCTTATGAGAACTCTGCAGTAGTCTGGGCTGCCAAATGTGAAGAGAACTTAGTCTATTTCATGTTTTTAACCTTAAATCTGCAAGATTATAAAGTAATTTAATGGAAATAAGTCTGAGAACACAACTATGATTACAGTTCTTCATTGCTCTCGTTACCAGACTGTGGTGTGGGTGACAAAGCAATGTTGAGATTTAAGATAACAAAGATCCTCTGTGCACTTGTTGGTAGAAAAATGTAATATTTCTCTTAGGCAGCTAGCAGGTTGAAACATATAGGATAGATCTTGAAAATTAAAGGATTGCTTAAATATTGGCATTCATGCCAGTATTTGTTGCTAAGGAGAAATGTAGTCACAGTTCTCAGTACTGCTTCATCCACCGCCTTTGTTGTGTTGTGGATCACTGGTGAAATCTCTGATTAGAGAACCACTTGCTTTCTTTGCATTGTTTTTATACTGCATTAAATAATAAGTTTAAAAAACCCTTCTGTCACTGTATTCTGCTACAGCCTATAAGTGCTCTCTGCATTTACAAACCAACGACATAGGCCCAGCACATTGCTGCATTGTCAGCAGTTTCCAAGCAGCCTGTGATTGTTACTAATTACCTCCAGATGCATTTTCCCTGCTTTGACTTGCTGATTTTCAGTGTGGTTGGTGTCACTTTGAGAGGATAAAGCCATGTTAAACTGATATCTCTAATGTGGCTCTCCAATACTGCTCTGGGCGTGGATTGATGAACCTGCAGCAGCCCAGCTGTGTCCAGCAGCAGAGTCAGTATGTTCTTTCAGAGCCAGGAGTGGCTGTCAACCAGCCTCACCTCACCCAGGGGCAGAGAAGCATCATTTACTGGACTGGGGACTGATGGGAACTCTATATCACTCCATTGAAAGAAGTGTTACAGAGCAAAGTTTTCTCAGTGGGCTTTCTTTCTAGCAAATGCTGGAGTAGAGGAGCTTGGTCTTCTTCCATGCTGGGACATGTCTATCACCTTTGGCTCACCTCACATGCAGGGAGAGACCAAGACTCTGCCAAGTATGGACAAGTATGGACTGCCAAGTATGGACTTATCCTCTGCATTCAAACTTGCAGCCACAGCTTGGAGTGTATGGTCCTTGCTGCTTTTTGTGGTCAGCCTTGTAGACAATGGTTCTGGAGAGCCAAATTCATGGACTTTGCTGCCCATTTTCTCTGCACATCCAAAAGGTGAGAAAAAGAGAACAAGAGTAGGATCAGAGTCAGTTTATTATTTGGAAGGATGGAGAAGGAGAGACATTCTCTGTGGCTGTCATCTTAGTTGCCTGCTCTGGCTTGCATTGTTGGACCCTGCCACCAGACAAAGGTAATCCCAGATGTGAAGCTGAACTGAACATAGAGCAGCCTCCTCTACCCCTGGGAAGATTTAACCTGAGCTTTTCTTTACTGTAACTGTATCCAACATCTGTAGTACAGTGTAGTATATTGTGCCAGGTTATTCATAGGTGACGCAGATCTGTGGCTAATGCAGGTATATCATCACCATCAGCTTGCCCAGTCCGGCTGGGCAGCATGGCAACAATAACAGGGTGGGTTTGATGGAGTGCTCAAAAGGATTTTAATGTTCATAGAGAGACCATATGGTCTGAGGGGCTCCTTCCAAACGCCTAGGGACGTGGTGAGCTTCACAACACCTAGGGTTACCTGGGGTGAAATAGCCAATTGCAGCCGCAGGACAGGGTTTTGACTTTATAAGTCTAAGATAGGATGACTCTATCAGCATCTCCCCCAGCACCCCATCTCTCAAGGCTTCAGGTTTATTCCCTCCATGCTAGGAACTTTGTCCAGGGTGTGATCTTTCCCATCTAATTAGGTTCCCACAGGGTATGTTTAGCAATGCATATTCCTGGAATAATGCTCAGGTTTTCTAGTTAGGGAACACAGCTGCTAAAATGGGATAAATGCAGGCCAAAAGACAAGACGTTTCTTGCTACTTTTCTGTGGTGACATGCAGTGCTCAGTTGGCCTCTCAACATGTTTTTTCTTAGGACTGCTGAGGCTCATCTGCTCCCCAGGTCTTCATGCTACTTTGTGTCGTCATGATGCAATTTATGAGCCACTGTTTTGCCAGATTTTGTTGAATGAAAGGTGTTATTGGTCCCTTCTGAAGCTATGCATGAGATAGTGGAACTGCAGTTGGACTGGACACTATGCCAAAATCAAATAGTTTGCCACCACTATGAATTCTGATGCCTTCAACAGGAGGAAAGACGTCACTACTCTAAAATCCCAGGATGATCTCTTGCCAGGATTAAACACTAATTTAAATTAGAACATTTCAGCACTTAGCTCAATGCAATCCAAAAGGGCTTCTTGTTTTTTTAACAAGAAAACAAGTGGCAATAGGAAGCAGGTGACTTCCAGAAGAGTGGGGAAAGATGGAGGATTCATCTGAGCAACCCTACAAGCCAGCCTTTGGCTACAGGGGTCTGGGGAAATGCCCCTGACTCCACAGGCCAGAGTGTAGGTATTGAATTTGGATTTGAACCTACTTTTTTGCATAACCAAGTTAGCTGGGCTGGGTGAACTCCAGAATTGCTTTCTAATCTCAGCTGCCCTGTGTTTCTGTGGTTGGCTCTGTGCTTCCATGCTTCTGGGTAGGAGCTGTGTGTCACTGTTTCTTTGGTGGGATTGTGCCCAGGGTGGCTCTAGGACAGCCTGCAGTCCATGTTACTGGGACCACCGGTACCTTCTGAGGGTCTGCCTGTACTAGGCTGGGCATGAAAATGGAGTAGGTGGGTAAAGAAACTTTCTCAAAATTTACTTTGCTTTTTGTACTTGAGTTTAAGGGAACATTTTAGAGATACCACAAAACATGGAGGAAAAATATGGATGTTTTGCTTCCTTTTGGTTAATTTTTGGGAGTGGTAGTCTTGCATCTTTGTATTTTTTTTTGCTTTTTTCAGTCAGAGTCATTCAGGCTGGGAAAGATCTCCAAGATCATGAAGTCCAACCAGCACTGCCAAGTCTATGATTAGCAATGTCTCCAAATGCCTACATGTCATTTAAATCCCTCCAGGGACATCACTGCTGTGGACAGCCTATTTCAGTGCCTGACAGCCCTTTCAGTGCAGAAAATTTCCTTGATGTCCAACCTAAGCCTCTCTCTGTGCAACTTGAGACCATTTCATCTTGTCTTGTTGCCTTCTAGTGACCAGGAAAAGATACCAGTCCTCAAACTCTTTCCCTGGGATTCTTGACCTGACTGAACCTCTCTGATGAAGATTGTAAGCACTGTGCTCCACTGGGAGAGTGGAAGCAGAAGAGAGGATATTTGGGTTGTGTAAGCATCTTGAAATGTGGCCTATTTCTCTCTATGGCTTTTGAAATTAGGACTCTTAGGGGTACACAAGAAAAATTAAAAGTTCAGTGTTAATAGTGTGTGGTGAGTTGTGCACATCCAGGTAGAATATTTAACCAGTGTGGATAGGTGAGGTGGAATGTGGTCACAGACTGAACCCTTTGGCCCATGAGGGAAGGAAAGGCTGCCTTTCTGTGCCAGGGCTTGGCTCGATTCTGGGTACACATCCCACATCAGAACAAAGTCGCAACCTCTTTCCAAGTTCCACCTTCTCTTTAATTTTTAGTTTTGCTGTGCTTAAGACTAGAGTTTAGCTCTGGTCTCTGAACCTAGTTCTGGCAGGAGCCAAGGAAGGAAGGATTTTTCTCTGTCTTGAGCCTTATTTGTTCTGCCTTTTATGGACCATTTTTGGTACATCTGAGACAACTAAGTATTTTTTGTGTCTGACTGAAACAGCAGTATGACATTTTAGAGGCAGGAAAATCTCACAGTAGATGTCTTTGAGGAATAAACAATGAAATAGAACTTTTCTCTTCTTCATGCACACCTGAGTGAAGACTACTATTATTTTAGAGGTACAAAAATGTGATAGGGGGTTAGTAGTTCATTAACAAGAAGTAAAAAAGAGTGCCTTAATAATGATGGGAAAAGCATTGTGAAATCTGCTGGTGGCAGTTTCTGGGAGAGAAAGAAGATGTTTATTTTAATTTGTATATTACTGTAATCAAAAAAGATGAACCCAAGAATCTCCTGTCTAGCTGATTCAGCAGTTGTAGGTTGTTTATTGTCATGAATTCAGGTCTAAATCCAGATCTTGCTGACCGCAATGAGAAACCTGGTTTCATTAGGAAACACTGTTTGTCCCTTCAACATGTTGCATTTACTACTTTGTATTTTAGGAGTGACTGGGATGAAAGTGTTGTAAAAAGATTTGGTGAGGAGTATGATAGTTTTGCAAATGGACTTTGCAACTGGAAATGCCAAGGCCTGGAGAATAACAGTGTGGGAAAACTTATATTATGCTCTTTGTCTTCTGTCTTTTCTGAGAAGTAAAATTTCTGTGTAGAGATAACATAGGTGTTTATGGAGACTTGGAGGCCTGTTCTCAGATATTCTTGAGCTTCCTGTCTTAGAGACAAAAGCAGCGATCATAAAAGCACAGAGGAAATTCACAGCATTGTGAAGTGCTGCACATGCCTGTTGATATGTGAGGCTGGGAACAGCTCACACACTTTGTGCCTCTGCTAAAGATGAAAGCTTAGTAGTGTATTTATCCCTGTTTTGCCAGCATGGTGATGGAATAAATCTACTCTTTACATTCCACCTGTGATTTCTGGCTCCTTTGGTTACCTGCAAATATTTGATTCTCACGGTGACACAGCACTGGACTCTCTTTGCTGATGTCTCACTGTTTAGGAGGTCCATGGTTGGTCATCCCTGTAGCAAGATCTCCAGGTGGAAAGGAGAAAACACCTGCAGAAGAAGAGGTTCTTTTTCCTCTTCTCTTCAGAAAAAGAATTTCTGCATATAAGGTTAGGGATTCTCATCAGGATGGGCCTGTTTCTTTCCAGTGGCTACTGAGGGAATGAGGAGTGCTTAGTTTAAGCTGGACCTGTGTTGGTAGGATGGACTTGCCCTGGAGAGAGAAAGAAGGGTCACCAAAGATCCTAGGGAAAATCATAATCCAGCTCATAGTCAGCAGCAGTTTTAAAGCTGTGCTTTCACCAGCTGACTGAAAGGATTTCAATTATTTTGATTTAAAATTAAAAAAATATTTGCATTTTTTTAGTAAAAGGTTATTTAAACTTGTACTTCCTGTTCCAACTCTCTGAAATAAGAGTAATGTAAGATTTTCACAACTCCTTCTCTTTTTTTCTCCCCTCCTGTCCCTGTCCTCAGATCTCATGGTTTTGAAGAAAGTAAAGAAAACATTTGATTTGTTAATACTACATTTTTCTTCTGGGAAAATGCTTTGGTGTTTTTTTTGTTGTTGTTGCCTAGTTGTTATAGCAAAACTAAAAGTCTTCTTCTGAGGCCATGTTTTGGTCATATAACCTGTCCCTACCTGGAAATGTTGATCCATGTTTAAACATAGAACATTATCAAAGAATTATACTTTAACTTTTGCAGGACTGTTTTGAAGTGCAGATTGGTGTTGGTAGATGGATGGTTTCTAGTGAAGCGTTATGCCAAGAGTTACAGCTTAGTTTCTACACTTAATAGATAAAAGTGCAGATGCATTTTCCAATAATCTATCTATCACTCACAATAGGATCTGCTATGTTAAAGGCTTGAAAAAAGGCCACATAAACTCCTGTGGAAAAGCAGCCAATCTGAAAAACAAAAGTGTTAATTCTAATGAGAAGACGCAGTCTAACTGCGACACTGTTGAGTTTTTCCATTTTTATGAATTCTTATCTTGCCATTAAAGAAGAAGTGCATTTGAGAAAGCAAATGAGGGCACTTGTACCCCACTAAGACCCAGGCTATTAACTGCCTTTTTTGATGATGTACAGCCTGACTCTGCTGGGAGTTTGGCTGTGGATTTAAATGTTGAATTTAACTATGGTAAACATATTTTGGTGCAAAGCATGTATAATAACAATTTGCATTTACATAGCATCTTTTACTTAAGGATTTTGTGATGTCTAATTAATTAAATCTGTTTCCCCCTGCCCCAAATACCACTGTGGTATGGATAATAAATACAATTTTAAATCGAGCAGCTATAGCAGGAGGATTAAGACAAGACGGTTCTGGTGCCTTCGTAGTGGTACTGATTGTAGCGAGCCTGGGGCTTGTTCTGCAGACACGCTGAGCAGCCTCGTCTTATGCTCACCCTGGTCTGAAACACTATGGAAAAAAAAAAAAAAGACATCAAAGAAGTTCCACTTTGATGGAAAAGTGCTCTGCAGGCTTCACACACAGCATCTTATGCTGGTATTTAGGTCCTGGGGATCCTCACACACAGCTGTGCCACCCACCATCATGGCAGCTGGGGGATTCAGATGCTCAGGGATGGCTGGAAGCTTTTATGGCATCAATGGCCAGTTCAGCCCGCAGGTAGGGCTGGTATCTCACTGCCAGATAAATGCTGAAATCTGTTATAGATCTCCAATTTGGAAATAATGAAAAAAATAGAAAGAAAAATAAAAGAAAGGAAAGCATTCTAATTAGCTTGCCTGCTTCCTTAATTGGTTTTGGTTTTTTTTGGCCCACAACAATAACAAAACATCTGAGAGTTTCTGTGCAAGCCACCAAAATGGTAGTTCCAGGTGAGTAGGGGATGCATTGGCTTCTGTGGATCTGCACATCACAAAAATAAAATCTAGTGGCAATTGGAGTCAAGCTGCAGAAGTTGTTTCTATGACTAGGTAATTGTTTTGATGAGAGTGGTTGAAGACCTCTGAAAGATACTGAAGTGCTAGAATGTGTCCAATGACAATCAATGGACCTGGGGAAGGGTCTGGCACACAAGTCTTTTTAGGTGCAGTGAGGGAGTTAAGGGACTCATACTGGAGAACAGGAGGCTCAGGACAGGACCTGCTGACTCTCTCCCCTGAGAGAAGGGTGGAGCCAGGTCAGAGTCAGGCTCTGCTCCTGGGAACAAGAATAGGACAAGAGGACATGGTCTCAAGATATGCTCGGGAAGGTTTACGTCAGATATTAGGAAAATATCTTCAGTGAAAGGGCTGTTCAACCCTGGCACAGGCTGCCCATGACAGTGGTTGATTTGCCATCCCTGGGAAGATTTACAAACCATGTGGATGTGGCACTTAGGACATGGGCTACTGGTGGCCTTGGCTGTGCTGGGGAATGGCTGGACTTGGTGATCTTAGAGAGCTTTTCTGACCTAAACAATTCTGTTATTCTGCCACTGGTTATATGGGGCCCTAATTTGTTTCATAGAAGTTAATTCTTAAATGATACCTGGCCAGTTGGGAGATTATATATTTGCAGTGAATTGGCTGTGAGTTATCAGACCAGCAGTTTTGGGAAGTGGGTAGAAGAAATCATAAAAGAGACAATTCTGTGTCTTTGTGCACCCCTGGGCAACCGAGAACATGCCAGGAGGCCACTTGCTGTCTGCTGTGTGCTCACACCTTCCTATCATGCCCTAGAAATGGGAGCATGATTTTATTTTTTTTTCTGGAAGAAATCTAGGTGAAACTTAAGAGGACTCAAGAAAAAACCTGCAAAGTGTAAAGTGTTTGACTCATGTTTTTAATAATGCTGCAGTGTATTTTTTGAAGAAAGTTCGTGATTATATTATCTATTCTTTGAATAAGCTCTTCCAGTAGTTCTGTCTGTATTAACCAAGAATAGAGATTTTATAAGCCTATGGGGTTTTTTTGTTGGTTTTTTGTTGTTGTTGTTTTGTGGGTTTTTTTTTGTTTGGTTGGTTTGGTTTTTTGGGGTTTTTTTTTGTTTTATTTTTTGGTAATGAACTATTGTTTCTTTATGATTCCATGCTATATTAAGGTAAAAAATGCCTGAAATTTGGGTTTTGTATAATTTCTCATTAAAATGTTGAACTGTAATAAAAAAATAGGAAAAAAGAAAAATGCAGTAGAAAAAAGGAAAAATGTCACTGGCAATTCATCAAAATACAATTTGCCTGGCTTTGAGCTACTTGATGGAATTGGCACATCTACCAGCAGTGAGGAATATCAGTTATGGAAATCCCACAAGAATCAGCAGGGAGGGGGACTGCCTGACTGCCTGTGCTGCCATGGACTTGACACCTGGCTTGGGATTTTCACACAGATGTGTCTCAAAAGTAAATTCAGTAAAAAGAGTGAAAGGAGTGTTGGGGTCCCTCTGGAGTTTTCCTTCTTTTCATTGTACATTTGTTGCAACAATTTGAAAACCTTGAGCTCAGCCCTGTGATGACATTATACCTCTTTTGAACACTAACTTCTGAAAAAGGCTCATGTATCAACAGTAACCTCTAAAGAGGGATATGTGGATTATCTCCTCCCCAGCTGGCTTTGTTTCTGGCAATTGTGGTCCAGACCTTGTGGTCTCCCCAGATGGGAACATCCTCCTGGGGAAGGATGGTCCTTGACCACTGGGACTGAAAGATTGCAGGAGTATGTCCTGTGTGGAAAAGTTTGGTGGGAAGGCAGCAGGTGCTGCTACAGCTGCACTAATTGCAAGGTCCGTAAGAGATAGGCTGATGCTGGGGGCTGTGTCTAAGACTCTCTTTGTCAGCAAATCAGGTGTTCATTGCTAAACAGGTGCCTTGTTTTTGCTCCTTCTGTCCTTGTTAATATCATTATAACTATGGCATATGGACACAAGCTATTCCCAGGCCTTGGTGTAGCCCTGAGCAGGTCTGGTAGCTGCTCACACTGTAGGAGAATTGTGTCCTGTCTTGCCTGATCTATGTATGCTAGCCAGTAAAGGCAGTCCCAAATGCATCCAGGTTTAGCTTTACCACCATGCTGATGAGGAGACAGACAAGCTGTCTGGGATAGACACTGAATCAGAGCAAACTATGAACAAATCTTGCTGAGCCAGGGCATTGCCCAGCCTAGCCTGGGTGACAGAGCTGCATCTGGCCCCTGAGTTCTCTGGAGAGCATTGCCCATCTCTCCCTGTGAGGCTGCACTGGGGATGGTCATTATAGGAACAAGGGAACACTGGCAGTAACAGGGACACAGGGGGCATACATCACACCTGGTGCACAAATGTGGGGTACAGGGTTGCAGAGCACACTTCTCCTTTGTATGTCTTTGCCTGCAGTTGCTGAGGCCATACCACAAAGTGCTCCATGAATCCCCATGTCCTGCCCCAGAGCATGGCTTTGTCCACCCTAGAGTGACCAGTGTTCATTCTGCTGTCAAATGCTTGACCAAAAGAGGTACAGGCAGCTGCAGTGGCCTCCCACTGTAAGGATGCACAAGGCTGCAAAAGTCACACTGTATCTTTTAGAGACATGCAGAGGTGGGATTATCACCTCATGGCTGGGTGTACCTTGTCCATTGTATAAGGGTTCACTCAACAGGTTTGGGGATGCATTGTTGCATGCTCACTACTCAGGAGACAGATTTTATCCATCTCTTCTGGGGCCTTCACTACCTTCAAGTCTTGATATCAGCTCTGGTTTTAATGAGACATGATATTACGTTCTTAACATATGGCTAGGATATCATTGGAACCTACTGTGACACGGATAAAGCAGCTCTGTGTGATACTGCCTCCCTTCCCTGACCAGCATGTGGTGGACAGGAGTTCCTATCCCCTGTGCATCATGTTACCCAGGGGTTTGTAGACCACAGAGTTACTTCTGTGCTTTCCTCTGCAAGGCACTTCTTGCAGACCCTCAGGAAAATGCTCCCTTTATGTGGTGGCTGCTCTGAGGTCTTCTGGCTGCAGCTGGCCTCTGGTGCAGCAGGGCAGATTCCTCCTGCTGGGTGGATACATAATGAATTTGCAGTCCTCAAGTGGGGGAATGCACTGTCAGGGTTGTGCGCATGGTGCTCCACCTGCACTAGCTGTTGTCATCACCTTCATTCCTCTGTCCCTACTATGTGGCAGGAAGAGGTTGTAGGCAGCAGGGATCAGCAGTGGCAGGTCTGGGAGAGGAGGGGAGTGAGTGTGACATTTGGCTGTCCCTCTGGGACACTGCTCCAGCCTCTCCTCCCCGCGGCCCCATAGGGGTGGTAAGGCCACCCATCAGCTTTGTTCAGCATCACATACACCCTGCAGAGAACACAGCAGCTCTGTCCCCATCATCAGAAGTGCTGCCCTAAATGTACTCCTTTCTCTGAGCTTTGTAACTATTCCTGTCCAATCTGTCTTCACGTTTCCTTTTAATTATTTCCCCCTTTCTTCTCTCCCTCTCTTTTTTCTCCCCTAAAACCCCAGCACTCCTCTCTGGTGTACTGAAAATGTGAGTGAAATTGAAGGCTGGAATGTCTCAAGTCTTTATGATGATGAATTACTTTCACTGCCAAACCTTTTATTGTCTGTGATTTGGAAAGAAGGGAAGCTGATTTATTGTGGCCAACTGTCATGCCATTTAATACAGTTATAAATCCTGACACCATGACAGCCACTGTTGGTCCCCTCTGGTCACTCTCCTGCCCTGGTTTTGTCCACAGTCACTCTCTTCAGCTGAGGAGCAGGCAAGGAAAAATATGAGCTGGGAGCTCCCTCTTGAAGGGTCTTGGCTGAGCGTCAAGAAAGCACAAAGTGTCTCACCCAGACCAAGGCAGGCTCCACAGACCTCAGCTCTTGGGATAGATGGAGATGTCCCATGGCCCTGGGCATAATTGCAGAATCCCCCCATTCTGGTGCTGGCACTCATGGGTTGCTTCAGTTCTGCTTGAATGTGGCAGAAGGGAAATATCACACTGGGCTTGGAGCAAGATCCTTTTCCACCGTCCCTTCTGTTCTCTAGTCTGAACTCACTGGAGGATTCTTCCCATAACGTAATTCACACATTTGTTATTTTTTAACTACATTGTGCATCAACTGAGGTACATATCTCACTATGTTATGAGATGCTGTCTCAGTTTTGGAAGACAGGTGTCTGCTAGGAAGGGCAGGACCCTCCCTCTGAATTATTATAATTCTGAAATCAAGGGCTCTCAGGCAGAGATCTGGGGATAGGAATAACAGTTCTTTACTAGTATTTATAACAAGGCAAACAAACAACAATAACTACAGCGTTAACAACAAAACAGAACCGTGACAGCTTTCTCAGCTGAGACGGGAAGGGATGGAGGAGAGGTTTTGCTTCACAAACCCCCCTCGGGCGGGCAGTCCCGGTGCTCCTGCAGGGCTCTGAGGAACACTCAGCTGGAACAGCAGGGATGAGCTGAGATCCTGGGCTGGTGGCTGAGGTGGATCAGCAGCTCCACGGTGGTGGCTGGCACTGCCACACGTCCCGGCAGGACAGGGGGTGCGAGGCCACCGACAAAGAGGGAAGAAGGAGAAGAAGCAGCAGCAGCAGCAGCTCTGTCTGGGTGATGGTGAATTCCCTTCTCTCTGCAGCAACAGATCTCAGCAAAGTGTCCTTCTCTGAAGCTGAAGAAACCCCGCCAAACTAGGCTCATAGCCATCCTGCACTGAGCCTGGCTGAACATGCCATGGTCTTGAGCAGTGACATGACCTGCCAGAACATTGTCAGTCCTTGAGTGCTGGCAAGGTGGGGCAAGGGTCTCGGGACCAAAGGGATTCCCAGAGATGCAGGTTTGTGTGATGCCTGGGCTTCTCCTTCTGCTCTCACTGATCCTAAAAGCCCTCTGGATGTCACTGCTGTCCTTTGCAAGGTGCCTGGAATGCCATGTCCTCCCCTCCTCTCCTGGTTGTTTGGCTGGATCAGCTTACCTGCTTTTCCCACACATGGTTGGGACTCATGAAGCTGGTGATCATCCCAGCCCACCAGGACATGGGGCTTGGCAGCCTGAAGGCTTGCCTGCATGCTAGTACCCTCTCCAGACCACCCTGTGTAGCTCTTAGACCCGAGGGCAGTGTCAGCCCAGCTGCCAGGCTGGGAGAAGGAGGAGGTGGGCTGCCCTGCTCCTCCTGATGTGACATAATGTACTGTATCAGATTATCTCATATCATATCATAGTCATACAGATACTCTTGAGTACTAGCAGGGCCTTTTCATGCAGTTCATGTCATAGCACAATCCCATATCCCAAGTAGTGGCAGCCCCACTCATGGTGGACTGGGTATCAGGTCATCAGCATTCTCAAATGCCCTTCATGAAGTGGCCGTGGTGGCAGCTGGTGATTCAGAGGCCATCTCCATTTTTCCTGACACACTTTCTCGGTGCCTGGGAAAGTCCCAGCGGTGACTGCATGCCCTGGTATGAGCCCTCTGAGCTGTCTATGGACAGCAAGGTCTTTTAGGCAGGTCTATGGAATGAAGATCTGAGCCCTGCTGAAGGAGACTCTCCCTTGGGAGCAGTGTCTCTGTTCCCAAGGCAGCTACCAACCTGAGACAAGTCTGTGGACCCCAGTAATGTGTGGGACCACTCCTGAGCTCTCCTCAGGGCTTGCATGTCCCTTTTCATAACTGTTAAATGTTTGTTAAATGGGCTGAACATGTGGGGTTGGAAAAAGTCTGGATTTCCATTTCTTGATTAGGCAGAGGTTGGAGGCCAGCCACCTTTCCTACACGTATCCATTAGTTTTTGGGAGCATCCGTACCACCACAGTAAAATGCCAACAATGCTACTTTTCATAGTAGTAGGTCCTACTGTTTGGTTTTTCCCTTGTAGCTCTAGGAAGTTGTCTGGAGTCTTGTTATAGTGAGAGGCGTTCATAGTTCTTGACAAACTGATGATAGTTTCCTTCTGGTCTTCTTGATTGCAAAGAGAAGATAGAAAACACTTTCTGGGAATTTGCAAAAATCCAAACAGTGGAAAAAAAGAAAAAGTAAAATGTTTTTTTAAAGTATCTCTTGATAACTCAGTCTCCCTCATGATTTTTGTGGAGTGTTTAGCATCTAGCTGTGCATTTACAGGAGCAGGGATCCCCAGACCACAAACTTTTGAAGCTGCTGATCCTCTTGGTCATCCTACATCTTTCCAGCAGCACAGTGATTACTGTGGAGACAGTCTCACCAAGCCTGCTGTGCTGCTCTTATTAGAAGTATTTCTGTGCTGCAGAAGGAAAACAACAATAAAAGGAATATGTTGCTTCTGCATGCGTTAAGAGCACTGATCAAACCACATGAGATCCCATTTCAGACATAATGTGCATTGGAGGGCAAAATTAGATTGAGGAGTAAATGGAGCCTAAAATTTCCATAGCTTTATTCGTCAGAAAGCTGTTTCATTGCACGGTGTAATTCTCCAATTTCTTTCATTCATTGCATGTAGCATGCTGGCTAGAGTACATTTTTGAAATAAGGCAACAAAAATACCCCTTCTTTAATTTGGCAGTGGTTGTGAGGTGTGTAAGGCTTTTCAGACCTAAGATGTAAGGTGATATGAAATGTAGAAGCATGTTATTTAACAGCAGAAAAACAGCCAAACTGGCACTTTCTGGTTTTATTTTAGCAGGAAGAGGTGTTTTGTTTTGGAGTTACTATTTTATATTTTGGCTTTTGATTTTGGTTTCTTTTGCATTTATTTGATTCTGAACTCTTAAAAGTTGGTTTTATTATTTCTATTTGAAAGTTTTATTTCATTGTTGCTTGCAAATGACACTGCATGATGAATGGCAGTTGACCAAAAAATAACATTCTGAAGGCTAAGACCTGCCATGATGGTATGCCCATTATTTTTATGTGGGATTTCTTTTCTCTCCCCTTTAAACATGTCAGTTTGACAATAGGAGGCTATCAGGTCTCTCAGAAAAGTAGACATATGGGGATTTTGCTTTTGTAGGCAGTACTTGATGTCATTTCCAAACTAATGCAAATTGAGGAGAGCAGTTGGTGCCCAGTGAATCCCTTCTGAAACACTGAACACTGCAGTTCAGTATAGTTGTCACCAGTGGTATGACCAGAACAGAAGGACAAGCCCTTGTGTGTCTCTGTCCTATACACACCTTTGTGTATCCATGCTTCCAGTCTACATTCCCTGCTCCATTTATTTTTCCAGAACCGTTGGATGCTCACTTGGCTTCCCTCATGCTGCTTTAGCACTTCCTACATCCTAATTGCCTGGAATTTTGACTCTTCCTGCCTTGCGCCATGAGCCATGGAAATAAGAAGGGGAAGAGGAACCAATTTCAGGCAGTTTTCCAGTGAAACTTTGACCAGACCTGAAACCCAGTTGAATACCTCCATCAGTTTCAGTGTTATGTAAGCAGTCTCATCTTTGACATCCCAACCAATAGAAGATCCCATCCTGTCAGGGCCAGAATGAGCTTTCAAGAGCCTTCCCTTGCTCTTGAAAAATGGTATCTGTGGAAGTTCTTCTCCTCCACACTGGTGGAGGGAGTGACCCCTGGACCAGAAGCCATTGGGGGTTTATTCAGTCTTGGGCTATTGGGTCCTTGTGCCCCTGTATCCTTTTCTGTGGGTCCCTGCTGAGAACATGAAAATGAGATTTAACTTCTTTTTAAAAAGGAAAATCAAATGTTCTAGCATCTTCAGAACTTTTTCAATACACACCCATTAAGTTCTTCGAGTTAAAATGCCCAAGTGAACAGCTCTCTGCTTGCACAAACTCCAGGTTTACACAATTCAGGTTGTTGGGGTTTTTCTGTCTCTTAGTGCAAAGGCTTCATTATTGAAGATCTTGTCTGGCACTGGCACAAAGGCAAATGTGACATGATGTCTGTGGTCTGCCACCTCCTCCTCACTGTGTGTCTGTTTGGCCCTCCTTTGGGACGGACTGTGCTCCAGTGAGGGAGGATTTCTCAGGATGTAGGCATGCAGGAGCTGTCCAGGGACATGGACCTGTGTGGGATTTGCATGCTGTGTCAGGCAGACCCAGCCTTCCCCAAAGATTCCTCTTCTGAAGGATGCCCCGTACTGCTTGCGACCTGCTGCTCCTCTGCTGTTCTCCAGGCAGGTGTGGGAGGGGAAGAGCCCCACAAAAAAGGAATTTAATGGATCCAGACCTCCACGTGTCCTCCCACAAGATCTCATCATCCTTGCACTCACCTCCATCTGCCCTCCCTTCCTTTTGGTGTCCCCTTGATAGGTGAAGCATTAGAGACATGGTTGTGGTGGTGTGCACATGTAATATGGTGGGATTGTCGCCACCATTCTGCCATGCTTCCCCACATCCCTCCACACAAGGAGCAGTGAGAACCTGAGACCCAGGCCATGTCTTGCCCTGCCCCAACCACTGTGATCCTTCTAGCCCCATCTGGGCTCAACAAAGGGAAACCTTGCAAGGCCTGAAGATGCCATTTCTCATGGGCCAAGGAAAGGCTAAATTATGCAGAGGCAGTTTAGTGTGTGGCTAGTTGTTGGCCACACAAGTATTAGGGTGAGGGTGGGTTCTTGCAAAGATGTTGTCTGCCTGGGGTATTTTTCCCTATTTTCCACATAGATGCCTCCTCCAATATGTTGTGTCCATGTGCACTGAATGAAGGGGTCAACCTGTGGAATTCTAACCTTGCATGTGTTACGGGGGGACAAGAGAACCAGGTGGACTTTGAAGATCAAGGTGGATGCTGATGCAGCTCACCTCAGATCTGCAGAAAAAACTTTCTCATCTTAGCAACTCTAAAAAGTATGTGACAAGCTGGAATATTGAGTTGTTTATAGGGTGCAAGAGCTCTGTGGCTGCACAGAAGGAGCAGGAGTTCTATGCAGCACAAAAGAGATTATCCAGAGGAGATAGGACTGAGGGCAGAGCTCTACAGCTACAGGACTCTTACTTAGGAATCACAGAGAAAACATACTGGAGTATTCATCTCTACTTTCTCGCTGCATTTTTGCTCTGACAGAAAGCATTGGTCTTCCTTCTTTTCTCTTATTCCCACCCTGGCTCTCTTTTAAAAGTGCAATTGGGTCAATGGAATGATTAGCAGATACCTGCTATGAAAGGCAGCTTTGGAGTCCTCTAAACATCTGCTGCTGCTTTGCAGATGAGGAGAAAAACAGACCCACATCTGCCGTTTCAGTGCAGTATGCTTAATCTGAATTTTATGGCTCTGATAGCAGATTACAGTGCCACTGTCATGAGCCCTTGCAGCCCCAGTCACAGTGGACACTGTGCATTTCAACACCTCCTCCACTAATCTTTTCCCCACTGCTCCCATTCCCTGGCTGCTAATTTCACGCAGGCACTTAAACATGATGGATAATTGTGTTCTGCTTATCAATGTTTAATTTAAGGGCTGTTCCGTCTGACCTGAATGCCCTCTGCAAGAGCTGTGCCTCATTATTGATTTCATGGTCATACCTGTGACATTACCTGCTTTGTAGGAAGTAGACTTTGACATTCCTGTGAGGCTTTGGCAGCCAGAGCTAATTGTCAGAAGAATAATCGAGTCAGCAAAATCATTACAGGTGATCTGTATGTTACCACTGTTTTATCTGCCTCTAATTAGGTGCAGGAGAGGTAACTCATCACAGTAAGCACACCACACTGGTTTGATGTCCACAAATAGAGCAAGATGAGCACAGGAGGGGAGTTATTCATTAACAGCAGTGATTCAGTGTGTTGGAGTCCTATGCTGGTGACATCTCCTTTCCCAGTGGAATGGCATGAAATGCTGTACTGCAGGCATCCATGGGATACAGAGTCTGAGTGACTTTCGGGCAGGACTGAATGTTGGGGCATGTGCTCGGTGGCTTTCGACCCGAGGCAGTAATGGCTGAGCTGCTGCTGTGGAGCAGTATTTTGTATGTGATAAAATCAGATAGCATTTTCTCTTGTTTGGGTACTCCACTGCCCCATGCTGCTGCTCTGGGCACACCCTGGGTGATACACACACATCCCCAGGTGGCAAAGGGAGCAAGAGCCAGTTGATGGAACTCATCAGGTCTTTTCCTGATAACAGCGCTGTGTATTTGACTAAAACATTTTCTTTGGGATAACAGTTGAAACAACCAGGTTAGCAGGATCAAGTTCTTCACTGGGCAGAAGAAAAACAGCTTTTATAAGTAGGAATTAGATTTTTCAGAATAAAAGTTAGTGTTGGTTTTTTTTTGGCCAACTTTAAAATTCAAAATTTTTACAATTTTACTGAAATAGGCTAGAAATTTGGGCTTGCTGCCCAGAGATGAAGTAGTACCCAAAAAGCATCTCTGCCAATTACCTTTTTTTTTTCTGGTGTTAAACAATGGCATCCATTCCTGTAAGGCACCACAGCTTCCTAATATCTGGAGTAGCAGGTGCCTGGTATGGCAAGACAGCTCCAAAAGCCCACCAAAGAGAGAGCAACAGGTGCAAGGTCCTAGGGCCAGCAGTCCTCTGGGGTCCTTGCAGCAGAACAGCACCTGTGCAGGTCCCTTCCTCTGCCACCAATGTTTGCAGGCACTTGAAGGAGGTGCCCTGTGACAGGACCAGGAACATGACAGGGCTGCCATCCTCCTCCCATCAATGTGGGGTCATAGGGACTATGCAAGGTTATTTTGAAGAGAGCACAGTCCAAAGCCAAGTTCATCCATCTGGGAGGCCTTCTGGAAGTGGTTTATCAATTCTGTTAGTTCCCTGCTGCAGCTGCTATGTGGCATCCCCGCACAAAGGCATTAGGATTCCTTGCATACAGAGGCTGCCAGGCAAGGAGCTGTAGAACCCCAGACTGAATGGGATGGTGCTTGGAAGTACCTGCTTAGCTCATTGGACAACTCTGTGGACTGGTGTGGCAGCATCTCTTCATCTGCACTTTGTCTAGTGCAAACCTGAATTTTTAAAAATAGTTTTCTGGAAAGACATGAAGAGTCAGGTGAGGCAGCAGCCTCTGTGTGGACCTGGGAGGGAGGGCTCTGATCTGTGCTGGTAGACAGGTCTGGTTTGGGCAGGGATGCCTGAGGTGGAGCCTAGGGCAATGCTGGTCTCTGCTGGGTGGAGCATTCTGATCCTTGCATAATTTCAGACAAAGGTGTGTGCCACATTGACTGGCCATTTGATGGGCTGATGTCTTGTAATGATACCTGCAAGGAGACTGAGAATGCAGGAGAATTCACCAGCGCTGCCAGACTGGCTTTCTCAATATTACTGACCAATTGGTATTGAAGCTCTGACTCTGAAGAGGTGGAATTACCCCATTAACCCAGAGCACTGCCTCATTCTTGACCATGCTCCTGAGCTGGTGGCAATCACACACCTGCTGTGAGCATGGGGCGGGGGGCAAAGGCCTGGCTTCCCTCAGTGCAGACCATGGTGCATCACAGAGAGGAAAATCACCA
The DNA here is from genome assembly GCF_030490865.1 of Poecile atricapillus. Taxonomy (NCBI): domain Eukaryota; kingdom Metazoa; phylum Chordata; class Aves; order Passeriformes; family Paridae; genus Poecile; species Poecile atricapillus. The sequence continues at coordinate 65,659,350 of NC_081289.1, read as the reverse complement.
GCCCTGCTGGTGGTTGTGAGACAGCAGCAAAGGGTCTCTGTGAGCCCCCTTCCACCACCTGAACCCCCTACATTTTCTGATGTATCCTTTCCTGTAATTAATTACGTGTCCAGTGGGCTCATTTCTTTCATACAGTTACTGACAATCTGTTAGCTAAAGGGAAAAAAATGTGTTGGTGCCTTGTGGTATTGAAAGTGAAGGGTTTTCACACTGTCAGGGTAATGAATTCTGCATGGGTTTGAAGCACCTGAGCTTGGGGGAGTCCTTGTGTCATGTGTCTGGGAGTGACAACCCCCAGTGGTTAATTACTGCCATGGATGAGAGCTGAGCTGATAGCAAAATGAGATAATTTCATTAGTAGTTAAATTTGAAGTTAATTGGATTCACGTTTACACACAGTAGTGTACAAAGACACACTTGAAAATGCTCTTTGCCACCTCATGATTTTTTTTAAAGAGGGTAGATGAATCGAGGAATGCTTCTAAACTGCTCCCTCTTTTTTTTGCATTGTGGTTGTGAGACAGGAGAGTCCTTTGCTGCTGCAGGCTGCTCTCTGCTGCAGACATTTTGTCCTGCAGCAGGGACATTTGCTGATGCCCAAGAGCTGCTTGCCTCATCTCTGCAGGGGTTGCTGCTAAGCTCTCCTGTAGCGGGTGGCAATATTTCTTTTACGGAAGAAAATTCCTTATTTACACTTTCTTTGCAAAATGATAATTTGCTTTCATTGTGAGTGTTGCCAGCTCCTAGTGAATGGAGGGATGGACATTTATGGACTATCATCTGTGTGCCGAACCTTTGACATGTACAGGGGCATCTGTAGCAGAGGCGTTTGCTCCACTCCTCACAATGACAATACTGGTGCTCCCCGTAAGACATTTTACCTCTGGAAGTCAGATGAGTGATGAGTCAGTATTGCCTTGGAGGTATTTGCCAGGAACCTGAAGGAGCCTGGTGAAGCAGTCTGGAGGAGGTGATTGGATAAAGGAGATGGCAGGGTCCAGCTGAATGAGCACTAGAGCTGCTGTGTGCTCGTTCTGTCATGGAGGTGTGCTGGTTTCAGGTCAGGAGACATCACTGAAGGTACCGATGCTGCTTGGGCCATCAGCCTCTCCATGGGGAGGCCACTGTAGGAAAGACTCAGAAAGGTGTTTTGGTACTTGGAGCTTAAAACTGTTGGCAGAAGTTGTTGGAAAGAGGTTGTTGGCTACCTTAGAAAATTCTGCTAAGCTCTGCTCTAGTTGAACTTCTCCATAGGCTGGAGCTGGCAGCTGAGCTGCTCTGTCCTGCACAATACCAGCCCAGCAATGCAAGGAGGTTGCTCTGTCCACAGCTGCTTCTGCCCCATTTCTAACTTTAGGTGTCTAAAATAACCTTCAAAAATCACAGGACAAAGACATTAAGAAAAAAATGTGTCCTGAAGGACCTAGGTTCCTATGTCCATGTTTCCTACTGCTAAAATGTAGATGTTCGTTTCCTCTTGAGTGCTTTGCCTATATGAGTAAGGCAGGAACACCCTGGAGCAGAGGCTCCTTCATAACCTCTCTTTGTACAAGGTGGAGTAGTGTTTTTCTCTTAAATCAATTGTTTTAGTGCAGCTGAAGCTTGCCAGAACTGGGGCCTCTCAGGCCCTCCCTGAAACTTGCCTGTGGGGACCCTACAAGGAAGATTTGTTGATAGATGACAGAACATTTCATTTGGAAATGGGATGTAATGGAAACTAGCCCAGACCTGTGGAATAGATCGTGGGTGATGTTTTCTTTATTTACTGAGGAGCAGAGTTGTCATACTTGTCATACTGTTGGTCATGGTGGTTACCTTGCTCAGTGCCCTTGACAATAATCCTAATCATTCTGGTGTGGCAGTGGCTTTGGAGAAAGCAAAGAATTTGTAATATTGCAAGATGCTGAAGTATATGTCAAGGTTTTCATGATAGCTGTGGAAAGTGAGGAGTGGTATGTAGTCAGTGTGGGCCAGTTTGGGAGGGGGAGTTTTCCCACAGGTCAAGGCACCTTTGGGGCATTCCATGTTGTGCCATTCTGTGGTGACACCATACAACCAAGGAAGGGACGAGTCCTGATTTCCCTCCTGGGTCTCTGGAGGGCTCCTAGGTGGCAGTAGTCAGCCTGTGAAATGTTCGTCTGCATTAGGGACAGCCGTTAGCTGCGTCCCTGCTAGCACTGGGGGTGAACTTAGCTTGTGAGACTGACTTTATGTAGACTGCAGATACTTCTGTAATCTCCAGACTGTAGAGGTGACATAAAGCATTTAATTTTGCATGGGAGAGAAGGAAGCAGGGCAGTGATGAGGGGAGAACATTTTAATCTAAAATAACCATTTTCTGCCTGCACTGAATAATTAGAATTCATTATGTCCTTCCGTAAGGGATGTGACTTCGCCCTAGCACTGGAGAGCAAATTAATCAAAATTGTTTTGAACCTTAAATTCTTTTAGGATGTGAATGCACCAGAATGCATTCTGTAGGAAAGGCCTGAGAGGAACAGCTTGCATCCTGATTTGTGGATACTGAGTGTGGAGGAAAGTGGGGCATGTGCTAAGAGATCACTGCAGCAATGCTGGAGTTTTGGCATACACCCCTTCATCTGAGGGTAGCGGGAGGCAGTCTTTATGGCCATGACCCGGAGATTGTGAGCCACAATTTGCAATTACTTGTATACCTGTCTCTTGTCTCATCTGATGAAGTCTCATTTATTAAAATAGATCAAAAAAAGGAAGATTTAAAAATTTTATTTTTGGATCAGTTAAAAATTAAATTTGGGCTCAAAATCTTCACCAAACAAAAAACTTTAAAAAAATTGTTTTGGCTTTCTGTAAAGCTTTTCAGTTTCAATATCTCCAAGCTCTACAGGCTTGAAAAAAGTAAACTGTATTAAAAACAATTGCCTACAGAACATGATGTAAAAAAACAGAATCTGTGCATTTTTTCTCATCAGTGGTGCTAAAATCAACAAAGTCATGTAACTTTTGCTGATACAATATACTGCCTTTTAAGGAAGGAACCTGATTTTTGCTAATGAGCTGTTTTGGGCCAGCAGGATCTTGGATTTGACTGATGCCAGAGTGATCCCTGTCCTGTAGAGGCTGGAAGAGCAGAAGGGCCAGGTGCTTCATGCAGCCCAGAGTCCCTTCCTCATAACTGAGGTGCACACTCGGCTTTTCAGAGCTAAGCTCTCATGCAGTGCTCCTGTCTCTAGCTGTGGTTTGGATCTGATGGACCCCTCATTTTTTCCTGGCCTTGGAGGAGCCACTTGACAGGCTGGAAGAGCCAGAGGGGTGTATCTGAGGGGCAAACTGAAGTGGTACCTGATGCTCACACTGGGAGGAGATTGCAGAGCCTACATCCAGCTGCTGACCAAGCCATGGTGTTAAAAGGTCAATGCTACCAATGTGTGTGTCTTGAAAGCAACTTCTCCTTGGCAAAGTGTTCTGCCCAAGGATGCCATGGGAGCCCAGAAGACCATGAGTGAGCTCCAGGATTTCCTCTGGGGTGAGGGATGGATCCTGACTGATGAGATCATAAGAGCATGGTTTTCTTCTGGAGGGTGTCTTGTGGCCACAGCTGACAGTGGTCTACCCAAAATCTCACTGCAGCAGCCTGAAGGGATGGTGACTATTCCAAAATCTCCACATGGGAGCAGGGTCCAGACATGACTGAGGAAACACTTCTGTAGCATTATGTGAGTAATGCTATCTGACCTCTGGTCTTTACACTGCCAGCAGAAACATGTCCTTGAAGGTGATAGGAGATGTGTCTGGGAGAAGATGAAGGAAGAGAGGGTACCCCAGACCCCAGGTCCAGGGGCAGAGGGAAATGGAAAACATCCCACTGCCTGCTTTTGTGGGAAGTCCTGTGGATGCTTGACTAAAACCCATACTTCTGTGGCTAAGGAAAGAGCAGTGCATCAGGCTGTGTTTGCAAATCTGACTCTTCTTCTGGCACTGTCACAAACTGTATTTTAAACCACCTTCATGTCTCAATGCCATGTGTTTGCTATATATATATATATATTTATTATTATTATTATTATTTTACTGCTTTAGTAAGAGATAAAATGAATGCCCTGCATTGTATTTAGATCTCAAACAGTCTCAGCCTGTGCATGTGATTTTCTAGGGAGTTTTCTGGCAAAATGTCATTAAGCTCTGTGTTATTTCCCATTTCACTGCTTTTGACTTTACAAATCTAAGCTTTAGAGGAATTTGGGAATAGGGGTGAGCAGCTGGAGTTCAGGCGGGTCTGTTCCTCTCCCTGCAGAGCTCTGCTCTTCACCTTCCAGTCTCGCACTTCATTGGAGCTTTGTGGCAGCTTATAGAGAAAACAAAACTGTGCCTGCCCTCCCTGCCAGGCTGGAAATCCCATGCTGGTCCTCACAGAGCAGTGATGACAAATGCATGGCTGTGTTCTGGGTGCTTGGGGAGATGTAAAACCATGTCTGCTTGTCGCAATGCTCACGTGGTGATTTGTTGGTTTGATTCCTCAGGTCGAGAGCTGGCAAGTACAACCCTCCCAGGATACCCTCCGCATGTCCCTCCTGCTGGACAGGGCAGCTACTCCGCTCCGGCGCTGACAGGAATGGTGCCTGGTGAGTCTTCAGAGTAGGGGGGAAGGAAAACATGAAAGGAAAACAAATAGCGTTTCAGGAGAGAAACACTGTGTGCTGTAAATGTTCTGCCAGGTAGAAGCCACAGTACTGAAGGGTAGGTGTGGAGTGATCCTGAGTGAAGTAGGACCAGGCTCCCCAGAACAAGAGGCTGCATAATCTGCAGAGTGCCAAAGTGAAGTGTTGGCACTGAAATGCTGAAGGAGCTCCCAGCCTCCCTTCTGTGGAGCCTGGAGATTGCTCCATACTGGGCTGTGCCAGGCTCTACTCACCTGACTCCAGCTTTGCTCTAACTCACCTTGTTTCTTCCAACATTGTCCCTCTGTGCTGCTCCAGCAGTGAGGTCATTGGCCCTGGGGGCTGGACATGTCCTGGCCTCAGACTTCCTGCGTGCCAACCTGACTCATGGGTACACCAAGTTGTTCCCAGGACACTATACTTCTGTAATTTACCTCCCATTTTGGAACCTCACAGTCAGAAATGCCAGGTGTCATGAGCCAGCTGGTGGCTACTACTTGCCTATGTAGCAGCAGAAACTAAGGTTGTGCAGGTGACTGGGGTGGGCAGGGTAGGTTCTGCAGGTATGTCACATCACTGATGCCAGCCTTCAGCACTGTTAGCTGCAGATCTGCACACAATTCAGAGTAGGATGGGGACTCCTGGGTACTGGCAGCAAGGAGTGGTGGGGCACAGCACTCCTGTATTTTTTCTGGGGAATTACCAGTTCTTTGGGAGCAGCTGCAAGGGTGGATTGGCAGAGCTGCAGGATGTGGGGCTTAATAGTGTTCAGCCAGAGGAGGTGCACTGTGAGGTTCAGTGATGTAGTCATCTGAGCTGATTTTCCCAGGTAATAGATTTTATTTTTAACTACATATAGGCTTGTGTGACCCATTATATTGAATAACTGCACTGTTCCTCTCACTGGTTCCTTTAATAACAACCTTCTGCTCCAGCTAGTGTGAAGGTCAGCCGCAATTCCTGTAGGTTCTTCGTCTCATTTAAGTGAGAATTTGCTAACTAGCATCCAAAATGCCTTCTCAATCCTTCTTTGACTCCTTTGTAGGACCAGCTTTAGAGCCTTGCACCACAGTCCCTGAGGGGTTGACAGTAAGGCAAGTGACAGACCTAGTCTGCTACCATTGACACATCCCTGCTTGTTCTAAAATGGCCAAATTGTCATGCCTGAGCATAGGCATGTGTTTATTGTGCTAGCTTTCAGGAATTTATCTCACGACCTGTCTATGCCTTGTTCTAGTTTTTGGAGCCTTTGCTAGAAATGTGCTTCCTTGATAAGATTTTTAATCATTAGCCATGAATTTCTGCTTGTAATTAAGCAATTGTGTGAGTTAAGTGGTTAGAGACATGGGAGAAATGTATACATGATAACACACAAGCAGTGTTTTGTTGCATGCTTGTTGCTACTGCCATTGCACCTGCTGATAGGAGTAAACCCAGCCCTTAGCACACTGGGTGTTTGTCCCACACCTGCTGAGGTCTGTAGATTGCCTATGGGGCACGGGAAATGTTCACACTCCCTGCATTTGCAAGATGTGCGGATCCAGTTTCATGTTCTGTCCTTATCTCTTCTCCAGCTCCGTCACCACTGCTCATCCCAACAGAAGCACTTTTTCCCCCTGTTAGACTCAGGTCCTTCCTTATCTCTCCCAGAGGCAAGGAGATACACAGGAACCTGTCTCTGCTGCGTCTCCATGGCTTGTTCAAACACATGCTCAAAATTTCACATTTCCTTCCTTTCCTGCAAAACAAGGGACTTGCATATCAGCAGTGAATTTCCATTTTTATGTGTCTTGTCTGCTATGGCAAAGAATAATCTATTCAAATGCTTTTCTTGGAAGGAACCAAACAAGCAAACACATGGTTTGATTTCAGTCCGAAGCTTTAGGGACTGACAGCTGGCATTGCTTGAGGCTCCTATGAATGTGTTTCCTCTGCAGGCCATTGGCCCTGCAAGCTCCTCCTGCCTTTTGGTGCAGAATTGACTGGTGTAGAATTGACCAGAGGGGAGCTGTCTGGGCTGTGCTGAGGTGCTAACATCCACATTGCTCCCATGTCACAGGGCACAAGTTAAATGCCATCGTGGGGACAGATGGGTAGATAGGTGGGAAAACAACAGTCTGGGTGGTCAGGCTCAGAGGTAGTGCCTAATGCCACACTCCAGCTGGGTGCTGGTACCATGCACAGAACTGCAGGGCACAGATAGAGGTCTCTCTTGGTTCACAACTTCCACAACTAGAAGATAGCCAGCTTACTAGGTGTTCAGAGGATACTAACCTGAATGATGCCATCAGTAGGCTCCAGAGCAGGACAGTGATGTGGAGGCACGTAGACAGGCTGAGTTGGAGCATGAAACCCAGCAAGGGCAAACCAAAAGATCCTGCACCAGGAAAGGCACCACTTTGACACAAAACAGGCTGAAGACTGTTCAGTTCCTGAAGCAGTTCCAGGGATGAGGCAGACTGAGAGCTGAACATCAGTCTGCCATCTGCACTTGTGATGAGAATGGTCAGCTCCTGGGCAGGAACTGGAGGGAAGGAATTATCCCCCCTCACTTGGAACCTATTGTCTCACAATGGGAATAGTCCTGGTTTGGGCCCCCTTAATGCAAAGAAATAATTGGTGTAAGTCAGAACAAGCAAGATGTAACTGGGTACGACAAAAGTCTCCAAACTTTTTCCCCAAGAGATGGGCCCAGTGGTGAAACAGGTTGCTGAGGGGTTGTGCTGTCCCCATGGTTGAGGGCTTTCAAGGCCACGTTGTGTGAACCCCTGAGTATTCCGCTCTGGTCTTATTGCTGATTCCGCACTGAGAAGGCCCTTGAGACATCCTGAAGACCTTTCTGTCCTGAAATGGCTGGTCATTCCATGACTCAGTGTTTCAACTGAGGTGCTGCTGGAATTGCGCTGCAGAAATTCATATGCTTCTGCCTGATACCATGAGTAGGGATGGAGGAAGCTGTTAACAGAGGGAGATCAAGCCCCTCACTCTAAAGGAATGGTGCCAGCAGTCCATTCAGAAGAGATACTTCTGCTCTAGACCCCAGTTACCATTAAATAACTTGAACCATGAATCCAGTTTGAGGCTGGAGGGAGACCTATAGACATCTTCTCTGTCATAGGGAAGATCCTAATGTCTGCACAAGGACTGGAAAAAGTCGCTTTCCACATTCCTCTTCCGTCCTGTGACCACAGTCTCATGCTGCAGCAGTCCAATGGCACCTTCTTCCAGCCCCTGGCTTGGCATTCTGTTTGCCTGTGCTCTATGTCCCATGCCTGACTCACCTTTTCCTCCAGGAGACGATTAATGACAGGAGAAGGCAGGTAGACCCAATGTAAGATTGGTGACTATTGATAATTATTCCTGGACGTGCTGGCAGCAGGCATTAACATTGACTCTATCATGTGGTATATCATGGGAAGCCACAGGATCCTAGGAACAGCCACCAACCTCACCTGGGGAAGTGGACATAGCAGCACCTGGAGCAGCTTGCACAGAATGAACACTTCTCTTTAACCCTTATTGTCTGATGGCTGATGCCTTGAAGCATGGAAGTTTATATTCCTTGTAAATGTTCATTTTGCCTAGTGCAGCTCTCTGTATATTTTCATTACCTGTTTAAAGCTTTAATCCATTGTTGGGTCCTACTAGATTTGTAGCCTCAGCATCATCTTAGGGCATAGGATTACTGAGATACTGTGTGCAGAAATTATATATACCAGAAATTATCCCAAATAATTTGGTACTGTTGTTACCATTTGTTCACACTATGGCTGTGCTGCTAAGGTGCTTTTGTTTTGGAAACATGGAGCAGTGTTTTCCTGGCAGCCTTTCCTTTCTGGGGAAAAATCTCTTGGGAAGAGCAGGCAGGAGCAAACTGCATCTTCTCCACCCTGTCATGTACTCAAAACGTGAAGCCTTGTGCCACCTGGCTGTGCTTGTTTCATTACAGAGATGTGGTCCTGGGACTGTTGGCATCTTTGGATGGAGATGGTGCTGTCTTTCGCTTGCATTTTCTGACTTCTCCGCTCTATTTGCTTCCTCACACTTTGCTTTGGGAGCTCAGCAGAAGCAAGCTGGGTGCACACTGGGAAATGCAGTGTTTGCAGGGGTTTTACTCTGTGGCTAGTGTGGGGGGCCTCAGAGCCCTTTCCTGAGGTGATGTCCTGGTTTAGTGTTTGAACAGAAGTGCAGCTTCTGAAGCAGCTGTTGGCTGGTCATAGAGACCATACAATTGTCATATTTCCCTGACCTCTGGAAGACTGGGCCTTCTCTCCAGTGCTATTCCTCCTCCTTCATGGGCTCTGCTGCCATGCTAACTGGAGCTGGAATGGTGACAGGGATCAGTGCTGCTTGCCTGGGGTCTTTTCTTGATCTTTTGTAGCTTCACAAACCACCAGCCTGTTTCCAGTACTGGCTTAGATCTCTCTTCACAGATCACTGCTTGTGTCCATGGGTCTGCTCTCAAGGTGTGTCTGAAGGTCAGAGTTCTCCCATGTGTGGGGCAGATGGTGGCCAGCAGTAAGGGGAAAGAGGGGAAACATGAGGAGTTGTGCAAGAGCTAAAGTATGTGTGCCTGCTCCAAGCAAACCATACCAGAAGCTGTGTCCCATTTGAGTCTGGACAGCGCTGAGGCAGAAGGGTTTTCCGCAATTTCATTGCTGAGACAGGGGTTTGGACAAGCCACACCTGTGTCCACATGCCTAAGCGTGCTCTTGCCATCATGCTATGATGCTGCAGCTGAGCTGGTCATATGCAAGTAGCCATGATAACTCGCCTATATCCTTATTCCAGTTCTTGTGATAGAAGTGCTCTTTCCCCTCAGTTCCTGTCCCCTCTCCCCATTCCTGGGGCTCCAGGGTTGAAGCCCCTGCTCTGCCACCCCCTTTCCCCTTCCCAGGGCTGCTGTTCACCCCATCCCCTCCTCTCCTGGCAGGCTCTGCATGCTGGGTGACAGGAAAGGGTAGACTCTCCAGAATAGTGATGCTGAGAATATAGTCATTAATGGGACTCTTGAAACCCAGATGTCCTTTCTGAACACCGGTAATTTGTTTTTAATGAAAAACCATGCAGTGACCCTGAACAAATGAATTTCCTTTATAAGAAGTCTATGTGCAATTACCCGACTAAAGGGACCTGAAAACACTGACATTCAAAACTGGGCTTTGAAAAGAAAGGCATAAAAAATAGCTATGCTGTCATTAGCAGTGTTTTATCTAGGGGAAGATGCTTGCTCTAACATGTGAAGGGGAAGGAGATGATGTTGCAAACAAAATAGATTTTTGCATGCACATGAAATGCATTTTTTCATTGTGGCTGGCAGGTATTGATGCTGAGGAGCAGTAAGGTTGTGTGATTTCTTCCTGTTGGGGCTGTTCCTCACACTGAGTCTGCAAGGGATAGCACCTTCCCTCAATCCACTGGCACCCAGCCTGCAGCAAGGGGTACAGGGGGACAGAATGCCAGCCTCATGTCATGAAGGGGTTAGGAGGCAGATATTTGGATGAGTGGGACTACCAGGATCCAGTCTGTAAAGACTGGTGGAATTCAGATCCACTGCCACACTGAAGACCTTATTCATAGTTTTTTTTTTTTTGGTTACTGTTTTTTGTTCTGGCTGTATCTTTACGAAAGTTTTGCAACATCATGTTGTAATCTTATGACAATACTTAGGAAATAAAAGAGAAGCAGCTGAGACATTAAATGCCTAAAACCAGGGACAGAGAAATTTGAAAATGAAATTTGAAAATTTGAAACTGCAAATTGCAGTATATGGGATGTCAGAGGGCATCAATGAACCAGGTCCTCCTCTGTTGTACAGCATAATGCTGGACTGCTTGGTTAGCTGAATGCTGACATTATTCTCGCCAGTGAGACCGGAAGGAGATTCTGGCCCTTTATGCTAGAGAGACATAAAGCAAATGAGGAATAAACCTTAAAAATTCTTTGGTGAAGCAGACAATTTGCAAGTCACCTCCTCAGAGCTTGGAAGTGACTCCCAGTTGTGCCATCTCTTCCATCTGCTTCATGCTGCTGTTGTGGCTGGGATGGGTATGTGTGTTTGGGTTATAGGCACTTGTACCTTTTTGACAGCTCATGTAGCTCAAATCCAAACCCAAATGTCCCCTGGTGCACCCCAACAACAACTTCAACCTCTGCAGATTCATGCAAAATCATCCAAGGCTTCAATGCCACAGTCAGAGGACCTGTTACCAAAGGACAGAAGTGCTGCCATGGCCTTTTCTGCTTAAGCTAATTTTTTGCATTTTTCCCCAAGTCTGGAACTGTTCCACAGAAGTGTCTCCCCACTCTTTTGTAGTCTTAGAAGACAAATCCCAGAGAAGTTTCATCACTTATGATGGAGTATATGATGTGCCATCACAAATATATTGGGGCAAATTTCAAACCAGCTGACAAATTATTCCCTTAATTAATCATTAAGCAGTTAGGTAAATAATATATGTTTATCCTCTGCTTGTGGACATTTTGAATGAGGGTCTGCCAGAATCTTGGAAGTCTAGAGAAACATTTTGGTTCTTGTCTGTCAGGAATGTAGTTACCATGCTTGCACAGAATATAGATAAAATCTATATTGTTTTCAAAATTATGTTGTCAGATATTATTTTGTTGAATTGATATAGAAATTATGCTGACAAGGGCAGGAAGATGAAATGCTGGAAGCCTACAGCCTTTGGATCTACTGATCTACCTTCCCCTCACCTGGGGTGAGTTAGGCCCTCTGCTCTTTACTCCAGCTGAGTAAAGGCAAAGGCAGACTGCTCTGCTTTGCTGGCCCTCTCTGTTTTGTCCATAATTTCCTCCTCCTCCTGTTGAGGTGAGACATTGTGCATATCTAAACATAAGTAAGCAAGGTGAAGTGTATATAAACAAAGAGGTCTGTATTTAGGAGTGAGGAGGAGGAGAGAAAACATATTGTATTGCTCCACTCTTTGGAAATTTCTATGCATTTGTAATAACAAAATTACCATAATTTCCTCGTTAACGCAGCTAGATCAGTCAAGCATTGTTCCAAACATGCAGAGGCTGCCTCCCGCTCTAGGTCTGCCAGTGGGTTAAGCACGGTAGAAATTAGCATGCAAATAGCCCTAATTCGGCTGAGCTGTCAGATCCACATTCAGCTGCTTGTTCCCTTTGAAATCCCTGACAGGAGGGGCTCAGGCAAGCCCATCCTCCGGTAGATCCAGCCAGAAGAGTACCGAGGGGGCACCTCCTGAGTGACAGTTTGGCTGCCTTCAGTCAAATCCATCTATCTTGTCAGCCAGCAGTGGTGACACCGGGGGCTGTGGGTTGGGGTGCATCTTCCAGCCAGACCTCTATGCCAAAATTGTCCCCTTCCCACCCCTGGATGGTGCCAGGGTTTGGGGCTCCAGCAGCTGTGTGATGTTGCCCTTGGGATAGGGGAGTGTTCTGTTCAGATACCAGTGTTCAATTTAAGCAGCTCTTTGGATCAAAGAGTGTTGAGGTTGGGGTTTTTTAGGATTGAGGGATGGAAACCAGGGCTTGTGGTGATTTTTTTCTGGAGCCTTAGCCAAGATTCCTGGGTTGTCTGTGGCTTTGAAGCTCGTGGAGCATCACTGCAGAGGATGGTGCTCTGGGCAGTGATGGGATGCTGCTGCACCATATCCACCCATGGTCCCTGAACATGGGAGAAAAGAGAGAGAGGCATGCAGCTGGTGGCACAGGGCTCGTTCTGCATCCCCAGAAGGGAACCATGGGGCTATTCCCTCTCCAGACTACCCACAGGGAGACCCTGGTGGCAGCTGCAAATGGTTTTCTGTTAATGATCATCCAGTGTTACAGGTCCGATGTGCTGTCCACCTTTAAGAAAGATTGGTGGTTGTAAAAACAACAGTGAAAATTTAGTAAGTCTTTGTTGCTGGTTTGTTTCTTTTATTTTAGGGGGAGGTTATGTTACTAAACATTTTTCTGTCCTCTACAATACAGTAATTTTGAGACCCCTTGTGCTGGCAGCTACAATAAACTGCCCTAAAGTATCTAGAGCCAGAAATTTAAAGATGATGTGTTAAAAGCTCAGTAATATACTGTGTAGGACCTGGTACATGAGTCTGATTTTAAGAGTTTGCCATATGCAGGATCATTTTGTCCCTACCCAGGCAGCTCCCAGAGTCTCCTCTGGGCACTAAGGACACTCCCCCTGTATGTAGAGGGTGCAGGGACACTGAAATCTTCTTCTGCAAAGGCAGGAGCAGTTTTACAGAGGGTTTGCTAAAAGAACATTGTTCTGCTGGCTCTCAAAGGCAGCAGTGACAATGGCTGCCCAGATGATGCACCCCTAATGTCCTGGCTGGGACAGCTGGGTGTCCAGCCAGATGTGGCATGTTGAGGGTGAGGCACAGTGCTGCATCCTCTGCATTTCACAGATCCACTCCTGTTTGCTCTTGTTTCTTCATTACAGACAGCTGTCATTTGGTGAAAAAAACAGTAAGGAAAAGATAACTGTAATTAGAAAGCCATGAGACCTACATTAGTTCTGATTTTGAAAAATTGTGGTTTGGATTAGTGTAGCAGAGCTATGAGAGTGATAAGACATTGCACAGATTGCCCAGAGAAGCTGTGGCTGCCACATCCCTGGAAGTGTCTAAGGCCAGGTTGGTGGGGCTTGGAGCAGCCTGGGATAGTGGAATGGTGTAGTGCCTGGTGTAGTCTCATGGCAGGTGTTCGGACTACATGAACTTCAAGGTTCTATGCAATCCAAACCGTTCTGTTATTCTGTGATTCTATGATTCAAGTGACTGGTGTTCTGAGTCTCACACTGGCATTGCCAGTGAGCAAGGAGGGAACAGCTAGAACTTACCTGGACTTGCAGGGCTGAACTCACACACTGTCTTGCACACAGTGTGGTTTCTCAGGGGAGAGGGATAGCCATGTGAGAGCACACCACACAGATTATAATTGCTGAGCATTCTTTTTTTCATGCTTGTGTCTCCTTTGTGTTACATCAGGACACAGAGTTAAAAAAGTTGGAGATTACAAAAGTGTCTCAGTTAAGAACAGCAAACTGTTGGAGCTTTGCCTGCAAAGAGCTCAGCATCTGTCTGGGCTCGCAGCTGTGGCTCAAGCATCAGATTACCTTACATGTAGGGTTTGTGGAGCAGCCAGACCAGCCATCAAATCAACCAGGCAGTTTCCAGACAAATTGTGTTTGACAATGGGCAAATGCTGAGATCCCCAAAGTAAGTGGAGTGGAAAGCACTTCATGGCCCAGTGTGTCCACGAGCAGGAGTGTGACACGGCTGCTCTTTTCCTGCTATACCACACAGAATAGCAGCTGGCAACAGTGATGGGAGAGTAAAGTCTAAGTTCTCATCACATCTGAGCTCAACAGCTCAACTATCTAGTGCTTCCATGTGGTGAGGGCTGGGATGATCCATTTTCTTTCTTCCTGAGTATTAGATCCTGGCTAGCCCGCCTCTTGCTGAGATTTTTGTCTCAGAGGGGGCTTCTCATATGCCATCCCCAGCTGGGGTTTCTGTATGCACTGAGTGATGTGCCTAGCTCATCATGACAGGGGTTCAATATCTGCCCAGCTTCAAGGTGTCAAGGAGTTGTCCTGCAATGAGATGGAGTTCTCCTGCTTCCAGTATTTTTGTGGCTGAGAGAATGCTGCAGACTAGATCCTGAACCCAAACATCCCCAGCTCCCTGATCACTCCTCTCTGCCATGGGAGGATGACCCCTGTAGAGGTTTTGGGGGACTTTGCAGACATTTCCCTGCAGACTGTTGTTTATGAATTCAGTCTTTTTGTTACTTGCTGGACTTATTTTCTGAGATGGTACGTTTGACTTCTCTATGATTGTTGCTGGAGAGGGTTTGCTCACAGTTTGGACTGTTTGAACATAGAATGTCTACTCTGTGGTAAACTCCAGTTCTCAGAACTGATGCCTATGGTGCAAATTGAAATGAAATACTTTGATAATGAAGTATTCTCTTCCCAGGATTTTCTGGGTTCCTTGAGACCCTATCAAAACAAGTGAAAATGGTTAGACAATAGATTGCAGTGCAGTGCAATTCAACATATTGTGATCGGTGCAAAAGAAATAAAATGGGGTAACAGAAAGAAAGCAAATTTAAGTGAGAACTGTTAATAAAAATGACATACTGTAGAAAAAAATGAAGGAAGGGGCTCCAAGAACTGCCCATTTTCCACAGCAGAAATTTCCTCTGAAAACAGTTTAAAGCAGAAGCTACCCATCTGTAGGAAGCAGTGTTTGTGTGGTCAGCTGTGTGAGGCAAGTGTGAACCCCTGGACAGGTGATGCAGGAGCTTAGAGTTCAAGGATATGTCTCCTATTCGTGGGATGCATGTTCTGGGCCAGGAGAAGAGGGACAGTCTGCATGGGGTAGTGAGAAGTCTCTAGAAGGAAGTATGTGTTCATTAGTTTCTCTCAGCAAATGTGGTACTGGCATACTTCAGATGAGAATCATCTGTCTCTTATGACCTAAGCAGGTTTGGGATAAGGCTCTGCACTGACTGTAGAATAAGCTGGGAAATTTAAATGTCACCTCCTTAATTCCTACATAAAAAGACTAAAAGCAGCACTCTTGTACTCACTTGATGTCCTTTCAGCAGCAGATGCATTAAGTCCTGTCAGTCTTGTGTGCTTTACTTCACCAACAATTTGTCATAAGTAACAGCTGGTTGGACATGGATGTTTTACTCATGTTGAGAGGTGTGCACAGACTCCATGGTGGAACAAGCAGTGCCCAGGTAGGAGAAGGCCTGCTTGCTTTGTCTGTTAAACGTGGACACAGGGTGTTGGTGTGGCCCCATATATTTCTCCTACCAGTATTCTTTAGGGCGAAAGAGCCATCTCAGCTCAGGCTAGCTCGTCTTTAATTCTTGCACACTTACTAAAGTCAGGAAACATAATGCCAGGAGTTAATGTGGTGCCTGCTTCTGGTGAGGTGTGCACTGAGCTGCTTGGAACCATGGGTCCCCTTGGGCATGTGTCATGACAAGCCATGATGTCCTCAAACTTGCTATGTGTGGGGGGAGACTCCTTATCTGTCATCCCTTCTCCATCTGTGTCTTCATCAGCACCATTTTTGGCTGATTCATCTGGATCGAGTCAGGATAAGCAGCTGCAGACAGTGTTTGGAAATGGCTTAGGCTACACAGCATTTGCCAGAAAAGTGTCCCATCAAGAGGACTGGGCTGCCACGTTCCCAGAGGCCTGGGAGTGGATGACAAGATTTTATTCTCCATTTAACAGATGTCTGTAATGTGGACGTGGTGTAGAACCAAAGCAGTGTGGTGGAAATCTGTCTTCTGTCACTCAGGCATTCATTTGCATCATCTCTGGTGTCAGAAGACCTGACATCATCTCTTCTGAGGATGTGTGTCTGTTTCAGAGCTTGCACAATTTCCCCACAATGAAAGAGTGGGGAAAGCCCACTACCACTATACCCTGCTACTGTGCTAAAGCACCAGTCCAGGGGTGGATGACACCTGCAGTCCAGCTGGAAACCTGGTCTTGTAGAATAGATGAGTTGCTGAGATTTTGTGTGGCTCAGCTTGCAGAGCTCATCCATGCAGGGGGTGACCTCAAGATACTTTTCCATCTATCAAAGGTGATGCCACCTTGGCAGAAAGGGCAGAAAGGGCAGGACCTGGCCCTCTCCTGGAGCTGCTGTCCCAGTCCCAGGTGAGCCATGGCCATGATAGGGTCTGACACAGTCACCAAGGACTGGGGCACCAGAGGAATGCTGGAGACTGTGCTGATTTGGGAGGATGCTCCTTCAGTCATGCAGATGCTTTCCTGCCTATATTCCCACACCTGCATTGGAATATAATTGAAGACAGCCTC
Organism: Poecile atricapillus; assembly: GCF_030490865.1. NCBI lineage: Eukaryota > Metazoa > Chordata > Aves > Passeriformes > Paridae > Poecile > Poecile atricapillus. The sequence continues at coordinate 65,642,868 of NC_081289.1, read as the reverse complement.
CACGTCAGCAGCAATGTGCATGTATCATGCTACCAAAATGCTTAATTTCCAGGTTTTACAATATTTGTAGTCTGCATTACTATGGCTTGTAACCTTATATCTTCTGCTACGAGCTAAATTATTTGTGTAATTCCTGGATGCAGCTACACATTGCAGTGCCATTATGAAGGCTGAAATTACGGAAAAGTGAGGATGAAGCATGGAGTTGCACTGAACCAAGTGCAATATTTCTGCTGCCTAGCTCAGAGAATTTAATCCCCCAAGATACCTCTTGTGACTTTTGGGATGAAACCATCTTGCAAAACTTACTTTCTCTGAGTCAGTTGTTTACCCTTTCATCCCACCTGCACTATGAAGCTGGTCAGCCTGGAGCAAAGAAGGTGAAATGTTGCCTGCCCTGATGCACATGGGGCTGCTTCTGTGCAGGTCAGGAGTGCCTAGGTACACAGACATGGAGTGATGTTCTGTGCGGATGCATCCACTGTGCTGCTTGTCCGCTCCACAACCCTTGTCCACCCTATGCCACTTGTCCACTTGGTGCTTCTCATCTCCCACATGTCCCTTGTCTGCTCTGTGACCCTCGTTTACTCTGACCCTTGTGTACCTGATGCCCTGCATTCTCTTTGTGTCCTTCATCCGCCTTTTGCCACTCACCTATACTCCATACAGGGTGCAAGAGCGCTGTGAGAGGCTTGCAGCAGTCCCACAGACCAGGCTTAGGGAGAGACATTCTGGTATGAGCAGCTGCAGCAACTGGACAGAGCAGCAGTGTGTTTCCAGCCCCATATCTGCCAGCACTGGTAGTGAGGCTCCGCACATGGCCAAGTGTGGCTTGCTTATCTTGATATCACTGTTGGGAGTGCAGCTTCTTGCTTCTAGATCCACCTGGGATCCCAAGAGTCTGCATGCCAGTGGCTGGTGGAGGGGGGAGATGACTCTACAGGGGCAGGTGAGAGAGGGAAGGGGCAAACCCCTCATTGCAATTAATTGCAATGTCATCTTATATTCAGATGAGTTGGGCAATTGTCCTCTGGTACAGAGAAATAAATCTCTCCTAATGCAGTTCCAATATGGCTGCTCTGTGGCACCACCTACCTTTGTTGTATTAAAGTTAAATACCTTTGTGTACAAAAGTTTAAAGTGCATAGCTAAAACCTATGTGCTTGCAGTAATTACGGGTGTAAATCTTTTTGTCATCCTGCAAAGAGTAGGTGAGGTATTTCATAAATATGTCAGAAGCAGCATTAAAATTTTATGGCAGGCAGCACGGGTCGAGAATACTACAGTGGCTTCTCAGCAAGGTACGTCCACCTTAACCCACAACTCATTAGTCATTGATGGGATTTCTGTGCCATATAGCTTCTTGGAAATGCGGTAGTGTTACAAAAATCTGCATGTTACTGTTTTCTTATAATATGACAGCCCACTCAGAACTGTTAAAATACTACATCTTTGACCAGTGTTAGCTAATGTAAAGATAAAATAAGGGAGAAAGACTGTGTGATAATAGAATTATATACAGCCTTCATTAGAAGTTAATTGGGCCGTCTTGATGGGACTGGGAACTTTGGAGAGATGCTCTCTGACCGAGTGCCTTCCAAGCACAACTGCGATAAACTTCTCCTTGGCTGATGTGCAGGAACAATTAGCCAAAGTAGGGCCTAATTTCATTCTGAAATCACGTGTGTGAAAATTTGGGGGATGGCTGCACCTCAGCTGCTCTCTGAAGGGTTAATAAGTGACTGCAAGATGGAACAGACATGGACTGGATGTGCTTTTGGTGAGTGTATGAGGGGTCATAGATGATTGTAAGTGATCTATTGATCCACTTAAACCAGATTTGCCAGTGGATTTACAAGCCTGCATGTGTAAGGAGCATGCACACATCTGTGTATCCATGTTGCCAGGTCTTCATTAGTGTGTGTGTGTGTCTGTCCTTATATGTGGGGTGTGTTTCAGTAGGTGCACCCTTGCTACTGCAGCCCCTGACATCCCAGGGAAGGAATGCCTGGTCCTCTTGCCAGTGGTTCTGTATGCAATACCCCACCTGCTATGGGAGCAGACCCTGGATTTTGCCCCCAGCATTTGTCCAGGTGGCATCCAGCTGGATTGCTGGGATTGTGTCTGTAGGTAAATTAACATAAAGTGTATAATTCGTGAATTTATTTGTATAAATTAATTTATTGTAGCTTCTTAGGGGGAAAGTGGGTTGTTTGTCCTGCTTTTGGGAGAGAAAATAGTTCTAACAAACAAAAGTATTCCTCTGTTTGTTCAGATTTGTTTAAGGAGGGTATTGCAGGTGCTCAGCGGCCAAAGCAGAGTCTGACTTATACCACTAGCCCCCGTAGTTAACAGTTATTGCCACATATCCTGGCAATTCTTCCTAGAGGCAGAATGCTGTCTAATTATTAATACAGATTAGTGGCACTACCTAGGATCCTGTGAATGCCAGTGTCTCAGGGTTGGCCTGACAGTTGCTGCACATCACAGCTCTACGTACTTTGTCTTGGCTAAAGGTGGATGAAATGTTTGATATAATTTTGTCATGTTGTGTTGAAAGAACATGGCTAAAAAGCTTACTGCTCTAGGGACTCATTGTCAGGGTTTTTTGATATTTTTTTTTTCATTTAATATCAGCAAGTGAATGTTTTGTTCTGTGTAAGAAAAGTTTTATTTGAAAAACATTTGTGAGGTCTGTTCTTTTGCTGAAATCTATTATTTTCAATTCCATCATCAGAATAAAAAAGGCTTGGGGTGGGATATTAATTCTAAAGAAAGCATTTCCACTTTTCCATTATTAATGCTTTTTTTACTTCCTTCCTGTGACAATAAATAGATTGCTGGATACAATGCCAGGTAAGTGCAGGTTCAATGAGGAGAGCAGCTTCCCATTTTGATGCAGAGGACCTCAGGTGTGTTGTAAAGCAGAAACTACTCACTGAAAGTTTTGAAACTACTCACTGAGGAGGTTTCCCAAAAGGACATTTTTCAGCCCCCTTGGAAAACATTTTTTTATTAATGTTTCTTCCCACCACAACCCATGCTAGCCCAAGTGTGATGTGAGCTCAGGGGGCTGCCATCATGCATCACTCTGTTCAGAGTGTGTCTTTGAGGTGTCATATGCATTGTTTGCAGGAATGGGCACAAGAGTGGCATCTGAAAGGGGTGTATTGGCCCCCCAGGCTGCCAGATCCTTCTGGAGGGATCTGGCTGCAGCATCCATTGCCACACGTTTGATGTATCATTCATCCTGGTATAGCTTCTGGTAACACAATCTTGAGAAAATTCTCCAAGCCTGCCCTTCAAAGATTCATTGATGAATCCCACCAGCTTGTCCTGGATGTTAGCTTATTATGACCCTGAGTATCTTCATTGAGACAAGCTGGGTGTATCATGGAAGGCTTTTGCTAGGTACAGTGTATTTTCCCGCTCAGCTTCTTCCAGGGGGGATGCAGTTTCAGAAATACCTACTTTGTTACAGTAGGGCTGTAGTTTGGTAATTTTTGCCCTTTCTTGGCACTTCTGTATCATGTAGACTGCTTGTTAAGCAAGGTAGCAGCCAAGTGTGTTTGGTCAGCATAGCCGAAAGCAGAGTGATCCATTTCCTTCCTCCTGTGGGACTTCTGCACAATGAGCTGGTGAGGGACCAGGAGAACACCTGGCAGGTGACTCGTGGTTAGCTTGTGGCATGCCCTGGGTTGCTGCTCCTCCAGGTTAAATGCAGCTGATATTTTTAGATTAGAGAAATGCATATCTCTGATCCTGCTGTTGCTAAGGAATGTTGAAATTAGAAGAAAGTCCAAGATTCAATCAAAACAAAAACCAACTATAAAAATTACTGTGGACTTTTCTTCAAAGCTACAGTTCTTTCTTCTTTTCAAAGGTACAGTTAGTTTACCATTGAGATTTTTGGCTAAATTTTATTTATTTTTAGCCTCACTGAACTTGATTTGAAAATTTAGTATTTCTCTGAATTTAAAAGGAAAATAATTGTTTGAAAACAACTGATTAAAAAAACACCACCCAATCCATGACTCTCCCTAAAGAATTTTGTCTGAATTGTCATAAATTGTTAAAAATATGTTAGTGATGTGAAACAAAATTTTTTTTCATGTGATATGGAATATCAACTGAAAGGTTTTTCCCAGCTCTCCTGTTCATGGGGAAAACTTCTAACAGAATGAGTCTTGTGAACTTCAGAGGCAGCAGCTTCCCAGACAGGACTCCAAACCTCTTTTCTTTCTCCCCATAAGCCACTGCAATGGCTTGGTGTGGAGAGGAAAGTTCATTTTACTGAGGGAAAACCATGCTGTTCTTCTCTGCTGAGAGCCCAGACCCTTTTCCTACCCTTCAGGGTCCCTCAAAGTTGTTTGTCCCTCTGACTTTATGTGAGATGGTGGCTGAGCTGCTGGATCATGAAACTGTCTCTGGGGTGGTGTTGGCCCAGGGTGATGAGAAGCTTCTGCTTTGATTTTATATCCTCCAGTTCAGGCGATAGCTGGCCCTGTGGCAGGCAGAACTTCGATGTAACAGATTTCCAGGCTGTGTTTGGATAGCTGCTGCCTCACAGAGTCAGCCAATGATGTGTGGGTCTGAACACATGGCTCAGTGCAGTGCTTATGCCTGCTCCCCATGCAGTCAAGCATGTCTTTGCTTATCAGGGTAATGATTGTTATTGGAATTTGCTGAAGAAATTTATGATCCATGTGATTACTTCCTCAAAATAAAACGATAGAAAACAAATAAAAGTAATGAGAATGTTAATTTTAAAAAGTTACAGTAAGATCCCTCAACAGAAGAGAAAAGTAGAGGCACCAGGAATTTGGACTAACAGGGACATGGGTTTGTCTGCGGGAAACCAACCTAGGGACAAATACAGCAGATTGTTTTTAAACTTAGCCAAAACCCCCAGAAGGAGTGCTGAAGATGCTCGTGCTGATGCCTAACTCTGCATTTTGTCCCCTGATCTTGGTTAACAAAAAGGCCCAGCAGTGGACACTAGTGGAGAAACCAGAGGTTGCAACAAATCTGGGAGGAGGGATGGCACGGCTGCCAGGTCATGGTCACTCTCCCTGTTCGGTGACAGCTGAGAGCTGTCACATGGCTGTGGCAGGGAGGGAGGTATATTGCATCGCCTGCATGTTATATCACCTGCAGTTCCATCACCTGTGTGTTGTATTACTAGTAATCATCACATGGATAACAAGCATCCACCCCCATGTTCCTGATGGCTTCTTCATGTCACAAATGCTTGTGCAAAAGCTGGTGTCTGAGAAAACTCAGCAAAAAGTGTCCATGTAGCTCCATGTCCTGCATGTAGCTGGCTCTTTGCTTTGACTTGAAAGACAAATGCCTGCCAAGGAAGGCAGAAACCTCCCTTGGAATGGAAAATATAACTTCCTACCCTCTTAAATTATTATAACTTTGAAATGATGGGGCTGTCAGGCAAAGATACAGGAAAAGGAATAACAGTTCTTTACTAGAATATATATATATATTTATATATATATATGTATATATACACACATAAAAACCAAAAAACAACAGCAGCACCAACAAAGAAAACCAGACCTCCAGCCCCAGCCGTCTCTCGGTAGCAGGTGCTTTCCCCTTGGGTGCAATTCCGGACACAGCCGGCAGGGGCGCTGCTGGCTCCTGGCCGGGCAGGGGAGCGCGATGATTCCCCCGCGCCTGCAGGGGGAGCTGTGGTGCGAGCTCAGCCGCATCTCATGGGTAACGTTAGGTGAGCCAGCAGGAGAAAAAGGATATAAGGGCTTCCAGAAAAGGGGCTTCCTTGGCAAATTCACGGGGAGCAGTTGGTCTCAGTGCCCCACTGGCTGGTGAAATAGACTGTATCAGGAACCTCATGCTGGAACACCAGAGGTGAGCACATCTAGGTGGCAAAACAAAGTGTTGCAAAAACTCCAAAGCTGTACCAGGAGCTGTGGGCATCTGGGCAGACACAGGATGTTGGGTAAAGTGTAACAAGAAGCCTGAAGCAGGGGCAGGAAACAGCAGGGCTGTGCAGCAGCAGCCGGGCTCCTGCACGCAGCTGGTAGACACTCTTCCTGGAGCAGGGAGTGGGTTGGAGTCTTGGATTTTCCCCTGAGGCACCTGAGCAGATGGTGAGGGTAGTTTCCAGTGTTGAAAAGGTCCCAGTTCAATGGCCGTTCCTACAAGCAAAGGCTTACTGAAGGTATGGAGAAGCAGTGAGGGACGGAACTCTGTGGAGGTGGCTAATTCTCCCCACAGCAGCAGCCCGGCACCAAAACCATGACTGTCCCACCTCTGATCCTGAGAGTGAGCAAGCAAGCTAAGACCTAGTCCTGTCCCTCACCCCTCAGCCAAAATTTGCAGTATCTGTGCACTTCCCAAGAGAAAACCCTCCAGCTCAGAGATGATATTAAACTGCACCCTTCCCCATTCTCCTCCTCCCAGACACATCTTTTGTGTCTCAAGTATTGCAGTTATCAACTCTGAGGCAACAAATGGGAGAAAATTCCCCGAGAAAGAAAGAAGAAAAAGAAAGGAAAAATCCTAAGCTCCAACATTCTTGTTGAGCTGTACTGGCTCTGGAGCTTCTGATGTATGAGGTCTTTTGAGACTTCAGTGTTATGCTTAGAAGTGGCATATGAAACTCCTTCGCAGATTATTTCCACAGATTCTGCATTTTGGTCCAAAAGTATCAGCAGCTGGACAATAATATTTGATTAATCTGCTGTTTTCTGCTGGTGTTGTCACACAGTCCCATGACTCATGACTGCTGTGCTTCATAGTGCTACAGCCAGGTACTCTGCATGTTGAATGGTGTAGTGCAATGACAGTGGTCAGGCTTTTTCCATCCTGGGAAGTTTCTATAACTTGGCTGAACATTGCCTTGACAGACCTGACTGTCCTTTGACATCCTTCTGCATCCTTCTGCCGGGCAGGAGTTTTCCATTATCCTCCTGTCCTGTGGCCAGTACTGGTACATGGATATGCCTGCATCCTTCCCATTTCCTGCAGCAGCAGTTCTCTAAAGCCACAGCAGTGTGAAAAACATGGGAGTGTTTTTTAATTAATCTCTTTGTTCTTGAAATTTTTACACTCATGATTCTCAGTTTCTCTGCAAATCAGAAAGAAAACTTTAAGGAAGTTTAAAACCAAGAAGACTGATAAATGTGAATTGACTGTTCCTGTAGAAAAAATGTTGCAGAGTGGACAGTACTATTTTGCAGCAGCAGAAGGTCCATCCACCACCATCAGACTATCTCTGTCCCACTGTCTCAGGGTGGAATGCATCTCCCAGGGCTTGCCACTGGCTTGTAGCAGCAGTGTTATTGGGAATCAATCTTGGTTCTTTCCCCTCCTTACCTCCACTTCTGGGGTGATGATGGAATGATCTGACCCCTTTTGGGCTACAGCTGTATGTAGAGTAGCCATATGTGGAGTGTAGAGTCAGGTTTGTGGCAAAGAAATGAGTTAACTCTGGAAGGGATCCTTTGTGTCTTTTTGTTTCAGTGATGTGAGAACTACTGAGGAGGAAGCTTACTATTTCACATGAAGGAGGGATGTGTGTGATTCCCACCCTTTTCTCATGCTGCAGCAGTCAGTGTGTGCGACATGCTGCGTGTGTGTGCATCCTTGGATGGCAGATCCATGGTGTTTTTTTTTGTATTGGGCGAGGGCTGTCTGATAAGAAGTGCTGTCAAGAAGTGTAGTTGATGGACCTTGGAATATCTGGTGAAATTTGTGAGGCAGTCATGCAGTGTTCATTCATCTACCTTAGTTTCACTTATGGCTGTACCATTTGTCTGCCCAAGTCCTGTGGTGGTAATAACAGGGCTTGTGATTTTCTCCCCGACTTCTCCTTTTCCCCTCCCTTCCTTCATATTTCTTTCCTCTCATTTTCCTTCTTGCCCTCCTTCCCTCTCTCTATCTCTCTTCCCCCCTCCCCCTCCCCCCTTTCCCCCCCTCCCCGGCAAGGCTGATGGATATGCAGAGTATGTTAAGAAGGAAGCAATACTGTCACTGAGCTGATGGTGCTCAGTGACTCCTCGAGCTTCTGGCTGGTCTGTACTGCAGGAGCTTGACACCCTGACCACTGAGGCATAAAAAACAGAGAATTGGAAGCCTCAGCCTGACAGGCACTGGAGCATCCCCCAGAGAGGGTCCAGGATGTGTGTCTGTATGTGAGTGTGGGGAGGAGGCAGTGGGGATGGTGGGGGAGGAGGGCAAGACAGGAGAGGATGAAACAATGAAATGTCAGCCCATTCCCACCCACAGCCCTGCTGTAGCAGTGATAAACGTTTGGAAAGTGCTGCTGCCCACTCCATAGCATGCACAGCATCAGCATGGAATGGGCTGGGTCTGTGCAGCTCCAGGAGAATAGAAGAGGGGAGGGAGAGAGGATGGAAGGAGGGAGGAAGGGATCGAGGGAGAGGTGAGTTCTGGGACAGCTGAAAAATTAGGTGTCATGTTGTCCAAGGGGAGAATGCTCCCCCTTGGGATGGAGCTCTTGCAGGCATGCAACAGCTCACTGTGAGCTTTATTTCAGGTCTGGGGTGCTCCTGGTGCATGAGGTACAGGACACCTCTTCTGTGCACTCTGTGCAAACAGCCCACAACAGGGATATAGGCCTGTCCTGCTGTTCTGTCCACTCTGTCCCTGTGTCCTTGCATTGCACAGCTCTCAGGAAGCATGTAGCAATAAGACTCACTCCCATCTGCTTTTATGGTATGCCAGTCAGGCATCACAGCCATTTTGTGGAACAAAACCAGGGCTAAACCTTTGAAAATCTCACTTCCCTGTGGAGAGGAAAAAATGCAACCCCTGGGGAAGGTGCTGTGTGATAGCCTTCCTGTAGAAGAAGCACCCATGAAAAGATCTCTGTGTGCCACACACTGACAGGAGAATGTGACCATGACTTCAGGACTAGGAAACATTGTGACTCTCACTAGTGAATTTCCCAGATAGACTGCTGCCTTGTGCTTTTCAGGCTTGGGCAAACACCAGAAACACAGGTCTGGGCCAGAGACAAGCTGGAACAGCAGAGGGGCTGTAGAAGTAGGGAAGAATCAGGCAGGACACTGGGTAAGACAACAGCCTCAATTGTGGTGATTCAGAGGCAGAAAGGACCAGAGAGTAGCTGTTGTGTCCTGCAGGAGAGAGATGGATCCCTGACTGGTGGAAGGCAATGGGGATGCTCTTGCCAGTGGCTGCAGTATGTCAAATGCCTTCTAACATCTCTTTGGGCATTGTCAACTTCACTGTGCCTTACTCTTTTAGGATGAGCACTCTGACAGAGATAACCTTCAGGCATTGAAGTAATCTATCATCCATAGGGACAGGAACAGAGAAGCATTGTAGGTACTGTGTAATTCCCTGGGAAGAAAGGTTTGAAACAGCTCCAGTTTTCCTGGCTCAGGGTGAATTAATGCCATTCCTTAGAGGCCATAAGGAGAACCTACTCTGAGCTTGCAAAGAGTTGTTGTTGGCACAACAAGGTGTGCTGAGTGTGGAAATACTTGCTGCTGAAGACATTGGACGTTCTCTCTGTGGAAGCTGTGATGGGGAGAGAGAGTAGGTTGATCCTGGTAAGTGTAGTCTTATGTGTCAGAAGGGCTGCAGAAAAGAAACAAGGGAGAGATGCTAACAGAGACTTCCTGTAGCAGACTAGTGATAGGTTGGTCCTGCTGTCAGCACACTCGGTCTGTTCATCCTGCAATGCAGGCAGAGAAGCAGCTTGTTTTCACTGAAGCTGAATCAGGTGGAGATCAAGCCATCCTGGACCTGACCCTATGTTTTGGTTACCAGAGCATGGTCCCCTCTTCCCTGTGGCCAGTGTGCCAGCAAATGGCCTAAACCATGGCCACTCACTGGCCAGGGGACCCAGATGTGGTCTCCAGGTTGGATCTACGGATTGTATGAGACAGGAATGCTGAGCCTGAGGTGCTGAGGACATAGTGTCAGGGGTCCACTGCCTAGCTGGGGTTATGGCAGCTCCTAGGTCTGGTGTTGTGGCTACGCCAATGCCAAGGACCAAAGCAGGCAAAGGTCATGGCAAACATCTGCTGTGGCCTGTCAGCCCTCAAATCATGCCTTAGGAAACATACCCTTTCTCCTGCTATGCTGTGCTTGTATATATTTATGTGTCTTATAGATGAGAGGGTGAAGGGAAGGAGGAAGAAAGAGAGAGAAGGAAATCTGTAATTCAAGGAACATGTCCTAATAAAATAGTAGCAGTGTTGGTATTTGCATGGTGGAAGGGCCAGGTCAGAGCCCTGTGGGCTCTATTCTGAAGAGCTTGCAGCTGGAGTATGAAGCAGTGACATGTGAAGAGAACAAACAGATGAGAAGAATGGGACCTAAAGAGGAGATAAATAGCCACAATTTTTCAAGCCTTTTTTGTGCCTTTGTCTGGAGGGTTCAAATCCATCTGAAACAGATGCAAACATCCCTCTGCTTGGGTTACAGTGTTGAAGAAATATCTGGGACCATGACCACGTTCTCCATTACAGGTATCTAGAAATTGACTGGGTCATCTTCTCCTGCAGCAGAGACTTTATCTGAACAGCCCTGTCCTTGTATTGTGCTTCTCACCCTGAGTCCTGTAGGGCTGAAGAGGCAAAGGCCAGCCCCATCAATGTGTCCCAGAGGCCTCTCCATCCCTCCTCATTTCCTTGGTCCTGCAGCACGTTCAGGAGGCCTGGGCTGTGGCACAAAAAATGCACGTAAAAAATGTCTGCACCCATTTATTTAATAACTTACCCACCTATATTCCCCTTCCTCAAGGCAGAGTGTCTAGCAGTGCTTTTACTGTGGCTGCCAGTAGAGCAGAGCACACACTACCTCAGAATGGTAACTGTCATCTCAAATCAAATGACCTTTTATTCTGTCTTTGTCTCCTTAACTTAGGGAGCGAGTTTTCTGGGAGCCCATACAGCCACCCACAATATTCAACATACAACGACTCCTGGAGGTTTCCCAACCCTGGACTCCTGGGTAAGTGTTCGTCCCTGTTTTGAGAGATCAGTGCAACATGTCCAGTGTTTGTCCAACCCTGGGGTGGGCAGAATGTGTGTCCCAGTTTGTCCTCAATCATGCTTAGACACAGAGTGGGACTGCAGGACCCCATTGGGCTGCACAATTGCTCTTGGTTCGCTTTGCCAACAAGAAGACCTGCCCCAAATGTCTCCCTACTTCTGATAAAAATCCTTTCAGAGACATAGGGTATTACTGGAAAGCCATTTTTTTGAGGTTAAGGGACCCTGTTCAGACAAAACTTGTGGTGCCAGTTTGCTTATAGCCAGTTGTAAGCTCCACTGCGTCCTATGCCATTGCTGCTTGCTCTTGCATGTGCTTTGCATTTCTCCCTAACTTAGTGTTGTGTTTGCTTCCCAGTTGTGTGTATTCCCATTCCATCTCTCCTCAGCAAGGGACCACTGATACAGCCTCACTGATGTCAGCATAGTCCCTATGAGCAATGGGAGGCAGAAGCCCTGTAACTCCTGCAGGATCATGGCCCTCATGTGAAGGATAAACATAATCCATTTTACACCCCGTCAAAAGCTGGCCCACTTTGACCTTATATACATGTAGCATGCAGTAATTAGAATTTTTCCCTGCATAATTTGCATGGATGAGGTAAGTAAAATACCAATTAATTGTCATCTCTCAACACAGGAGTAGCATGCCTTAGAGATTTCCAGATTTATGGATGACAGGGCTGTTATATGTGACCTCCAGCAGCGAAATAATTTTGAATTTTTTTTGTACTTTTTTCATCCAGTTTCTTTGTTTTAAGTAATTGAGTCCCCATGTAATTGAGCCACCCAGGCAGTATTCATCATGGTTCTTGTCCTTAAACAAATCCTTCGGGAGCAATAGACAGCCTCTGCCTCTCATGCCATGGTGCTGGTATAATGCTGTTATTTGCTGTGCCACATTTAAGGGTTTGTTACCGCTTCCATCATAAATCAACAGACAGATCTTCAGCTAATATGGATGGGCATAGCTGCACAAAGCCAGGGGAGTCCCCGTGCTCAAACCTACTGTTTCCATGGCCACAGCCAGTGGTGCTGGCAGAATTTTGGTTGAGCAGCATGGAGAAGATGCTTATGCCAGAGGCAAGAGCACGCACCATGCTTTCTTCATTTCTCATTTTGCAACTCCTTTTGAATCAGGAAAGCTGTTTCAGCAATGCTCTGCATCATCGATAGGCCTGAGAAACCAGGTTTGGTGTAACTTTTTAAATTTTCCTACCAAAGTGTTAAAGAAATTAGCACGATACTAAAAATAAATGACAACTCAGCTCTCATCCTGCCCTTCTGCATGAAGACAGGGCTTTTGGAGAGGCTTCTGGGCTGTTTACTGTGTTCCTGCTGGTGGATATTCACCTCCATGAGAAGAGTGTGCACACTATATGGAGCCATCCCAGAGCCACTCCTGAGCAACCCCACAGGTGTGGGCAGTGGTCCTTCCATTCTGTCAGCAGCAGATTGCACCCATGGCCTGCTCAGCTCTTTATTTGAGATGATGGGCCTGTACTATCTCTAAGCATGCTGTCCAGAGTGTGGGCAAAGTAGGTAGGTCCCTGTGATGCCCTGAAGATGCTGGAGATGGGTAGATCTGGGTCAGCAGAAGACTTCAGACAAAAGCTGGTCATGAGACAACTGCTTGCTGCCAGGACCTTCTACCTGTGCCATTCCCGTTTTTTCTGCAATCATCCTCTTTGTATCATTCCTTTTTAGATCATGCATTCTGGGGGAAAATTCCCATTAATCTTTGACATATGAGCAGTTATGGGGATAGTATACTACTCCTCACAGCAAAGCTCGTTCTCAGGTGGAAGGAAATTTCTTCAGAAGTATTTACTCAGCAGCATGCTGTGAACATGTGTTTAAATGAGGCAAGGGCAAAAATAATCAGAGGCTATCATATTTTTCCAGAAACCGCAGCTTTCTTGAGATTGAAGTGTTTCATGCTATAATATCAATGCTGATTATTTCTTCTTTTATTTTTTTCCTGTTGGTTGGCTTCCTTATTTTTATCCTCTTCAAGATAATTTGTTCCAGCACTTAAAAACAAACAAACAAACAAACGGCAAGTTTTTTTCCTGCAGCAAGTCCTAAAGATGAACTTACCATTTCAGTTAAGTCTGGTCACAGAACTGGGGGGGGGACTGGAGAGTTTCCTGGAGAGGGAAATCCACTTTTCTGACCACAGGTAGGTCCAAATACAGTGGTATGATCTGATCTAGAATGTGTCTGCAATCAACCACAGCTTCTGGGTCAGATGTCTCTTGTGCCTTGCAGAGATTCCCCCTTTCCACAGCTCTGCCTTTGTCACTGATCCTGGAATTCCTTCTCCCTAGTGCCTCCTAATCCCACTGGTAGTTTAGGGCAAGTAGGAGTCTCTGGCAGGGACTTTAGAACCTGCCCCAAGTCTCCTTGCACACCCAGGAGGTGCTGTGTGATGAGCCTGGGCACATGCAGTGGAGAATAGGTTAATTTGAGCTATATCCAGGATGCTTCCACTCCTCTCAGGAGTATACGTGAGTGCATTTAGTAATTCTCTCCTGAGAACAAGCTCTGGCAGTATCGGCCTCAGAGCAGAAACCTTGACAAAATTAATCAGGACTGGTACATTGCCTGACACAGTTTGTTTTACAAAGTCCTGCTCCTTTCACTGAGATGAAAGTATAATACTGTAAGCACTTAGCAGCACCTACATTCAATTAATTCCCTGTGCTGGCAAGAAAGAATTGCACCACAGCAATCACAGAAGTCTGAGACTGTGAAAGAGGAGCTAAAAGGAGAACTGCCATGATTTGCAAGTGGAAAAAAGGATAGTGGGATTGAAAAATTATATTTGGGGGAGAGTAAAGAGAGAGAGATGAGAATAGTGAGAAAGCTTTGGTTTTCAGTCCCGCAGCACAGTCTTTGTGCTCTATGTGTGGAGCAGCAGGGAGTGGTGTGAGGTGGTGTGTTCAGGAGAAGGCATAACCATATTCACGCAGACACTGCGAACTGGTTGTCTGGCCCCAGCAGAACACCAGCTGCTCACCATTACCCTGCTGTCTGCTCTGCCCTTGCTTTGGTGCTTCTCACTTTTCTGCACCAGGCACCAAGCCTCTTCTGCCCCAGCTGTCATGAAACCAGCGCAGATGGGGGTCTGTGCTCCTTCCTCTCTAGGGCAGTCCCAAATGCTGTGCCCCATGGCTCCTGGGGAAGAGCAGACAATCAAGCCATGGTCCTCCAGAATGGTGAACAGAAGCAGGGGTGGAAGAAGTTAGTTTGCTCTTGCATCCTGCATCAGCCCTAGTGGCACCCACACCTCTCCTGGAGTCAGAGACATGACCAACTTTGCTGTGGGGGATGACTCAGTCCCACCTCGACCACAGCAAGAGTGAGGACAGACCCAAAGTTCCTGGAGGAATGTGCTGACAAGAGAACATAAACCCTGGCCACTTGGGTGTGTGGCTTAGTGGCTGAAGTAGGTGTTTCCATCTCAAAGCCAGGCAAAGAGTTGAGGGAAGGAACTTGGCCTTTCTTTTTTCCCCCACATTGTCCTGCGAATGACCTGCAAGCAGTACAGTTCAGGGATGCACATGGAGGCATGTGCATGAGCTCGTGGGAGGCAAATGTGCATGTCTCAGGCTCAGGCCACTACTGTTGGCACATACTGGTGCACACCAGCATAGGATCAGCTCAACATGTGCACACTAAGGACAGATAACAGCAACACTGTCTAATGAAGAAAAACAACTCAGTTTTGTGCTGGCTTGTAGCATTTGGCTCAGTCCTGTGCACTGTGAGTTCTGTTTGATGCAGTGTCCCTACTCACATGCAGATGTGGTCCCAGTGTGCTAGTTGGGAGGGTTTGGCCTCACCATTGCAGTGCCATGTCTGCCAGTGCTGGCAAGGCATCATGCAAAGGCAGGGCTTGGAGCCTCTCAATTAGGATTAGATTCAATTCCTCTGTGGGATTCTGTGGAAAGATTAGAGAACAAGTAGGCACTAGAAATGACTGTGTCAAGAAATAAATTGATGATAGTATGAATTAGAAAGGAAAAATGACAGAAGGATGGACTAGTCTGTTCTGGATGGAGGCATGGTGACAGGAAGAGTGAGTGGTTTCATTTTTCACTTTAAAAACAAGCTTCTTTGATTGTTCAGCAGAAAGGCAAACTGGCAAAATCTAACTTGAGAGAAATGTAAGGCCTTTGGAATGCATGGGAGAAATATTGGGCTTTTTGTAGCTGCATTGAGTCAGAACAGCAGTGGAGGAAGAGTGGGAAAACAAAGGCTCTGACCCCCAAAAGACCCCATTTACCCCAAAACCTCAGTAAGCACTGCATCCTGCTCTGGTGGGACCCACACACTGCTCCATGAGTCAGGCTGAAATTGTTTGGTGCTACTGGGTTCCTCCTGTGTGTTTTTCAACCCTCCACCTGAGCTGAGCTGCCATGGCTAGTGCTAATGCTGGTGCCTGGGGGGACTGGGATCTCTGCTGACCACCACCACCACTGCCTGCTTCATATTGACCTCTTGGTGCTGGGTGAGGACAACAGTTCCACCTGGCTCTTCACTGGCCTGTGAGCTGTTTTACCTCAAGGTACTGCCTGCCATGATCCCCAAAGACATCTGTGCAGTTGGATTGGTCATGAGAGGACATGGGCCAGCAAACTGGGCACCCCCAAGAGGGCAGCCCCCAAAGAACATCCCCAAAACCCCAGCTAGACATGGCATGCACATTTCAATGCACATTAACTTCTGCCTTTGCTCATTCAGAGGGGCCAGTTCAACCAGTTTCTGTGCTTTCAATGGCTTGCGTTTGGCTGGGATACAAAGTATACAGAATTTAATTTTCGAATTTTTTGTTTTACCCGTGAAAGTGGTTTTCACTGTCCTTGTGAAGCTTTTCAGTATCCTCCAGGAAATATAGTTCCTGAGGCTGGAGCTCCTTAACCTGATGTCAGTTACCTGGGAGAAAACTATCTGTCCAATCCCGGGTAGCAGTTGTGGTGCCCTCAGCAGATAACACAAGACTACGCTTGTGTAAACATAAACAGAATGATAACCTGCTGAAGGGATCTGCTTTAGCAACATTGGCTATGGCTTAAAATATTTTAACTTTTAGTAAATAAATCTAGGTCAGATTGGCCCCTGCCTAAGAGTTTGTATACAGACATCTTTGCAAGTGTTTATCCTGGCCAGTCAGTTCATGAGCTCTCTTGAATTATTCTTGTGTACAGTAAAACTATCTTTCTAGTCAGCTAGCACCACACTCCTGAAGATTGCTTTACTTTGTTTAAACCCAGGTCTCTGCCATGGGTTTGTCTGGTTTTGGATGTCTGTGTCCCTAATGATGCAACTGAGGACAGCATGAACCCTCATGTTGTGTACTAGCTCCTGTTTTGCCACAGCACAGTGCAGGAGACACATTCCAGTAGCCAAAGTCCTGTTTCTGACCCCTCAGGGCTGCAGAAGCAGAGTACTACATTCTGTGGTAGGACACTGATCATGACAAAGTCTTCTTCTCTGACTGAGTGTGCATATTGCACATACTGAGCAAGAGCAAATGCTTCCTGGGCTCTGGTTTTTGGATGCAACAGCTTGTACTCCCTTGGAAATGAAAAGCTGGAGGCTGGTGATAAAGCCTGAGTTGACCTCCTGAAGTGGCACTCTGGACAAAAGCAGCCTAGACAGAACAGCTGGGCTTGCCTGTCAGATTGATCCTGTTGGATCCGCAGTAGTGAGGTAGCCCTGCATTTTGCCAATGGTTAACAGCAGCTTTCCCTGAGCCTCCCCTTAAGAGTCTGCCTGTGTGATTCTTACTTTGTTCTTGGGCTTTTCAACCAGCAGCCCTCAAATAATCACTCAGGTCATTTTGCAGTGAAAAGCAAAGCATTTATCTGGAGGCTGTACAACAAGAGGAGGTGGCAGGAGGTTCTCCAGCCTCACCGAGGGGAAGTCTTTGTGCTCAGCATAGAGCATGTTACCAACAGCACAAGGCATGCCAACTGGGCTCTCCTTCCAGCTCCAGAGGGTGTGTAGGGCCATGGTGGTAGAACAACTGGGGCACTGCCTCACTCAGGCTATGCCCAAGAGCTGGGCAATCACTGGATCTGAAGGAGCAGTCCTTGCTAGAGTCTGGAATGGGAAGTGAACAACCAAAAAATTCACCTTTGGCTTCACTGCCAATGATGCTTTTCTAAGGGGTTCACAGTCCCCTGAGCTCTAGTGGCATCACCTTTTCCTGGTGGGGACAGTTCCTCTTGTGTTACTGAAGCAGCAGAAGTCACTGCCTCTGCAGCAAGATACATCCAGGACTGTGAAGACCCTTGACAATGTCTGATAGACTGCTGTCCCATGTGTGTTGAAGGCAGGGAGCTTAGGATGGAAGGCAGCTCTCAGACAGGGCCACTCATGAAAACCCTACAGCCCTGACTACTCCAGAGCTGTTACTCGCATTGGCTCGTTGTTGCTCATCCAAACCTCTCTGATGGTCTTGGATGCATGTGGCTGAGTACAGGTCTTTCCAGGAGAGTTCTTCAACACTGTGATGTGCCTTACATCCCATGCATGTGCAAGTGGTAGCTTGCAGACCAAACTGGTAGCACCTTGAAGAGACAAAACTCCCTTCTTAGGATGGGTCAGAATTGGTTTCATTGCAGGTGTGCTTGGAAGGTTTCTTAAAACTGGTGCTGGCTGGACAGATTGGTGTCTCTCTGGATCCCAGTCAAAGACTCTTCCTCATTCAAACAAATAGTCCAGGTTCCTGGTGATCATTGGGTAATCATCCTACCTACCAGTGCTTAACCCTGCAGGAAAGAGATATTTTTTGGGCCTCTTCCTGTAAACAAGTGCTTTCATTGAAATATTTTTAATGCTTTGGGGTTCAACCTTCTCCTTTTTAAAGGAGGCAGAAAATTAAAGAAGTCAGAGTATGGTAGTGTGTTGGGGTTGGAGTATCTTGACTTCCTGTTCTGAAAAGTAATTAACTTTTTTTGGTGAAGTAAATGAAGTTGATGTTTTGAGTGAAGGAGTGGAAGAAGGTATCAAACACCAGGCAACAATGCAAAGCATTGTTCTTTGTAGCCTTCTTCTCATGCAGAATGCATGAATGCAATTTTCATTCTATTTACCCAACCTTTATTGAAGCTTTGCTGGAGAGGTCTCTGACACCCATTGTCAGAGCAAAGCTGGCACCTTTCCACCTTTGTCTTCCTCACAGTGGTCTCATTTCTCACAGGCTCCCCCTACTACTACAGCACCACAGCCCGTGGAGCAGCTGCACCAGCTGCTGCTGCTGCCTATGACCGCCACTGACGCCGGAGCTCAGGGCATCGGCACTGACAGCACGTGTGTCTGGGACAACCGTGACGAGTCATCTTGCTGCCACCATGCCAGCCACTCCAAAAGGGAAAGAGAAAGTACCTAGTAGGAACATCATAATTGAAATTTTGCTCTTTAAGCTTGTTGAACTGATTATTGTATTTTTAAATCTGGTTGGGTCCTGAATCAAACAGAGAAACAGGAGGAAGTGGTACTCCTGAAGCTCTGTGTGGTTAAAAATGTGTGGTAGCTTCATGTTCTTCGCAGCCGGCTGGCTACTGCTTTAATCGCCTGTGGGTGCCATGGCTGTATCTGGGGATAAGGAAGAGATGTGAGCAGCTCCCCTTGGGGCAGCTCCCTCTTGCTGCACACTGAAACAGGCTGTGAGACTCAAGGCAATTTTCTTTTCTTATTTTTTTTCTTTTATTTTTTTTTTTAATTTTTTTTTGTTTGTTTTTTGTTTTGTGTGTGGCAAAGAAAAAATCAGTCTGCTCAATTTTACGCAAGCACACCAGTGTAAATATTTGCTTGTTTGTATTACTGTAAGAGTAGCTTAAGCATAAACAGCAACATTGTACAAGTATGAACTCAAAACACATCCAAAAGTGTGTTTTGGAAACTGGTGCACTGATTCAAAGAACTCAGTAAGCTTTAAGCAACTTTGAACCAGGTTAACACTCATCGTGGCTGTATTTTGGCTGATGTTGTTTCTATATAGAGCATCTTATTTGACAGTTGTGTGTGATCATGCTATATGCTGGTATCAAACACATGGGCAACTGGAAAGACATAGGCAATTTTGTGATACTTTACTGCTTAATATTAATTTTATGTTCATTTGTCATCATACTAAACACTGAAACAAATTCACTGGTTTCAAGATAAGCAGCACCCAGGAAGGAATTCCTAAATAACAGTTGACACCTTACATATATCTGTATAGATTGTGTGCTAAATCCCAGTCATGAAAACCCTGAGAGGAAGGCAAAGAAGTACTGTGGTTGTGATTTTTATGTGCATGTATTGAGCAGGGTGTACCAGACATGAGGGCAGCTGCACTCACTTTCCAAGCCAAGCTGAAGGAGAAAGTATTTGTTTCCAGGTGTCTGTACATTTCTGTGAAGGCATTGCAGATTGTAGTCCTGTGGGGACCGAGGGGAATTTTGCCCTGCTAATTCCATGTTTCTTCCCTTCTACTTGAATAGGAAGCACTAATAGTCACATGTTTCAATGTGCACCTTGTGGGGGGCTAAATTATGAGAGCAGAGCAGCTACAAATGACCACTAAGCAGCTACATCAATCACTGCCTCTCCATGGAGCCAGGACAACTGCTGATGTCTCCCTGAAGCCTCCCCCTACCCCAGACTAAGGCAACGACAACCTTAGCCACATAAGGACGATGGGCATAACCCCATCCCTTCCCTCCTGGGGGCAGTGGAGAAGCTCCCTGGTCCTGTTGAGATGAAGACCTGGCTGAAGCCTCCTTACTCCCAACTCAACCATCCTCATCCATCCAGAGTTGTCTGGGCCCTGCTGAGGGGTCTGTTGGTGCTTGGCTGCAGGAGAAAGGTTGTTGGTGTCAAACTTCAGAGGCACTCCTGTAGAGGAATATTCAAGCAGGTATTCACCAGGTTCCAGCTGTACAAAAATTTCTCTGGCAGCTCCTGAGTTAACACTATTCTCTCTCCTCCCTTCCCAAGTCATCACTTGTGCTGCATATCTGGTATCTGTAGTGGCCATCTATCTGCTGAGAGATTCCCTCACCCACTCCAGTAGCATCTTTTCATGGTATGGAAATGCAGCCATCACTTCCAAGTTTCCAGGGCAGAAGTGTTCCAATCCTTAGCAGCCATGTCCCACCAGCTCAGTGACATTTCAGCATGTTGTTCACAGATCCCATCAGAGATTTTAGCCAGCCTTTTAAGCTAACCTAGAAATTAGCTTTGAGACAAACTTACCAGTGAGATGAGTGCCACTTTTAATCTTTCAGCAATTAATTACTGATACACATCTGTTTTAACAAAAGACAAATAATAGCAAGGAAGATTTACACAAGGAACCTTCTGAAACCCTGCTTTGGGTTCATACCTAACTGCATACCCATGATTGCTTGCATTCCTTGGACTGGAAAGGGCACTCCTGTCCCCATGTGCAAGAGTCTGGCCGAAGTGTGTGCACAGTCTCCACTCTGAACACATGCACCTTCTCTGTGAGTTCAGAAGGGGATGTGTCTGTCCAGTGCCTTTGCTGAAGAGATGAGAAACAAGCGTTTGACCACTGGTGCTGCTGATGTATTTAGAGCAGAGGTATGCTGAATTACACCAGCTGTTGGGACATCATCAGGCTTGGCTAAAACAGGTCTGTGTGCTCAGTGAGGGAGCTGCAGCTCATTGGCATGTGGGTCCTTCACCCACTCTGCCTACTCTTCTGCAACCACATTTCCTCAACAGCATGGACTGTGTGACATACATTAATTCAGGTGATGTTGAGAGGACCAAACATGAGATTTCAGCAGATGTTACCATATTCATGCCAAAAGTGCTTGTAGTTGGGCTGGGGACTTCAGAAAGGCATGACAGGTATGTTTTCTCCAAATTATGGTTGTGTGGATGCCACTGGCGGAAGTGACCTAAAGGCACAAGGCTTTCATCACAGCAGCCCTTGGCCTGCCAGGCATGGTGGTGGGCTCTATCCCAGGGACTCTGTGGATGCATAGGCAGCTGCTTAGGGGAAACCCAGAACTCCCACCCTTGCACATGCAAAGCAGGGATTTGTGCCTGACGCACCTCCTAAACCATGGCAGCCATTGCTCACTCACATCTGCTGGGACATCTTTCTATCATAAACAGCCAGTACAAGTTAGCCCATGGAGTATTCATGCCATGCTGCTGGAAAAGGTGCTTCTCGACAGTACTTTCTGGTTTTGGGAATATTTCACCTGAGATTTACAAACTGCTTTTGTCAGGAAGACTTTCTGACCATAGTCTTCACTGTGGGAATCCTCCTCCTTGGGGAGCATGTTTGAAAGGCACTTTTGGTAGAAGGTGGTCATCTGTGGAGGACAGAGCATTGCCTGCCTCTATCTATCCTCTGTGGCCTCACTATTTCATGGGGGAGGGGTTACAGGCTGAGGCAGAGACAGTAAGCAAATGACCCTCAGGGGCTGCAAAGAGGGGAGAGAGACAGCCCAGTGCTAGGGTTTGGGGAATCCTGCTAATCCTTTACTCAGGTGGGATGCCCTGCAGAGCAGTGAATCATTACTAAACCCTTGTGGAAATCAATCCCACAAAGTGCCTTCAGGCAGTTTCAGCACTGAACTCCGTCATACACTTGGTTAGATGAAGGGTTTTCCAGAACTTGACACTCCAGCAATAATTTTATCAAATACATTGCTGACACAGGCTGAGAAATTAAATCTGAGAGGTGGAGAGGGACAATGCTGCTGTAAAACTAAATCAATGGAGGCTGGAGCCAGGATTGCATGAACTGACTTGTTGAGGAAATCTTCAGTAAAACGCTGTCAGACCATGACCATAAAGAAGACACAAAATGTTGTGATCATTAAGTTTGTTTATAATGTATGTCTGAAGGTTCAATTATGGAGATATTATTGTTAGGCAGCTCTACTAGTAGACTGCAGAGCTCTGGATGTCTCAGGACTGGATCAACGGATCAAAAGTTTTCTTTGATCACTGTTGAATTATAAAAACGCTCAGGGCTCTGGTGTCATGGGGCCAGAGAGCGATTGTTCATTCTGAGATGTCTGAGAAGTTCGCTGATTGGACTGGCAGGTGTTAGGACAACATTGATGCTTGGGCACTTGGGAAAGAGGTGGCGAGAAAAGAAACAGCACCAGAGTACATGAAGCTCACAGTCTGTCACCCCTCCGTGACTCCCTGTGATTGTACTCTTGGTGCTGTAGTGAGAGCAGCGCAGTGGGAGAGAGCAGCATGGTGGGTGAGGGAGGTGAGACAGCCTCACCGTGCCAGGACTTAGCAGTTGATGAATGCTTTGTCATGCTGGTCTTAGCTAATGTGGTTATATTCCTGGTTTTTTTTTTATTTTTCTTTAATTTATGTATTTTATACATCCTTCAGTATGGAGGCAAGAGGAAGCTCTGTTAAGATCTTGCTTATTTCCAGATGCGGGTACCCATAGCTTCAAGAACTGTGGCCTCTAGCAGGGTCAATTTGTGTAGCTGTCACTGGCTGCAACATGGCTCTGACCAAGTGTCCTTCCTGGTACTGTGCTCTTTTCTGCATGCATGTGCCACAGGGAAGCATATGAGGCCCAAGAGGCAGCACAGCACTAGGCTGACCCATCCCAAGACTCTGTCCCAGCAAACTCTGGAAAAACCTGTTTTTTCTTCTGGATTCATTGATGAGATGTTAGAGGACCGACAGCTCTTGGCTAAGGTGCCCTGAAGTCTTGCTAAGTGTGCAACTGATGGTCAGATGTGGGTGTTGTTAGGCAGAGCCAGGTCAGGCAGCCTGCACTGACGGAGGCACTGGGCACACGTTCCGAGCTGCAGCCAACTGTCACTCTACTCTGGAGGCAGAGTGCTCAGTAGTGACACAAGGCTGGGGATGCTAGCTAGGAAGCCCTGTAGTTCCTCAGACCTGCTCTTGTCACAGGTACATGTTACCACAGTATGAGAAAAGGATGTGAAAGGATCAAAATCAGTTAGTGTTCTTTTTTTGGTTGAGCTAATGAGACTTGACATGCAAATACTGAATGAAAAGCATGTCAAAGTGGTGCCTGGATTGCTCACCTTGGCAACACAGCTGCCAGCTCCAGCAGTGGTCTCACTCACCAGTCCTGTGAAACGCTCACAAAATGCAGAGGCTCCAGGGTGGAAGCCAGACTGAAAGGACTGAGCTAGGCACAGCTACAGCCTTGCCAGGTGGGCAGGCATGTAGGGATTGCTGTCCACACACTTTTATGTGTAGGCACACTTGAGTATCTCAGAAGTTTGCAGGGTTTGTGGAGAGGTGGATCCTAGTCCTGCATCAGCCCCAGACACCACCTAGCCAGACCACTGTGTCCAAGGTCTCTGGCTCTGCCTTGTCTAAATGAAGTGGGAAAAATGGCCAGTGGGCATTTAGACCTGCCTTTCCCTTTGCTCAGCCTCCTGTGGGAAAAAATCTTGTCCTGGTTTTTCACTTTGTGTAGTGGCCTTTGTACATTCTGAAATTACAGAGAATCATTTCATTGCAAATAGAATTCCTTTCCAAGAAAAAGAAAAGAACAATTTTTTTTTTCTTATAGACAAACTATGTATTAGGGACTTCTAGCATCAAAGAAATACATATCTATTGTATCCACCAAAGTCTGCAATGCCTGCATTGAACCTTACTTCTTTAAAAAGAGAGGAAAGAGAGGGAGAAAAATAAAAGCCTCCTCACCTTGAAAAGTACATACAAACAAAAAAATAACTTACAAAAAAAATCCTAAAAATAACTGTTGAATTGCCTTTGAAAGTAGGGGATAACATCTGTTGCAAAACAGATGAAAAAATGCTTCTTAAAATGTGTATGTTTTGTATTCTTTTTTTCTAGTAGGAAAAGAACAAACTTGAAATCTTGGTGTTTTTTCCTTAGTGCTGTGTGTTGCTTTTGTGTGTTATAATATTTGAATGTAATTACAGCAGTGCCAATTTGCCAAAGACGTCAAACATTATTTTGGGGATTATGTTTTGGGTTTTGTTTTGGGTAGCAAAAAGGGAGGTGGACTGGGGACCTGGGGTGGGTCAAAGGCATGGGTCAAAAAAAAGGGGCCGTTTGAAGGGGTTTTTTTGGGGTTTTGTTTTGTTTTTTTTTTTTTCCTGTTAATACTGGAATTTGTGATTTTATTCTAAGTTAAATGGTTGACTGCAACACTTTTTATTTTTAGATTAGTTGAAGAAACATGCAATAAGATTGGCGTAGTTCAATATCTGTGTGTCTTTTCATGAGAGTGACTGTTACTTGTGGACATTTGGTTTTATGTAACCTTTATGTGAGATAATTATTTGTAAATATTTACCATAATTTTATTGGTTCCTAAAATAAAAGTAATTTTTTTAAGTTCAAAATGCCTGCTTTCACTCTTGTCGTCACCTTGTGTCCCGCCTTTCTAGGGAAAAAAATTTACCAGGTAGTTGCATTTGAAGCAGGACATTGGAGGCCCTCATGAAAAAGCATCCATCAGATATGGTCAGGCATTGCAGCCTGGTGTCATTGGACACCCTCCCCCACTGCAGCGTTGTTGGACCCAATAAAGGTGCTCCATGCTGTGGCAGAGCCACCACAAAATGATGAGGTCAGTGGTTGTGAAGAGTGTCAGGTCCTCAAGTGTTTTTGGTCCTGTGGGCAGATTGTTCTCCCACAAAGCAGAAGCACCCTCCAAGACAACCTGAGATGCAAGATGGAACGCTTTGCTGGAGACTGGAGTCAGGTACTGTTCAGAAGAACCTGAAGGCATGGCTTCTGTCTGAAGATCACTGTGGTTTGGCTGAGGCCTTCCCTGCATTGCAGCCGGGCTCTGCTGTACTGTGCTGCTGCTCAACCATTCCTCTGTAAGAGAGCCTCTGGCTGCTGAGGGAAAGTGATTCCCAGATATAGGGACTTCTGCCCCAGCAGTCTTTTTGTTCCAAGACAAAATCTCTTGTCCAGTGTAGGACAGATGGGAAGAGTCTCAACGTCTGCCCATGTAAGTGCTGGCCACCAGCAGAAACAGGGTTGCACTGGGCCCTGGAGGGTGGGAAAACTCTCCTTGCCCCTGCCTTTGAGTCCATTCTGGCTGTGTCATGAAATGCCTGTGCTGACATGTATATATATACCATTAGTAGCTGGGAAAATGTTGCTAACCTCTACTGACATATAACCCTATTTTAAAAATGAGCTATGGCTAATGATTGATGAATAATCTATTCTCAATGTGTTACATATAAATGTATCTACATCCAGATGCTCAGGCAAACTTGAGGGTTGCTTTGTGCTCTTTCTGATGCTTTTTCAAGCTCGTATTTCTCTCCACCTGCCATCTCATGGCAGCACCTCTGTCCTCTAAGGGCATGCATGTCCTTAACACTGCTGTCTGGTCTGTGTGGCCAGAGCCAAATCTCTTGTGTAGCCTTCAGGTGTAAGAAATGTTCTTGGACCATCAGCATAGGTGTCCCGCATGCATTGGCAAATTCTGTCACACCGTTTGCCCAAGCATGGGGTTTATGAAACAACAACAAGGAAATGGCTATTTTGTTTGACATCAGCTTGTGTTTGACCTGAGCTATTGTACTCTCTGTGTGAATTTTAACACCATTCTAGCAACTGAGATTACAGTTTTTAATTAATAGAGTCACAGCATGGTTTAGGTTCGAAGACACCTTTAAGACCATCTTGTTCTATCCTCCTGCCATGGGCAGGGATGTGTTCCACTAGACCATGTTGCTTAATGTCCCAACAAACTGATGTAATTGATATAAAGGGAATGACAGTGAAGGTGTCCAGAATTTCCACCCTCACATTTTCTGAATTGCTAATGATTTACTGATGGTGTTACGTGTACCCCATGTAACTGGGATGGAGTTACTTACCTTCACAACAGCAAGAATAGTGCTGTGCTCTGGATTTGTGGCTGAAACAGGGTTGATAACACATCAAAAACTGGCTCTTACTGAGCAAACCAGCATAGCATCAAGAGTCAGAGAGGAACCTTGGATGGGCAAAAAGCTGATACAGGGGCAACTGAGGAGGGCTGATACCAACTGACCAAAGGGATGTCTGTGCAATATAGTGCCATACTCATCAGAAGAAACTGGGGAGGGAGTTTCTCCAAAGCAAATGGTGCTTAGGGACTGGCTATCACTATCACTATTAAACAAAAGGCTACCTGAACACTGAGCTGTTGACTGTGTTAAATTCTCCACAGCAATGCACTCCTTATAATAAATATTAACATTGATATTGACAGTTAAAGTCCTCCAGGAAACTCAGGACAATGAGTTTGTGTCCTGGTACCATACATTTCAGTTTTAAACCTGAGAAGTAGAACTCACAGAACTTTTCACAATTCAGTATATAATTGTAGATAAATAAATTCACAGTCATTGGATTCATAGATGATGGGCAGAGAGAGGCAGAATTAAGTAAACCAGCAGCATACATCCAGTATTTACTTGATGACCAGCAGGCTCCACTTTGGGAAGAAGCCTGCACTCTGTACTGGCAGCATAAAGTGGGGATGCTTCCATGCAGTTGTATTTCAGATAACGGAGTGCACTTAAGAAGACCAAGTGCTCAAAAGTCAGTTTTCTGTAACTGCCCAGTTCATCCAGCCAGGCTGGACATGGTGCAAATTGCTCCACCCCTGTTGCTTCTCTCCTTATGTCCTGATGTATTCTCCCATGCACCATATGCACCTTACACCTATTTGGGATGCACAGCTTTTGGAATAGCCCTTCACATCCCCCACCCTATGTAGACCGAAGCAACAACCACCCAGTGCCACTGCCCGCCTCATTATTGTGAGCTGGTGTTTGCTATCGTCGTTTTTCACTGTGGGAAACTGTGTGGAGTTCCTCAAAAATTGATGTTCAGGAACGAAATTAAGCCAAACAAGGCAAACATAGTATCTGAGAACTGCTTATTTGTAATGAAAAAACAAAAAGACAAGGAGTTGTTTAAACCAAGGAGGGCTAGAAAAGACAGGAAGAAAGGAAGGGAAATGGGAAATGAGTTGGAGAGAGGGGAAAGAGAGGGGCAGAGGCAGAGGGAAAGGGAGCATTACCACCAGAGGCCGGGGAATGCTGTCGATGTCCCCAAGGTGGGGGCTGCGCAAGCTGCCTGCCTGTGGACGGCTTCTGCGGCAGCGGGTTACTGGATACGAGGTGAGGGGGCACTCGGGCAGGAGCCTCTGGACAGGATCACGGCAAGGATTGCTGCAGTGGGCTGGCTTGGAGGTGGGTGGGGTTGGACTCAGGCAGGGACACAGAGATGAAGCAGACGGGATATTGGTCAGGGACATGGAGCAGACGTGTAAGCAAGCAAGAGCCAGTGTGGAGCCAAAGCAAAAGGCACAAGACCCAAAAAAGCCCCTACACTCAAAAAGCCCAAAGCCCAAAAGCAAGTCTCAAAAAATCTCCCAAACAACAATAACTCGTGAAATAAAAGCCTCCACTCAAAAAGCAAGCTTTAAAAAGCCCCCAAAACACAAAGCACAGTCTCCACAGCCCCAGGCCTTGTGACATGGTTACTTTTTATGACCCTGGCCCCTGCCAAAGCCTGCCTGCTGGCAGGACACCATTGGCCCAGTCCAATGTCCCACTGCAGTCCATTGGTAGAGATCTTTTGCCATCTGATTGGAGAATGTTTCTGGGGTACAGTGTCTTTGGTGTCCCCCTACATAAGACTGCCTGTCCCATGTAAGACATCAACTGGTTGCCAGGCAAATTCCCTCCAAGGCTTTCCTCCATCTTCTCCTTGCTGCCTCCTGGACGTGGCACTTGTGCAACCCTTTCCCCATGTACCTCTGACAACCATTGTTAAGGCAAATCAAAATGAAATTGGCTCCTCACAGCCATCTGCTGGCCCATGTCAAGGCACTGGTGCCCTGAGGAACCCAGTATCACCAGATGGAGCAGGAATCCCTTGCACTGCCCTCTGAGTCCTGGGAGACTCAGCTTCTTGTTTGCAACAGGTAGTGATGACTTCTGGGGACGGAGGAAAGCTATCAGACCTTCAGAATCCACTGCATCACAATGCATGCCTCACCTCCCAGGCAGAAAGGTCCCAGAAGGTTCTGGGGCTTGGAGACCACTCTCAGCAGCTGTCCATCATCATGAGGGTGCTCAAAGAATTGGAGCACCTCTCCTATATAGACAGCATGAGAGATGGGTTGCTCAGCCTGCAGAAGGGGGCCTCCCTCTTTCTCTTCAGGGAGACCTTAGGGTCCCTTCCAAGCCTTGAGAGTGCTCCAATAGAGCTGGAGAGAGACTTAGGACAAGGTCCTGGAAAGACTGGACAAGGCTTCCCACTGACAGAGGACAGGGTTGGATTGGATATTGGGAAGAAATTATTCCTTTGTGAGGCACTCGCACAGGCTGCCCAGAGAAACTGTGGTTGTGCCATCCTGGGAAGTGTTCAAGGCCAGGTTGGATAAGGCTTGGAGTTTGGATCTGGTCTAGTGGGATGTGGCCCTTCCCATGGCAGGGCATGAAACCAGATGAGTTTCAATGTCCCTTCCAGCTACAGCTTTCTGTGGTTCTAAGATTCTCTTAGTGCATCTCCCAGCACTTCTTGAGGATGGCAGAGAGTGGATGAACCAAATAGATTTTTCCTTGCAGAGCCTGTGCCAGTACCATATCAGCTTTGTCTGTGCCACCCTGGTCAGTGAGATTTGTGGCCTAGCAGCAAAGGGACATTACAGGAGAACACTAGGAGCCTTTTTGAGGCTATCCTGTGTTTGCTGTCCTGTGTTTGCAACAGTAGGGATTGCCATTTCTTGCTCTGTTTTTTATACTTTTTGTACTTCTGCTGTCTTTCAGCCTTTCTAGGTTAAAAGAGGAATGAGTCGTCTGTCCTGCAGCAGGCAGGCAGTACCCGTTCCTCATTAAGCCGTTCCACGTCTGGATGTGAAATGCCATGGCAGCCTGCTGGTAGCAGAACAGTGGGATTAGACCTGACAAAATTGCGGTGAGAGGCATGGAATCTTCCTGTCTCTCCAGGTGTTAGGCCCCATACTGCTTCTTTCAGAGAGAATGCCCTTCAAGGATGCAAATATAGTTTTAACTCAAACCTTCCTACAAGTGGCCATTGTTTAAGATGCCTGGGAATTGTCATTTATACTTTTAATGAATAGAAAATGCAGACCCTTGGTTAAGCAAAGGAATGTCTCCGTATTGTAACAGATTTTGCAGACAAGGGCAATGTGCAGTCCAGCCAGGAAAGTCAGGAGCAGAGATGGTGGGTACACAGAAGCTGGTAGAAAGAGACCAAAGTGACAGCTCCTTTGCCAGGATTCCTGCAGTGGGCCATGACAGCTATGAGCAGGAACATCTGGAAATAATGTCACAACAGCTGGTGAAGACTTATGGCTTCTGTTTCAAGATTTCATAACTTATTTTCATTTTCAAAAAACCCCCAAAAACTTGAAATGCCCTAGGAAGAAAGGAAATTTTTTTATCTGTATATGTATTTTCTTGAAGCATTTAGGAAGCATCTTTTTATGGCACTGTTTCCAAAGTAGAGGGGCTACTGATCATACCTAAACAGTGAACTGAGAAGTATGCTCCAGCTGCCACTCAGTTGAATGGACTTCTTTCTGCCTACAAATTTGTAGTAACTCTCACTCATTCACCCTTCAAAGGCCCTGCTGGACAACAGGCTTTACACCCACCTGAAACTGGATCCCATGCCATTGCTTCAAATGGAGCAGTAGGCATTGAAAATGTAGCCAAAACTGCAGACCCAATGTTGGTTACCATGCACATGAAAAACTGATCCACCCACAGCAAAACAGGGAGAATTTGGCAGGCTGCAGCAACATTCAATACAAGTAAAGTCTAGGAATTAGCAATGGGACATGTTTTGCAGGAGCATCAAAAGAATAGGAATGAATCCCACAGAGAACTTCCAAAAGATAAAAATTTATGCATCATGCTGCACGATCTCATCTGTATGTCCAAAAAGACGTGGTGGTGCTAAAAAGTGCAAGAGCCCTGCGGAAGGAAGGACTGGTTCCTGGCTAGCTCCCCTGATTTATATGCTGGACATGACATTTCTATCCCTCTGAGCAGTCTGGGACAGCTGCCCTGGCCATGCTTTCTCCTGGCTGCTTTCTCACCTCCTCTCTGACAGAAAACTGAACAATTTGTGGACAACAGAAAAGTCCTTGGTTTTAGAGAAGCACTACTTAGCATCAACCAAACATCCATGTGTTATCAACCTTATTCTCACCCTGAATCCAAAACACAACACTGCACCAGCAACTGGGAAGATAATTATTGCAGCCAAAACCAGAACACCCCATCCCAGCCAAGAGGTAACACATCTAGATCAGACTGAGGGTGAAGCTCCAGTCATCCCTTCCATCCTATGTTGCTGTTAAGCTTCTGCCACGTTACAGCACCAGGAAAGTCACACCTCATAGAAGACCACTTAATTCTGACTCCTAACTCTATTAACCCCCTTGTAAACAGTCTCTTATAACACTTTAAATTGTCCATTATGGCAGCAATGCTTAATTAAGGTGCAACTGACAAATGGAGTCATCATGATTAATGTTGTTATAATGAATACATCTGCAGTTTGGTGTAATGCACAGAATGTCTGACTTCCTGGGAAATGCTCAGATAGAGAGATTTTCTTTTATATTCATAGGGATAGAATAATTCCTCTGAAGGAATCTCTTTGTAATTTAGCATGAATTAATGTCTCCTTATCACACTGTGTTACCCAGAGCAGCAATTTATCTAAATCCTGTATATGAAATGTGGACTCTTGTCTAAGAACACCCAATAATGGAGAAATCCTTTGAAAGAATACATTTACTGTAGATCATTAAGCCTCAGTTTACTAAGTGGCCTTTAAATTAAACAAAGTTAAATAAACTCTTCTTTAATATACCACTGTCACTTTTTCATTAACAAACACATTAAGGTCTTTTTAATTTTTATACAGCTGATGCAAGCATATGATAACTAAAATGTTCCATTAGCATAGGAAAACATAATTCAGAATGTCTATATGGTAAGAAAGGAGAAGTGTCTGGCACACCAGCCTTGCATCTCTGGATGTCTGTATGCCAGTCCTGCAGGAACTAGAGTTCCTGCTAGAGTAGGTTTATCTATACAGCCTGCCTCTGGGGTTAGCCTAAAGTGTTGGAGAATCATAGAAGGTCCTTGAAACATTCTTGGTTGGAAGGGACCCCAAGTTTCATTAAATCCAGTTCCTGGAAGTCCATGCAGAACTCAGACCTCCAGACTCAGCTTGGACATTGTCTCTCCCTCACACATAATCTCTGCTGGCTGGTTTTGCTGGATTTCTCCCTCAGCACCTATTTAGTTGTGAGTAGGTGCCAATGTGTGGATGATTTTTCAAAACATTGTCATCTTTTTATATTATCAATAAAAATTTAAATGAGAAGACCATGGATTTTTAAAATTTACCATATCTAGGAACATAATTTGTAAAATTAAGCATTTTAGGACAGAACCACAGCATAATATCAAGATGCTTTCTAATTTTTTTACTTGTGATTTGTATGTTTTTAGAAATTATGACTACAGTTTTCTCTTTCTTGCCATGCATTTCATGAATAGCATGCATGCTGCCCCAACTGTACTTCCCTCTGTCTCGGTTTTAGGAGACAGGTGTCTGCTAGGGAGGGCAGGAGCCTTGCTTGGAATGAAAGAATGTAGACCCCCCTCCCTCTGAATTATTATAATTTTGAAATCAAGGGGCCTTCAGGCAGAGATCTGGGGATAGGAATAACAGTTCTTTACTGTTGCTGTTACTGGATACACTTTAGTGTGTATAACGAGGCACACAAACAACAATAACCACAGCATTAACAACAAAACACAACCAGGGGCCCTGTGACAGCTTTCTCAGCTGAGACGGGAAGGGATGGAGGAGAGGCTTTGCTTCACAAACCCCTCGGGCAGTCAGTCCCGGTGCTCCTGCAGGGCTCTGAGGAACAGTCAGCTGGAACAGCAGGGATGAGCTGAGATCCTGGGCTGGTGGCTGAGGTGGATCAGCAGCTCCACGGTGGTGGCTGGCACTGCCACACGTCCCGGCAGGACAGGGGGTGCGAGGCCACCAATGAAGAGGGAAGAAGAAGAAGAAGCAGCAGCAGCCCTGTCTGGGTGATGGTGAAATTCCCTTCTCCCCACTGCAATAGCTCCACACCCCAAGTGTCCTTCTCTGAAGCTGAAGAGCCAAACTGTCCCCACCCTCCTTTTTCCTGCCCCCTTCCCCCACCCTGGGCCCGGCCACTCTTTGTCTTCTCTCAAGCACTCACCAAGTACCCACAGTGACGTTGTCCCCAAAACTAATGGGTAAAAATTCCACCGGCAAGCCAAGACTAAAAAAAAAAAAACACCTAACCCCCAAGACCCTCCTTGCTATGTCACAGACAGTTGTACTCGGTTCATATTATTTTCATATTCATGGTACATGTGTGCTGTTATAAATGAAATAGAGCCAAATTTATTGATAATAATTTTATTGAAAAATTTGTAAAATTTAGTTATGGAAACAATCACAATCACTGTCAGTGTCAAGTCCGGGGTCGACACTGAGTGAACTCTGAATCAGCTTCTGTTGCACTGATTCCCCCAAGTTCACGTTTGTTCTTTGAAGGAGTGGGTTTTTATACAGTTTCTGCAGCCTGAGGCTACAGTTTTTTGCTTAGGATTTGTTGCATATTCATATTTACTGTAGGTTTGTTAACTAGATTTCTGAGAAGGGAGGAAAGGTTTGAGTGGCTTTACCGAACTGGGTATTGAAATGCATGGTCTGGAGAATGAGATCAGTACACTGATATTCTTTGGGTGGGTCTTGTTCTCTTTGGTGCCATTCTGTTCTTTTGCAAGTTACTCTTCTCCTCCAGCTCCTGGCTGTCGTGTTGCAACTTCTTGCTGTGCATGTGTGTTTGAAACTTGTAACTAGTTTTTATTTCTTCTTACTGCTTATATACATATACAATAAAACTCGAATTATACAACCATATATTACATGTGCCATGCTCTTTCCTTCTCAGCACTACGTTCTACCACATTGTCTTTTAGTCTGAATCTAAATAGAACGCTTTTCAGCTACATGTCCCACAGATAACTCTTCCAGGACAACAAGCTTTGCCCCTGAAATGTGGAAACTTGTATTTGAACCGCATTTAAAGGGCTTTCCTTTACAAACCTGCAAAACCGTAAGCTCACAGTGCTCTCTGCATGTTCCTTCTCAGCTGGAAATACCACCATGCACATTGGAGTCTCGCAAGGGCCAAAGATCTGGATAAACCTCTTGCATAAACCTTATAGGCCCACCTAAGACAATAATGTTCTACTGTGTTAATTTCTTCCACAATCTTAAAAGGAGGGCTCAAAACTATCACATGCATGTTGCTTACTAATCTGTAATTAATGTGACTAATATGAAACTCTGACTCTGTATATCCACCTACCATCACTGGAAGAGAAAGGTGTGTGCAGCAAAAGTTTTCCTACTGTACAGGGGGAAAAAAGGAAACGTAACATTCAACTCCGATGTAACAACTAAAATAACTAACTTAATTGTTTTCCCTTCTCTTATATTTTATGCTTGAGTGATTCTGCTTATGGACCCTGGAAAGGCCAGCTCATCAGTTTTTGTTATTAATCAAGAAGAGTAATGGTATAAGTTATAAAGACATGAGATGATTCTTTGCTGAATAGGATAACAACTTTCAGAAAACACAAAGTAGTTTTTTTAAACTTTTTTGATTAGGAAATTATAAGACTGCTATCTGAGTAAACAAGGACCCCAAAATGTGCTGAGAATCCAGAATGAAGGAAAGGTTTCTCCTGTGTTCCTGTGCAGCAAATGCTGTTTTAGAAGTTGGGCTCTCAGCAGGGCATTAGTAGGTCAAGATACCGTAACTACTCTGCTAAGGATCAGAAAATATACTGCAGCTAGGGAAAATGGTGGAAAAATGTTCCACATAACCTTGATCCCATGATAAGTACTGCAGCAAGGACCGTGACAGTAGCATTGACATGCGTCAGAAGGTGTCATTGGTCCTCAGATGTGGGGCAGGAAGAGGGAAAACATCACAAGTCCAGCTGAACTGAAACATTAATTCTTGGTTCAACTTCTAGTTTGTGGCCCACAGATCACCCAGTCCACTCAGTGACTGCTTGGGCAAGCTCACACACAGCCTGTGTGGTGTGCTTCACCCTCTCTACAAGACCCAAGAGTCTGGGTGTCAGGGCTACTACTACACTGGTGACCAACTGCTGAGGCACAGGAAAGGGACATCTTTTCAAGGGTAAATACATAGATGTGTTCATCATTGTTTCTGTGAAAACAAGCACTGGAGCTACCTTACATTACTTACTTTACCTTACCTTACTGGCTGCTTCCCAGAGCCTTGCAATGGCTCATGGCTGCCCTTGTTTGAAGGGCAGGTGGGCTGCCCCTGTTTAGTGGGACAAGAGGCTTATTTGGCCACTTGAAAGTAAAAAATGGGAATGAATAAACCTTGACACTGGCAGCACTGCACACTTTGCTTGACATCCCTACACTCCTTCAGGGTCCTTCCCTGTGAGCTGTTCACCCCCATCTTCCCAGGACACCATGACCATTCCATATGGTGGGAAGCATTGACATGTGCAGTTTTTTCTTCATAAGTGGGTGTACTGGTTTTACATTAAGTAATGTTTAGTAAGGAGAAAAAAAACACCCCTGGAAATTATTTTCCTGAGAGAAGCTGCTAAGAGCTTCCTCTGTGCCTGGAAAAAAACAACAGCTGTCTATCTCTGAGAACTGACATCCTATTAAACCACATAGGAGCTGGGTCCATCTCTGTGAATTCTACATTTTGAAAGTAGGCAGGCCCAGGAGATCTCTCTCTTGCTTCCAACCTCAAAAGGTAACTGAGGTCCACAGTGGGGCCGGCCCTGCTCCACCACGACCTGCACGGCCTGTGGGGGCCAGGCCAGGCCTCAGTGGTGGCCAGGCAGTGGCCAGGAGGTTGCAGAGCCCCGACTGAAGCTGGGCCAGTTCACAGCTGATAACATTGTGCTAACACCGAGCCCTGCCCCTGCCATCGGTTGATGCCAAGCCGGGGTTCCCAGTCCCCAGGAGCAGCTCCAGGCTGGGCCAGGTCACCCCCACCTCCCCACTCCCAGTGGCTGCTGGGCAGAGGGGGCCCAGTGCAGCCTGAAATCCATCATCATGACGGCTGTGGCCAGTGCCAATGACCATTTGCAGGCCTGGACAAGATATTACCCCTTTCACTGCATAGATGAGACCTGCAGACCTTGATCCTGTCTCAAGGGAGAGAAAGGGATGGAATGATGGCATGTAGAAAGACAATATGAAGACACCAAGGTAAAAAAAGAAGGAGTCAAGTCCCAGATGGAAGG
The DNA here is from genome assembly GCF_030490865.1 of Poecile atricapillus. Taxonomy (NCBI): domain Eukaryota; kingdom Metazoa; phylum Chordata; class Aves; order Passeriformes; family Paridae; genus Poecile; species Poecile atricapillus. The sequence continues at coordinate 65,607,446 of NC_081289.1, read as the reverse complement.
AGAATGAGGACATGCCCTAGAAATGGGGTTGAAAGTTCTTTTGGTAAGGCCATGGAGATGGACTATGATATACTAAAACATACCATATTCATTTTTAATTCATGAGAAAGTATATGGGAATGGAGTGTTCAAACTGTAGACATGAGCAGAAGCAATCATGATTAAGCAAAGCAGATGTTGAAGTAGCTGTGATCCCATGAGAAACTTGAACTGAGAGTGACAAAGACCCTTTGTCCCCAGGGAGAGAAGAAAACCTCTGTTCCCAGAGGTAAACAGGATTGCAGAGATAGATGAAGAGAACCTTTGGTTTTGAACAGCTTAAAATCCTTAAAATCTTAAAATCCTTAAAATTATACCCCATGATTTGATATGACCCATAAACAGAGCTGTGGGAGGACTGTGAAAATGGGAGGAACTTCACAATTGCAGATCTTTTCCAGGGCAGCTGCTATTCATGGAAATTAAAAGCCATGAGAGAACTGTTTTCTTATGGAGAAGTCTCCATGGCATGCTCTCCATACAAGAACTGATGCACGACTATTGTAGAGCTGGTAACTGATTTAAAATCCCAGGTTTTATCTCTACATTGTCAGGGAAAGAGAAGAAGTCAGCTGGGGGGAGGAAAGGTGTTCTGAAGGATTTATTCTGATTATTTTTATTCTTTTAGCTCTGTTAATACCTTTTAGGTTTTGAGCCTGTTTTCCCCTCTTCCTAATCCATATCTCACATCAAGAAATGAGTAAGTGCACTGGTGATTTTAACCAGCACTAAACCCACCACATTATTTGGTGCATTGGCTGGCAAACTCAAACTGGCAAACCTAAACCATTACAGTGGGGCAAAGAAGGGCCCCAAAGAGAAGAAGGTGTGAGTAGTGTAGGTGTAGGTGTGAAGCTGAGAGATAGGCTGGTGATGGAGAGGAGGAAGCCGTTCTGTTGTGGTGCCAGGAGCTGGACTGTGTTGCTGCAAAAGAGAGATGAGACCAAGGTGGGACATGGGTGAGGTCTGACTGCTGAAACAGCTCCTTATAGTGCTAATTGGTCCTTAAAGCCTTCCTACCATGGGTTCAGTGTGCAAAACTAATCACACCATCTATTTGCAATACCCTTCACCTAGGAAATGAAATGCAAATATCAGTTGCTTATTGCAAGACAGCATTTGACAAGGAACAGCTAAGCGAAAACTCTGGAGGAGCTTTGGACAGGGTAACCTCTGCTGCACAGAGCCATTTCTAGTAAGTATTGGTAATATTCAACAGAAGCTGACAAACTGATGAAGTAAATGCAGTGGGAGTTTACCTCACTCTAAATACCAGGTCTGATTTAAATTTCATTATTAGCAGTAAATTATTTCTCCAACCAGGAAACTCTGAGGGAAGAGATGACTAATTTTTTTAAGCACAGCAATGAAGTACCACTGTATCATGAAATCCTTTTGCTGTATATGTACTGAGTTCTGAAGTGGATTTAAATGGATGAACTCTGGTGCAGCCTGCTCAGCAATGCATGAAGAAAAGAGTTGGAGGTGTAGAAAATGTCAAATACCATATTCATATGAATATTAGACTATTAGTAAAGATGAAATTATCTTTGTGTTTTCAGTTTATAATGTGTCTTTTGTAATAGTAAGAAACAGCATTGATTATGATTTGCTGCTTTCACTGCTTTGTGTGATTATTTGGAACAGGTCAAGAATAACATGCAGAACAGGCACTAGGTGGAAAGAAACAAGGGGAAAACTAATAACTTCTTCTTTTTGAAGCCAGGGCATTGCTTCTGTGGGGATCTCCTCACTTCTCTGTGGACAACTCAACATGTAAGACACAGGCCAGAGTGAGGAGAGGGGCATGCCAGCTGATGGGAATTCCTAGAGCCAAGGTGATGTTCCTAGGGACAAGTCATGTTCCTTGGGCTGGATTATACCCTGATCCTGATGGTATTTGTGCACTTTGGAAACAGTGTTGGAAAGTGTGGAAACACTTTGGAAAAAAATCATTAAATACGGGAGACATTATTGCACTTTCTTCTATCCATCTTTAACTTGTAATTAAGGTACTCTGAAGTGTCAGATGAATGGGAAACATGATGCCAAGACAAGATACCCCTGTCTTCTACAGATGTCCTGTCTTCTGCAGGCCTCCTCTGAGAGGTCAGATTTCTGTAAATGTGAGCATTTGGAGTAATTCATTAAGTTTCATTAAGGCAAACTATAACTTCAGTCACAAACCCTATGCAGTCTCTGAATTCAGAATAGAAGCCCAGAACTGTGAAAATCTGAAGATGCAGCTGAGCACATCAGACAGACTAAACAGATCCCCGAAAAAGCATGCAAGCCCCGTGATATGGCTTTGCTCTTGACATACATGTAAGTACCAGGATGACAGAAGGAACAGTGGCCTAGTCCATGGTGGACATTCTAGACCCATTTCTACAAGCCCAGGGGAGCACAGGGGAAGAGAAACAGTTGGGAACCCAAATTAGGAACTCGTTGGAAGGAACATCCCATACAGGACCCTTGCAAGTTTGTCCCAGGGAAGGCTCAGGGAAATAGGGGCAACAACCAATCAGACAAAATATATGCTTTGCTGCTGGAGGGATGTATATTCTTGATATATATTCCCACTGAGTAGAACTGTGTCCTACTCAGCAAAGGAAGAACTGGTGCTCTCTGTGCTCCTACATGTGCTCCATGAGTCTGTGTTGATCTGTGTGGCTGGCTGTCTTCACATGAGTGAACATATGTATGTGCTTCTGCACACACCTCCTTGGAGCACATACTCAAGCTGCTTCTGCCTGGACCTTACCTGGGCTGCTGCATCTAGCACTTAATACCACCATACTTCACCACCTGTCAGCTGTGAGATGTAACTCATATTTCACTGAAACAGTGCTTCATTCTCCAAATGTATAATCTTTTCCACTGCAAAAATTGTCTCAAATCATCAGATGTGCAAAATTCGCATCTCCACTGTTTGTCTTGCATGATGTAAAAGCCATTCGGACATTTTATCTATCACTGACAGGAAATTTGACCTCATGTTCGAACATGAACAGCTCTTTGGGAGAAAAGTCGAAGTTTTTCCTGGGGGTGTACTTCAGCCGCCACAGATCCTGTGCCTTTTCTCCAGAGCTGCTAACAGCTGAGAAACACTTTCCAATAAGAACGAATGAGAGTCACTTGCCCAGCGCAGGGCCCACTCTCCTGCACCTCAGGAGAATAGTATGAGGTCACAGAGCATCCTCTTGACAAAGAACCTCCTGCCTGCAATGGCACAGCAATTTCTCTGTTCTCTCTCAATGCAGGATTTAAAGCATTAAATCTTAAAATATTCATCTGTCCCTCTATTTCTCAGGTCCTGGATTTCTGTCCCTCACGTGGTGATTTTTAGAATTTTGTTAGAAAGACAGTCCTCAGAAATTCCAGACCGATGTCTGTATTTGAGGTATTAAATACACTTATATGTACATGTATAGACCTGCATCCCTACTCTGATGCAAGAAGGGAAGATCCTACGACTTGGCCAAGTCCATAAGGAATACCCTCTACAGAGTGAAGACTTCAGATCACACTTTCCAGGTCCTATGTTAACATTAACTAATACACCCTCTTGTGCCACATGGTGCTGGTATCTCTCTCTCTGTTATACAGAAATGTAAAAAATTATTATATTAAACTTATTCACTTGTTTTGACTTTAACTTATTAAACAAATTAGTATTAATTATCAAGTTAAAAAAACAAATGCTGTGGATGACTGTAGCTATGTAAAGGTAGCAGTGTCCAAGCCAAGTTTTTAACTGGTCTACTCTGTGCAGAAAAGTGGGGGTAAATAAGTATTTTTTAAAAACTTGTATTGTTCCCATGAATTTTACTCTTTTGGACATGCAAGTCTTTCAGAAGAAGGGAGGCTGAGGCAGAAAAAGTATCTGACACATTCAAATTCACACTTCTCAAAGGACTGGTAAAAAGGGTCATCAATTCACCCAGTTAGTCTTTGGTCTAACCAGGGAAGCCTAACATCCCACTGGACAGCCAGCATTTGCTGCTCATTGAAACCTCCCTCACTGCATAAAACAAATGGCTTATTTTCAGACCATCAAATCCATTTAACAGGGAGGTGAAATATGCAATTAGTATCATCGAAATGAGCTTCAGTTCATGATACATCTTAATTAGCTATGTAATTTTATTTATGTTCCATTTGTAAAGTACAATCTTGTAATTACTGCCTGAATGTTGAGTGAAGTTTGTTTTGGGTTTGTTTTTTTTTCAGTCTTGAGTCATAAAGGAAAGAGAAATGTTTGGCAGATGGGGAGGGAAGTTTCCTGAGGTTAAATGAGGTTTCAGCACACACATGCTCCACCACTACTTGAAGGGCTGTGGATTATGTGTTGGCTTCTGTGTCTCAAATCTAATAAACAAATAGATTATTGCAAGCAGTCCACATAGGTGTATTGGTGGGATCTGTTCACATAGTATACTTTCTGCTAGGAGCTATTTGCTTTTCATCTCAGCTAAAGGAAAACAACGGACACCAGATTTTATTTGTCCTGCACCAATCCTGCTTACATAGGATCAGGATTATTGTTTGCTGGAAATCTGTTTCCTGAGTTGGGAAATCACTCTTGCTTGTCCACAATTCTTTAAGAAGAATGCTTGAAAGACTGCTGTTTGGTGAGGAAAATCTCCTTTTCAGATGCATCTATGACTCTAACATATTGATACTTATTCAGAATGATTATCCATTGCTAAACACCTAGCAAATGAAGCAGTCTGGTTTGTGTGCCTGCAGGAGTGATCATGGCTCTTTCTGACTGGATTTGACAGCAGCAAGTTTAGCCTCAGCAGACTTTGGAAAACCTTAAAATAGGATTCTCAAACCAGTGTGACATATGTGACCACGCAGGATGCTGTAGAGTATGTTTTGCAAAGGGTAAGCAAAGGCAAATCCTGTGGGAAAAACAAACATGGGGAGGATGGTTTTCTAATGGTGACACAGGTCAGAAACCACATGTAGATGTGTTCACTTATAGCTTCAGCATTCCTGCATTGGGTGATGTGTCTTCAGAGAAGTTATTCTTTTTGATGCATTCAGTAACAATTGGATGAAGGTGCCTGGGGTAGCCTGGAAGCTATCCAGGGGGCAGAGAAACCCTAGCAGCACAGCTGAGGAAGAAGCTCTCTAGATGGAGGGACCTTAAGGGATGGAGGCAATCTGGAGGACCTTAAACCAACATATTTTTTTTTGCTTTCTGAAGGCCAGAGCTCTGAGGGTGGCCTGAGGCTGACCCATCCTAACAGGGAAGAAGCCTACAGGTGGCTGGGGACTCTGAGCTCCAGCTCAGCCAGGAAGCCCTGAAGGGATGTCCTTTCTTTTGCAGAACTCTGAACTTCTGAGCTCAGATAGAGAGAGAAGCACCCATTAATCACTCGAATTCCCTGGTCCCCCACTTTTCCCCCTCACCATTTCTTTCCTTCTGGCTTTTCGCCCTGGAATAGTTCGCCCTCCCGCTGACACTGAATGTCTTGCAGTATACCCTGCATAACTGGAAGATGTGTTCTCTTGCTACATTCCCAAAGATCTACAGGGGTGGAATTAGGAGAGAGAAGAAGAGAAATCCTGAACAGGCTTTGCAAAGCAAATCCAGGGGTGAAACACTGAGATCTAACCCCAGGTCAAGCCAGGACCTTCTTCTTTGTCCTGGACATACTGGTAGAGGAACAGGGTTGTGGCTGGTCGGCTGGTTGCTACACTCCAGCTTGATGACGAAAGAAAATCAGCTGCCTCTAGGCTTGACACGGACCTGTGAGCTCTTTTCATTAAGGGAAGACACCAGCTGCTGAGGCCCCCAGGAGAGTCTCAGGGTTGCAGAGGAGAGAGGGATAAATGAATTGTGTCACTTTGCAGTGACTTGGAAAGGGATAACAACATATCACAAGCAGCACCTTGGAGATCTTACTGTGCAAATAAGGGAAGAGTGGAAGAGCAAATTGTGGTGATGCCAGTGATCACATCCAAAACCAGAGCTCCCAGCATGCTCCTTGCAAAAAGTTAACCACCATAATTGCAATTCCAGAGACAAACAGCACACCCACCTCTAACTCCAAGGAATTTAGGCAACTTCCATTTAGGAAGGTTTGACTGTTTTCTTATTACATTTTTCAGTGTCTTCAAATTAATTCAAATATAGCAAATTATTTGAAGAACTTCCTGGGTTTTAATGATTTACTATGCTCTTGTGCAGACTGAAGTGATGAATTGCCAGAATTTTCCCAAAGCAGAATTTGTGAACACCGCTTAGCTCTATCAGGGCACAGGAAGAAATTCCCAGTACTATAGTGGTAATATCTGCAGATGCCACAACTTAGTGGAGTGTCTGATTTGATAGAGCACTCAAATCTGCAGAGTATACTGGTTTTATAAAACGTGTCTTTCACATGATGAAATGCAAGGTCAGGCAGGTAAGTGCATGCAATGTCCTCAGACTTGTAGGAAGGAGGGAAGTCAGAATGTCACCATCCCTGGAGGCATTAAAAAGCCATGTAGATTTGATGCTTGGAGACATGGGTTAGGGGTGGCCTTGGCAGTGCTTGTGTATCTGTGTTCTGAGTACCAAGCAAAGTAAAGTGTTTCAGGGTCAGGAAATACATAGGCAAATTGGACATGGTTTTGTAAGTCTCCTAGACAAACTCACAGGCTGAAAACCATACTTGATATCAGAAATTGAAGGAGGAGCAACCCCTTTGGTTGTTCCAAGGGTCAGTTTGAAAACAACTTGATATATCTGGTCTGAAAACTTGAGCTTTGAGCACAAGACTGCAATCTGGCAGAGAAGAGCGCCTGCACTGGGCAGAGACACAATGGAAATCAAGAATTGTGTTGGGCAAACACAGGGTATCTTGAACACATTTAAGTTGGGGAGATAACTGAACACTGGATCCTTTGCAATAAAACGACTTTCCACTGTTGACTCCTCCAAGTGTAGCTTCAAAATAAAAATTCAGTGCTTGCCTTAAACTTGCTGAGAAAGGCTGACAGTATAAAGCTCTCTCCTTCTGGGAGACAGGGCAGGTGATGTTGTGTCTCCTTCTGGCTTTGCCACATCAGGTGCTGTCCACTGAACTTCAACAAGAGTGCAATAAAACCTGTGAAGGTTTGGGGGTGGAGATCCTGCAGCATATATTTTATTCCAGGGTTAGAAGTGGTAAAACACACTCCTCTCTAAACACTGGAGACAGTCATTGTATTTTGACTCCTACAGTGCAAAACCAATGTGGTAGTCAGAAGCCTTGAAAACAGAAGCTGGAAGGCTGAATAAATGTTGCTCTGCTGCAACACCTTAGATAAATTCCACTATGCAGAACAGACCTGTCCTGGGAAGGTTAAGGTTTGAAGTCCATAGGTTGTATCTGGCTGGCAGAGAGTGACCTCCAGCAGCTCCTACAGAGGAGGCTGTGTGTGCACAGACCTTGGCCCCTGGACACCTGTATAATTGCTTTAAACCTCTTCTTTGGGTCAATAAATCCCTACCAACTATTTTCTAAAAAGGGGAGTACACAGGTGACAAACTGCTTACAGTAGAAATAATGTGAATATTAAGTTAATCAAAGCATTCACATTGGAAGGGATTAAAAGAGGAAAGGGGGAAAAAAAGCCAGCTCGTAACAAGCAATCCATGTCACTTTTTTTCCCTCCTGTGTACTCTTGCTCTGTCCCATTTGTCTAGCAGTAATCTACATTTCAAATTATTACATGGGAAGCTGAAGTGGTAGTGACAGGGATAAACGAAGCTTGTTAAACTAATAGCTGCACTAATGCCCAAATATGTGAACTTCCAGAGTCAGGCAGCATCCAAGGCTGCCGGAGCTGTCAGCCCCGCTCCCCCTGGGCTCGTCCGCCAGCCGCTGCCACATGATGAATGGCCCTGTCGAGTAAATTCATCCGGGGCCCAATTAAATAGGCAGAAATGAACTAGAGCCGTCAACCAGGGAGAGAGAAAAGGAGAGGGAGGGAGGGAGGAAGAAAGAGAGAAGATTTAAAAAAAAAACAAGGGCTGGGAGGAGGGGAGAAATATTCCTCACAAAGTCAAGGAAGCTCTGGCGCAGTGAAGTCATTCTGTCAGAAAATGGCCATTTAATGCTTTGCCGAGCCCACGACAGATAAGTCATCTGAGGAAGCTTTACTGGAGTCCCAGGGCATTTCATTTATTAATTATCAGCTTCGAGCAGGGATTGCAGCCGCCTCTGTCTCTTCCCCATCCCTTTTCTCCACTGAACGCTGTCAGACCCATGCCTCCTCCCTGTCAGGTGGGAGGCGGCTGAGCGGCCATGGGCAACTTGGGCACATAGAGGTGGGGATAGAGGAGAGAAGGCACTGTGAGCTCTTCATGTTTCCTTTCACTTAATATTTTAAAAAGTCCAGCTGTGGCACTTCTCCCCTAGCTCTAGCCCTCTTCTTTCCCTCTTGGTCCCCAAAATCCTCAACACCACAAGGGCTGCTCAGACCTCACAAAATGGTCCTACCTGCTCCACTGTGTCCACTCCTGTTCCCCATCCCCTCCTCTTTAGGCAAGCCAAGCCTTGAGGAGATGTCTCCTCCGCTGCATGTAGGCAGGGGCTGGGCCCATGGATAAAGCAGCCCTCGGGGGCCATGTTCTCCCTCAGGAAACCAGAGATGTGTTGGATGGCTTTGGATGAACATTGCACTTGCTGCATGCAGGACCTCCTGTCCCTCATGTCCTTGCTTTATCCCACCAGCCCTGCACCCACCCACATTTGCCAGCTCAGTGCTGATCCCTCTCTGATGTGGTGCCTGCCTATCACCAGCAGAAGCAGCCAGTGATGGGGTAGATGAAGGCAGAGCTGCTGACCTGGGTGAGTCCTGCACCAATTTTCCCTGGTAGACTCCAGCACAGTGGATGACAGCCAGTGAGTTTTTCTTGCAGTCTTTCCAGAGCCTTCTCCAAAGCCACAGTTTTTCTCCTGCTCTGCATACAGACATGGCCAGCCACATCTCAAGGGAAACTTGGCACCACTTTTGGTGAAGTAGCCCCTTCCTCCAGTGTCAGTCACTAAGTTCTTGCTAAAGCACCAGGTTGGTGAAATACAAAAGCTGTTATTCAGCACTGCTGCTTCACATCACAAAGGACTCGCCCCATCTCTCTTTCTGGCCACACACTTAGAATAATTTCTAAAATTAACAGATTAGTTATTTTTGTTGACAGGGTACATGACATGGTGTTTGGGCAAAACACCTAAATTAATGCAGAAGCACTTTCATAGCCCAGGAAAGTGATGTTTGCCTAGTGAGAAGCTGGGAAAAAAGTTGCAGTTCATGATGAGATACATAAAGGAGAACAACCTGGCAGGGTGAAGAGCAACTGGCTGCCCAGTTGCCCTGTTCTCTAATCCATTCTAACTCCTGGTCTTGATCCTTGATCCATCAAGACTGCAGGGGTTGTGGCAGGGACAAAGTAACTATTTAGCTGTGCAGAGATTAAAATCTTGGTAAACCTGGTCCTGGCTCTGCTTCATTTGGTGGTTCCCCCTGTCTAGGGACAATCTGTATAGCACTGAGACTTTTGTTCATCTCTGCCAGGTCTCTCTAGCTTTGCAGATTCATGTCTGGAGAACTGTCTAGCCAAAGATTCATAGAATCATAGAATGGGTTGGAATGGACCCTAAAGATCATCTCATCCCAGCCCTTGTCTAACCTTGTCTGGAACATTTCCAGAGATGTGGCATCAACAACTTCTTTGTGCCTCACCACCCCTACAGTCAAGAACTCTTCCTTATACCTAATCTTACCCTACTCTCTATCCATTTGACCCCTACCCAGCTCCACTCTCCTGTCAAGGAGCTGGAGAGAGAGAGAAGGTTCCCCCTGAGCCTTGTTTAGCCGAGGCTAAGCCTCTCCAGCTCTCTCAGCCACTCCTTGTGCTCAAGACCTTTCCCCAGCCCCATCCCCTTTTCTGGACATGACCCAGAACCTTAGTCTCTTTCCTGAATTGAGGGGCTCAGAACTGGGCACAGCACTCAAGATGAAGCCTTACCTTACCTTACCCAGAGCAGAGGGATAGTGACTGCCCTGGGCCTGCTGGCCACACTATTCCTTATACAGGCCAGGTGCCATTTGCCTTCTTGGCCACCTGAGCAATCCTGGCCTGTCAACCAGTACCCCTAAGTCCTTTTCAAGCTTTCCAGCCATTCTTGATCAGGCTGAAGCTGCCTGAGATTGTTGTGACCTAAGGGCAGGACCTAGCTTTTCTTGTTGAACCTCATACTGCTGACGTTAGCCCATCAAACCAGCCTGATCCCTCTGCAGAGCCTCCATGTCCTTAAGCTTACAACACCCAAAGCTTTCTCTGCAATAGTTGTTCCAACGTGTACCTTCCAGTTTTGTCTAGAATTAGGAGCATCGTAATTGCTCATGATCATGATCATAACTGTTCATGATGCAGCACCCTGCATTACAGGCAGATGTAAAACCCATGGAACAAGAGCACCACTGGCACAGCTTAACTGCCATGAGGTCCACCAGAAGTGCTGATCTGCCGTCCACACAGGAACCCACCCTCTGTCTTACCTCTGTGTATGGCAAAAGACCTATCCCATGGTAATAATATGTAAGTGACAGTGTAAAGCTTTGGTATAATGTCAGCATTTTCTTCCAGAACATTGGACTCTCTGCTGGAGCACAACAGAATCACTCACCGTGGCACTCAGTGCCTGGAGGATAGCTAAAGGAATAATTAAAGAGAAGTTCTGTTTGCACTAAAAATGTCAGGTTACTTGGTTCTCTTTTTTTCACAGGGCAAAGATTTTTCTTATCAAAAAATCTATTCACTAAAATGCTAATGATAGTCAGTGATTAGAAACTGCTGCTCAAGTTTTGAAAGTTCCCAGTGGGTTTCATAGACACGGCATGTAGCTTGTCAGTTTAGGAAATGCTTTCAACAAATCAAACTTCAGGGTATGATTTTTTCTTAGTATTTCATTTCCTTAATGCTTCACTGTGCTAAAGCCAATAGGGACTTTTGAGTTAAGTGACGAAGACCACATTATTAGTTACGAAGTCAGTTCTGATAGAAGTCTCTTATGGCAAGGTGTTCTCAGATAGGCATAGAGGAACTGCTAGCAAATGTATGCGATACTTATCTTAATTAAAAAGAATAATTGTTTTATTACAGTGAATTATGAACTCCTTATTTATTAGTGTAGGAGAAGTTGTTTGCCAAGAAGCACAGACTTTCAAAAAACAGAGGGCTCAGCTTCCTCTGACTTCATTAGGATTCATGTAAACAAAATTGCTTTCATTGCAGGCAATACCATATTTATACCAGCACCTGACATTCAGGGTAGACACATTCAGGACTGGTTGTGGAGCCTTTGCAGGCTTCCAAAGCATCACTGCTACCTCTGCTGCAGGGTTAGAGGAGAATGTATGATGTAGCCAGTAAGTCTGCAGTTCAGATCCTGGACCCCAGCACACACTCTTGTGGTGCCCTGTTACTGGAAGAACAGCATTTCCACCAGCCTGACACAGGTGCTAGTTTAGTTTTACAGTCCCACTTCTGCTAAAAAACCCAGTTTAAATTTCCACTGAAAATTTCATGGAAAAATTAAATTTATGTGAGATTGTTCCTTGTGTATCTGGGACTTTGGAGCCATCACTTACTCCTTTCCAGTGAAAAACACAACTCGGCAGCTTCTGTCAAGGAAGCCATGTGCTAAGTGAATGAACATCTTTGTGTTTTATGTCAAGACCCCTTGACAACCAATTGAATAAGGTCAGTTGAGCAATGTCAATAGCTGAACTGAAGAAGCTCTGTGTATGCACACTTGCTCTTCAGAGTGGTTTTCCCATGGCACAGAGCTCTGCCAAGGCTGTTCTCCAGCCTAGCCACTCCATCTTTATAAATCCAACCTTCATGAGAAAACAAGTATGACTGAGATTTCTTCATGTCTTGCCAAGAAAGGCAGGAAGCACCATGCATATATCTGATTAGAGAACAGGAATGCATAGATGAAGGAGCTGCCATGGGAGATGAGTGGTGTTCATCAATGAAGAACAGGAAACAATCTCCTGGATGCACCCATGAGTGCTCCTTTCTGCACAGGGCTTGCAGATTAGGAGATCTAAACAGAGCTCCAAGTGTGGAAATTAAATAATTGAACTATTTTGACGTCTTTTAAGTTTCTCAAGTCTGCTTATGCTGCTTCACTGCATGAAGCAAGAGGGAGAGCTTAAAATCACAGGAAAAAGAAAACCAGTAAGTGGTTACTCTGCTGATTAAGGGGAAACAAACCCATCATCTTATGTAAAAAAGTAATTATAGATGCATTGCTTATTAAATGTCACAGATTTTGTTAAAGTATGGGTTATTGTAGAAATAAGACAGCAGGAGGTGTGTTTAAAAGGTTTTCTTTGCTGTTGTAAATGGTAATGATGAGCAGCAGAGAAGTTAAGGGATAATATAGTGTGTCTGGTGCTGTATGTGTACATGAGTAGCACATACACACCTCCACTGGTTAACCCACCCCATGGGCTGCAGCAGGGAGCAGGGGTGAGGAGCTGGGCCAAAGGGGAACAGTCAAGATGCTGGAAAATTCACTGCTACTGTGGAGTCCAGCTGTTTATTGCTTCTCCTACTTTGAGTGAGGCTTTGATTGTAAGAACAGATGTTGAAATGGGACCTTTTTTCAACACCCAATGTCACTAGAAAGGACTCTCACCATCTACTTGGATGCCTCAGGGGAAATCCAAGACCCCGACCCCTTCACTCCCCCTCCGAGGGAGTGTATCCTGGCTGTTTGTGGGAGCTTGCCTGCTGCTGCCCAGCCCGCTGTTTTTCTGCCACTGCTTCAGGTTTTTCATTAAACTTCAACCCAACAGCCTCTGTCCATCAGGACACATGACTCCTGCTATGGCTGCAGAGTTTCTGCTACATTTTTTTTGCCACCCTGTGGTTTGATTGCTTCTGCTGTTCCAGCTTGCTGCCCCAAGATTCCTGCTACAGTTCACCTCACCACCCAGAGTGGCACTGAGACCAGCTGGCCTCTGAGGCTGTAAACTAAGCCCCTTTTCTGGAAGCCCTTATATCCTTTTTCTCCTGCTGGCTCACCTAACGTTACCCATGAGATGCGGCTGAGCTCGCACCACAGCTCCCCCTGCAGGCGCGGGGGAATCATCGCGCTCCCCTGCCCGGCCGGGAGCCAGCAGCGCCCCTGCCGGCTGTGTCCGGAATTGCACCCAAGGGGAAAGCACCTGCTACCGAGAGACGGCTGGGGCTGGGGGTCTGGTTTTCTTTGTTGGTGCTGCTGTTGTTTTTTGTTTGCCTTGTTTATATATATATATATATATATATATATATATATATATATAAATATGTATGTATTCTAGTAAAGAACTGTTATTCCTTTTCCTGTATCTTTGCCTGACAGCCCCATCATTTCAAAGTTACAATAATTTGTAGGAAAGGAGGTCATATTTTCTATTCCAAGGCAGACACCTGTCCTTTAAACCAGGACACAATGCTTGAAATAAAATCAATGGATGAAGAGAGGGACAGATTGGTTACAGATGGTAATGGTCAGCAAAGGGACTTTACAACACTGGAACATATTTTCTGGGGTCCAAAAAAACCATATTAAAATTAAACAACAAATTAAAGTTGTACCATGAAGGAGTTCGTAAAAGATGATAGTATTTTTTTAAAATTGAAATGTTAATGACACACATTTGTTTATTTTTACAGGAAGGACTGTACAATCCTTTCTCAGGCTTAGATGACTCTGTCACTTGAAAGTAATACTCTTTTTCATTATTTAATACAAACCTAATAAAATCTCTCCAAAAATTTTAAACCAAAACTATATCACAAAGACTAAAACCAGGCAGAATTTCTTTGTGCTTAGGGTTTTATAGAAGGAGGCCTGCATTAGCAGACCATCCTTTAGATTCTGGACAATCCAGTTTAAAATAAAGCTGAAACCTGACATTTCATAAGGATTTGGGAGATTTGATGCTTTACTGGGGACAACAATCCATAAGGAAGGTCATGTAATGCTGTAACAGGGAAGGAAACAGCACTGTGTGCATCAAACTTGGGTTGAATTTGAACATCGCTTATTCTACATTTACTTTTCAGCAGAAGGGTAATAGAGGCCACCCAAGCCAGCAACAATGCACTCATTCAGCCAGAAGCATGAGAGCATCCTCCCTGATCATAAGACGGATGGTGAAAATTTTGTCCAACAGATATAATGGCATTTTGTCTGAGGAGACAAATAGCATGTTTTGGAGGCATTGCATTGGTCCCACTGCAGGTTTGCTGACAAGAAGGGACTTGGAAGGCCTCAGACATCCTGGGCTCAAGACATCTTAAGAGGTGGTTACTCCTTCCCATGCACATGAACTAGACGATGGACAGAGATTTAACTCCAGGTCAGGAGGCACCCAAGACCAACTGAGCTGAGCCCAGCCAATGCAAGGAGAGGACTGGTCAATACATGTCACTTCAGCAGTTGTCAGCCCACTACTGGGTACATATCCTGAACTATATTTCCTCTTGCAAGCTCTTCAGCACAGATCTGTCTCCTGTGCTATTGAAACTGGCAAATTTAAGCAAATGCCAATAATTCCATTTCACCCCTAAATTTCTTTTGTCATCATCATTGAACTTGGCTTACTAATGATTTCTTAGAGTTTCAGGTTGAATGGGCATCGATAGATTTTCCTTCTTTTTGGGTTAAATCTGGAGGTATCATCAGCAGCGTTTCTGTCAGCTTTTAACTGTTCATTTCTCTTGCCCATTGCCAAGATGTTACATAAATCTGAGGATGCAGAAGGGATACTGTGGTGAAGGAAAGGGGGTTTTATATCAAGGCCACATTGTTGCATGCATTATGTTGTGACACTGCATCACTCCATCATAAACTAATTACACCTAGTTGACAAATACCTAGCCCTTTCAACTGGAGATAGAGTGTCTTTGACTGAGTCTATTTGGGCTTGTATTTTTGACAGTTGACTTTGCCAGTTGTCTGCTTATACTGATTTTTTTTCCCCTGCTAAACCAACTTTTATATAACAGCAGGTCTGGGTTCATTTGCTTTATGTACAGGTCCCATAAGAGGCAGGGGAGTGAATTACATTCTCCCTCTTGGTCTCATGCACTTACTAAATTACATTTTTAGCACCTGAAATTAATGGCTAACTGGAGGCAGGCAAGGGAGAGAGTAAAGTTAATGATTTGACTGAGTATGATAGCAGAGGATAGCAAAGAGCCATGTTTCTTCTACCTGTTTTTCCAAATTTTACTGAAGCAAGAAACCATCAATTACTTGTCAGTCCCAGGGTATCCATGAACTAACTAAGCCAGACTGCCTGCCATGGATGTCACCACTTCTCTCAGCAGGCAGGTGGAATTACTTTGGGAAGCAGTAAGTATGTCACTAGCCAGCCCTGGTGCTAGTGATGGGTGGACTGGAAAGTTGCTTCTCTTCCCAGTGGAGCTGTATCAGCCAACTAGCAGGTGGACTTCCAGACCAACAGCATTTTTCTCATCCCTATGCCTTCCCCATCACTGGTTGGAACCAGGACAGAAGTGCTAACCTGGTGAGAAAAAAGGTCACACAGCATAAGCACAAGTCTTTAGGTCAAACTCAGGCTGATTTTACTTTTCCACTTAATGTGTTT
This sequence comes from Poecile atricapillus, assembly GCF_030490865.1. Taxonomy (NCBI): domain Eukaryota; kingdom Metazoa; phylum Chordata; class Aves; order Passeriformes; family Paridae; genus Poecile; species Poecile atricapillus. The sequence goes on along the minus strand of NC_081289.1, from coordinate 65,591,747 downwards.
CCCAGGAGATCAGAGTTACTGGAGATATATCGCTAAGATTCAGGACAGCAAAATAATGATGCAAGACTCCGAGCCTTCATTGGAGGTCATACAGAGAAGGTTTATTAAAAACACACCGTTTTTATACAGCACTTTGGTACAATGAATGTGATTGGACATTTAGAACAACACCCCTTGACCGTTATTTCCAAATAAATAACAAGTTAGAAGAACACCATCTGCTAACGGTTTTTCAACCTTCCAAGGATTGTTTGGATTCCTCCTTACGATTTCCAAGGCCAGAGTGAGAAAGTTGTGTACTTGACTTTCCCACAGACTCAAGCTAGTGCCTGAAGCCTGAAAATCTTTTATTTGACCACTATCAGTTTCCACAGAGACACTCTCCTGGGCTTCCTAGAGTGATGCACAGCAGTGAGTTCATCTCATTGAAAACCACCTTTTTAAAATTTATCCTCTCCTTCTGTTTTTTTCTCGTCATGCACAAGTTTCTGCCCTATTCTGCCCCATGACACTGTCAGCCATGTGTCCTCCTGAGGCTTGGGTCTCTCCATATCAACACATCAGGACAATGTCCTGATTGGGACAGTGGGTGTTGCAAACACAGGTACTGGCTGCAGGTGTAAGATGCCCCTCAGAGAGGAGGGCTCTCTCCAGGGGCTGCAAGAGTGACAGCCTGCTGCCTTTGGTCCCTGTGAGAGGCATATTTGCTGGTGCCTGCCAGCAGCCCTTATCAGGAACACTGAGTTAAGTTTTGCCTGTCAGCATCCCCACCTCAGTGGATCCCACAGCCATTAAATTGGATGGATGTACAACACAGTGAAGTCAGACTGTAAGCTACAGGGCTTGTACCTCTGATTTGGTCAAATTGCTTTCCTTTAGTTCTTGCCATTGGTGTTCCAATGTAAACTTCTCTTTGGGGTAGAGTCATAGCAAGGACTGGGAATCAGCCTGGTATCTTGTATTGGGGTCACAGCAGCAGCAAAATGCTGCAGGAAATCATACATTTAGAGTGGAAATCTTGAGACAACACATGGAAACATGGAAACTTAAATAGCAAAGTAACAGTTTGATTTGAAGTGGAAGAAATATTTACTCAAGCAGCCCCTTACCAGCTCCCCTCTGGCCTGATCAGCATTGTTGATATGAACAAGGACCCCAGCAGGTGGAGCGTAGAAAGCTGCTAGCCAGACAGGCAAAATCTACAATTTCTATCTTAAGAGAAACACCAGGGTTTCAAAATTTGTCATTCTGATTCAGAGTGAAATAAGTATTTATAGAGTTACTATTCAGAGTGATTGATCCAGAAAGGTGACATTTTATGGGGAAACTAAAACATTTTTACATATGTTTATTTTGCATTTCTTTGTATCACTTCAAAATACGGCAAGCATTAAAATGGATCTAAGGGATCTTCCTACACTGTCAAATCCCTGCCCCTTCTTTCCCCCAAAAAACAAACCAAACCTCAAACTGCTGCTCTGATTTGTTTTAAAATAAAGATTCCAAAATTAAAAATATGTTTTAAAAGTTTCTTTAGCAGAACTTTCTCAAAATGAACACATATGCTAAAACCTTCCTCTTTGGGTGAAATTGATGTTCTAAAGCACAATGCGCTGAAAAAGTTTGTGACCCACTTCAGCTGGCTAATAGCCTGAGCAAGCAAACAAAATTATGGCACAATGACAGGTTCTAATTAAAGCTAGAAATTAATCTAGATCTGTGCTTCTGGATGAAGAATCATCAGTTGGCAGCATTAGAAACAGAATAATATAATAGAATCATTTAGTTTGGAAAAGACCTCTAAGACCACCAAGTCCTGCTGTTACCTCAGCATTGCCAAGGTCACCTCTAACCCATGTTAAGTTCCACTAGTGATTATGAATAATGAAGGAGGACTACAAATAAATTAATAAAATAACCCTAAAGTGTGTGTGTGTGTGTGTGTGTGTGTGTGAGTATGTGTGTGTAGTCTTTGACCACTCACATCCACAAGAATGCTACAGACGAAGGATTTTGTTAAAAATTGTACTTGGGCAAAACTGAGAAATTTCTGTTTTGTGAGACTACATGTCTTAAAAGCCATGCAAAGCCTCAGGCACTGTCCTCCCACCCTGGAGAGGCTCTTCCAAAAGAGATGCCTGAAGAAGCAAAAAATTGTCCCTATGTTCCCTATATTTCTGGTTGGAAACATATGCACCACCGTTCTTTGAAGTTTTGCTGGGTTTTGTGTGTTTTTTCCTCTGCAGGAATAGTGGTGTTGCTGTGTTGTTGTGGTTTTAAAGCATTAGCTAAAAAATCACTAGAAAATTTATTCATTTCTTGCTGTGAGATATGGATTAGAACAAGAGCAAAACAGGCTTAAAACTTAAAAAAGGAATAAAGAAAGTTTATTAACAAAACTACAAGAACAAGAAACCAGAATAAAACCTCCAGAAACCCTTTCTCCCCACCACCCAGCCATTCCCTTGTTTAATTGACAACATAGAGACAAAACCTGATGGTTAAAAAAGTTGCAACTTTGCTATAGTCTCTTTATCAGTCATTGTAGAGAAAAAGAAGTTCTCTTTTTTAAATCTATGGAGCTTTTCGCAAGAAAACCATTTTCTCATGGCTTTCTATTTCTCTGATGCCAGCTGCCTGGAAAACTCTGCCATCAGTCCTTTCCTCCCATTTCACACCACTCCGAAGTGTATTCGTGGGCCATGATTCAAGGGGTGTCATTTTAAGGCTGAGTTGTTCAAAGGCAAAATTTCTCTTCATCTGTCTTTATGATCATTTCTGGAAACAGAAGTTTTCTCTTTGTCTCTTAAGGGCCACAAATCTTCAACAACTCTCACTTTCCTTTTCTCTTCCAGCATCTCATAGGATCACAGCTACTTCACCACTTACTTAGCTTTATCAATGAATTACTTTTGCTCAGATCTGCACTTTGAAATATTCCATTCCCCCCAGAATACTCTTTCATGAACTAAAGGAGTTTTTCCAGAACATTATTGTCCATCTCCATAGCTTTAACAAAAGAATATTTCGGTTTATTAAGGTATCTCCTTATTTTCTCCCCATCTGAGGATTAATTTCTTTCTTCACTGTCTTTGACAGTTTATGTTGTCTCTTTACATGTTGATCGCTCTCTCTTCCCCTCTCTCTGGGAAAAGGATTAATCAGCAAGTCTAATCTGGGTAGTGAAAGGGCTAAAACCTGGCTCAAACTGCAGCAAGTGTTCATGGTGCCAGGTTTCAGCTCAGTGGCGCTTAGAGCCGCCCCCACCGGGAAAATCTTCAGCCACCCCAGAGGTTTCCTGGGAGGCTGCAGCAGTCCCAGCCTGGGGGGGAAGCTCTCCAGCCTCCATCCTCTGCCCAGGGACCACAGCAGGCCCAGCCCCCGCCTGGGCCACATGGCCTGGGGAGGGGACGTGAGCCACCTGGAGCTCTGTCACCTTTCAAAACCAGAAACCAAAGAGAGCAAGAAATTCCTGGGCTTAGGTTTTAAGGTGGTGTTCACAGGTTGATCTCACTTTTCAATGGTCAGAACTACTGTCAGTTCTCAGAAATGGCGAGTTATTGGCCAGGAGAAAAACTCCCATCAGCCCCCAGCAGCTTTAACTTCCTTAGATGTTTTCTTACCTTTTTTTTTTTGCCTTGAGTGCTAATCTATCACATCTGTGTACTGGGTCTAGCTGAGATATAGCCCAGTCCCATGTCAAGCTGCATGGTGCTGACCACAGAGAGCTGTGCTAGTGCTGTCAGAGTAGTCAGCTTCCCTCTGCAGCACTCATGCCTATATTGGAGGAAGGTGTGGCTCCATCATACAGAATGGATTCCACAAACCCGGTGGGACCACCCAGGGCTGCTCTGATTACAGCATGTCCACTCTGGTCCCTCATAGGAGGCATTAGCTTACCTGAGATACACTTTGGAACATCCGTCCATCCATCCATCCATCCATCCATCCATCCATCCATCCATCCATCCATCATTCATCCATCATCCATCCATCCATCCATCCATCCATCCATCCATCCATCCTCCACCATCCATCCACCCATCCATCCATCCATCCATCCATCCATCCATCCATCCATCCATCCTTCATCCATCCATCCTTCATCCATCCATCCTTCATCCATCCATCCATCCATCCATCCATCCATCCATCCATCCATCCTTCATCCATCCATCCATCCATCCATCCATCCATCATCCATCCATCCATCCATCCATCCATCCATCCATCCATCCATCTTCCATCCATCATCCATCCATCCATCCATCATCCATCCATCCATCCATCCATCCATCCATCCATCCATCCATTCATCCATCCTTCATCCATCCATCCATCCATCCATCCATCCATCCATCCATCCATCCATCATCCATCCATCATCCATCATCCATCCATCCATCCATCCATCCATCCATCCATCCATCCATCCATCATCCATCCATCCATCATCCATCCATCCATCCATCCATCCATCATCCATCCATCATCCATCCATCATCCATCATCCATCCATCCATCCATCCATCCATCCATCCATCCATCCATCCATCCATCCATCTTCCATCCATCATCCATCCATCCATCCATCCATCCATCCATCCATCCATCCATTCATCCATCCTTCATCCATCCATCATCCATCCATCCATCATCCATCCATCCATCCATCCATCATCCATCCATCATCCATCCATCCATCCATCCATCCATCCATCCATCCATCCATCCATCCATTCATCCATCCTTCATCCATCCATCATCCATCCATCCATCATCCATCCATCCATCCATCCATCCATCATCCATCCATCATCCATCCATCCATCCATCCATCCATCCATCCATCCATCCATCCATCCATCATCTATCCATCATCCATCCATCCATCCATCCATCCATCCATCCATCCATCCATCCATCCATCCATCCATCATCCATCCATCATCCATCCATCATCCATCCATCCATCCATCCATCCATCCATCCATCATCCATCCATCCATCCATCCATCCATCCATCCATCCATCCATCCATCCATCCATCCATCCATCCATCCAATCTGCCTCCATTTTGTTAAAAAAACCCCAAAACTGTAAGAACATACTTGTTCCAATCTTCAAAACAGCTTTGGCCAAGCACCTCTCCCTGTGTGTGGTCAGCACCTTTGACACATACATTTGAACAAAATGGAAACTGAGAGTGTTGGGGCACTGAAAGGGCTCAGCAACAAAGGACTTGTGCAATTATCTTTTGTCGGAATTCATCCTGTCAGCCTTGCATGGTGCTAATATCTTTAGAAACTCTGAGGATGAAAAACTGAGTGTGAAAAAAACACCCTGCCACTTAGAACAGACTGGTCACAGTAGCATTTTTGGAGGCAGAGAAATGACAGCCAGGATTAGTAAGAAAAAGCAACAAGCTGAAATATAATTTAGTGGTAACATGGTGGTGCTGGTTTTATGGTTGGGCTCGAAGAACTCTTGTCAAACTTTAACAATTCCATGATTGTATGAACCTGACTACTTGAGCCATGGGGTGTGGTACAACCATGTTTCTCCAGGAAGCGTTCTTGTTGTCTGTCTTCTACAGATATCCAGGTATGTCAGTGAGTGAAACTGCTCCTGGCTCAGGCAGGATGTTACCCTAAATGGTTCATTAGTTAGCCACCATTAGTTACAGGGCAGAAGAAGTGAAATCTAAGAAAATTATTAAACATGTGTAGAGATATTATCAGAGAGATGTCCCATAATTCTGGAGGGAAATGCATTAACACACCTTTACTAGATTACATTTTCACAGGCAGTTTTATTTGGTATTTCTTCTAAGAAGTAATGCTTTTGTATATATAAAAAAAAAAGTCCTGCCCATCTATTTTTAGTAAATTAATTCCATGTTTCATGCACTTGCTCTTTCAAGACTTCAAAATTAATTATTTTAGCCAGGAGCAAAAAGTTGGTTCCCACTATATCTCTGAAAATGTTAGTTAGCTGATACAACCAAAGGAAAAAGTACTATTTCTCATTTTGGTAATAAAATTTTCCTTCTTTGAAGAAGCACCACTCTCTGTTTAACATTCCTTTGTTACTTCTGTCCCAAGAATACCTTGCCATGGCTCAGGTGAAGGCAGACATGGTGTCATGGCAATAGTTAGTCTCTGCACCAGACAGCTGGGTGTTCAGTCTGGTCCCTGATGATCAGCCAGGCTGCAGCACTGGCCTCTATGAGAAGGGACAAGCTAGACACTTTTTGACTGGTTAAAGTCTTTCCAGCCCACTAATGAAACGGAAGCGATTAGAGAACAGGACACAAATGATGACTGCACTTATCTGTCACTGGGAAGGGCCTTATTAGGGAATATATCTTCCTGGTGCTCAGATGGGGCTGACAAAGCCTATGACAAGAGTATTATTGAGTTCCTTGTAATTTGGGAAGATCTCTTGCTTTTGAATATTTAGAGTTAAATTTTACTGGCAACAGAATTTACTTCAGTTTCTCAATTAGATCAAAACATTACTGTGCAAGCCTTTCAAAACCACTTTCCAAAAGCCTTCTGTTTCAAAGCATTTGCAGAATCTGAAGCTCTTTGAGCAGAGTTACAGAAAAAAATCCATGTGACCTTCATTCAATTTTAACATATCTTCTGTGGGCTCAGGGTCTCATCCTAAGACTCCACAGTCCATGATGACCAGCCTTTGATGCTCAGAGGCTGCAGCTTTTTGCTGGCAAGAGAAAACACCTGATTGTGGGGCATGGAGCTGCAAAGCAGCATTGACTTGAGATTTGAAGAGGAAACACATCAGATCAGCAAAGGAAACCTAAGAGATTAAAAAAGCAAGAAGACATCTGGAGAAAGGCTGGAGTAAGAAGAACTAGTAAAAAGGGAAGGGACAGACTTACAAATCTGACCGTGCATGTCTATCTCAAGAGACACTCTCTGATGTAAGGGATGGAATATCTGTACATACAGAACCAATGCTTTGATCTGAAAAATATGTATATTCTTTTATCTGCCTCTTGCATCCAGGGAATTTTTTCAAGACCAATATCCCATCATTTTGTCTGCAGCTATTAATGAGAACAGTACAGAAAGCTAGAACTTTTGATAGAAAATGGAGATTTTTGAAAAAGCATTGATGACACTACCTTACTGAAATTAGAATTGTTCGTTTTCCATCACAAAAAACTCCACAAAATGCTTTCCCTTGCCTACAGTGTTTAATTCCAGAGCTTTTTTCAAAGGACCAAGAAATATCTAACAGCTGCTGCAAGATCTGACATATCTGTAGCCCTCAGAGAGTTAGGGCATTCATCAAGACACCACCAAACTATCACTGCTTAAGCAAATTTTTAGGAGACCAAAGGAGACACTCTCCTAGGTTATATATAACCTATATATTTAGGTGAGTATACAACCTATACAAAGGCTGGTATTGTAAAGGTGTCTTGTTTTGAAAGACAGGTGTTTGTTAGGGAAGGTAGGAGCTTTTTTTGGAAAGAAAAATGTAAACCCTCTCTCTCTGAATTATTATAATTTTGAAATTAAGAGGCTTTTAGGCAAAGACATGGGGATAGGAATAACATTTATTTTCTAGTATATAAAATAAGGCAAACAAACAACAATAACACAAATAACAGTAACTATTAACTTTATTAATAACAAAACAGAACCAGGGACTCTGTGACAGCCTTCTCGGCTGAGACAGGAAAGGATGGAGGAGAGCTTTTGCATCACAAATTTTTGCAGGGAGTCGACCTTGGTACCCCAGCAGGACTCTGAGGAACACTTAGCTGGAACAACAGGAATGAGCAGAAATCCCAGGCTGGACAAGATGTATCAGAAGAAGATGAAGATGAAGAAGAGGAAGAAGAAGACGAAGAAGAAGAAAAAGAAGAAGAAAAAGAAGAAGAAAAAGAAGACAAACTGATAATCCTTCTGGGTTATGGGTTATGGTGAATTCTACTTTGAAACTGAAGAAGTGAGCCAGCTAGCAGCTGCCTTTGCCTTCTTTTTTACCTACTTCTTTTTCTCCTTGGTCTAGCTAAATTTTTATCTTCTCAAGCACTTAGCAAGTACTAACAGTCAGGTTTTTCTGCAATTTATGGGGAAAATTCTATAGGTGAGAAGGAATGAAAGGAAAGACACTTAAGCACTAACATTATCCACCCTGAATTTTTCTCATACTAACATGGTATATCAAATTTTAAACCTTTAAATTATATACAAACATTCACTACTTTAAATATATACATATTTATATGCAGGTATAGATGCAAGCACAGTGTCAGGGGTAGTTCACCTTAAAAAAAGGTACCCTTAAGGTATGCACTGGGTCTCTATCTTTTTGCATCACCCACCAGGTGCAACCTGGTCTCTGACTGAAGACAGCCCCACAGATAGGATTGTCTTTGCTAGAGTCAGAATTAACCTAAATTTTTTCTTAGCATACTTCTCATATGTCCAAATGGAACTTTATCTGTATCTGTTGTTCTCAAGGCTCAGATTGGGCAGGGTTTGCTTTGTTTAGTGGAACTCTGCGTGTTCACTATGTGGCTTTTGCTAAATTAATTTCTCAGTTCTTGGACGTCTCCCCACACAGTGCTTTGAAGCTGGTTTTAATCAGGATATTGCACCATTCAACTTTCCCAGCCACTGGTGTGGACATGATAAGGCACATGGTACAGTCATTCAGTACTGTTTTCTCTAGCCCAGATGTTTGTAAGGCTATTCTTGAAATGAGTCCTGTTGTCGGACATAATCTTCTCAGGGGCACCATGCCTCCAAAGGACTTGTTTTTTAAGGCTTAGGATGCTGTTCTGGGCAGTGGTGTGAGGCACAGGGTAGGTTTCCAGCCATCTAGTGGTGACTTTTACTATTGTGAGCATATAGTTCTTGCCTTGGTTGGTTTGAGGCAGTGTGACGTAGTCAATCTGCCAGGCCTATCTATACTTATATTTGGAGTACTGCCTACTAAACTATCAATCAACCACTTAGTCTGCTTGATTGTAGCACACGTCTCACAGTCATTGATAACCTGAGAAACACCATCTATGGTTAAATCTACCCCTTGGTCTTGTGCTTAATTGTAGGTGGCATCTCTGCCTTGATGACTTGAGGCATCTTGGGCTCATCAAGCTAGGAACAACTCTTGTTCTTCTTGTGTTGCCAGTTGTTGTGGTTTTAAACCAGTAATTAACAAAAGGGGAAAAAAAAATTACTTATTTCTTGCTGTGAGATATGGATTAAAACAAGAGCAAACAGGCATAAAACTTAAAAGGAATAAAGAAAGTTTATTGACAAACTACAATAATAAGAACACCAGAATAAACTTACAGAAAAACCTTTTCATTTCTTACTGCCCACCATTCCTTTGTTCACATGACAACAGAGACAAAAACTTTAGAACTTTGATGGTTTAAACAGTCCCAATTCCTTCTACAGTCTTTTCACCAGTCTCTGTAGAAACAGAAGAGTCTTTCTCTACAGTCTCTGTAGAGAAATAGAAGTTTCTTTCTGTTAATTTATGGAGTTTCTCACAAGAAAACTATTTTTGTTATAGTTTTCCGTTTCCCTGATATCAGCTGCCCAGAGCTGCTGTTATCAGAGCTCGTTCCTCCCATTCTCACATCACTCTGAAGTGTGTTATGAGTCTAGGGATACCATTTTTAAGGATGACTTATTCAAAAGCAAAAGTTTTCTTCATCTGTTTTCTGTGAGCTTCACCAGAAAACAGTTTTTCTCATTGCCCTCCCAAGGCTTCAAATTTTTGCTTTACTGTTTCTAGCACTTCACTATACCACAATCACTCTACTTTTTACTCAAATTTTACTTTAAACACTCTATTCCTCCCCATACTCTGTCATGAATTAAAGGAGTTCTTTTCAGGACTTCATTGTCCATCCCCATAGTTTTAACAGAAAGATATTTCAGCTTAATTAAAGCATCTTCTTAGTTCTCTACCTTTCTTGAAGCTTCTTTTCTTTCTTGTCACTGGTAGTTTATAAAGTCTCTTTTCATGTTGATCACTCTCCTTTTCTCTCTCTGGATAAAAAGATTAATCCGCAAGTCTCGTCTGAATAAGAAAGAGTTAAAATCTTGCCCAAGCTTTTGTAGATGGTTCGGTGATTTCTGCTGAACAGGAGCTGGAGCTGTCTGCGATGGAAAGTTCCTCATAGCTGCTCTGGAGAGCGTGGTCACCGTCTCTGCTTGTGGCAGGCCCAGAGCCCCTCTCCTTCTTCACTCGGCAGTTTCTGGTGAATTCCATCACGGCAAAACCTGCAGCCAAGCCAGGAACCGGCCTGGCCCGGCTTGGCCCGGGGCAAGCTCCCGCAGGCCCCATCTCCCTGCCGGGAGAACGGCAGGCCCAGCCCGGCCCCCACCCGGCCGCATGGGCTGGCAGAGAGCGAGAGGCCGGAGCTCTGCTACCTTTCACAGCCACGAAACAAAAAGAGAGCAAGAGAGCTCTGGTTTTACACTTTAAGGTGGGGTTCACAAGTTGATCCCCCTTTTCAATGGCTAAAACTGCTGTCAATTCTCAGCAATGACCGATAATTGGTCAGGAGAAAAGACTCCAGGCAGTCCCCAGCAACTTTAACCTTCTTAAAGGTAAAGTAACCCCATGACACCAGTTTAAGTCTATCTTTGACAATTCTGTCTTTGCAGCTTGGTCTACTTTTTTATTGTTTTGGTGCTCTTCATTAGCCTGGTCCTTGGGGACATGGGCATCTACATGATGGACTTTCACAGGTAGCTTCTCTACCTGAGTGGCAATGTCTTTTTACTTATTAGCAGCCTAGATTGGTTTTCCCCTACGTTGCTAATTAGCCTTTTTTTTTATCTTTCTAGCCAACTCTACAGACCACTGGCTACCATCTGTGAATCAGTGTAGAGGTAGAGCTTTGCCTACTTCTCTTTTTTAGCAATGTCTAGGGCCAGTTGAACATCTTTGAGTTCAGCAAGTTGACTTAATCCACCTTCTCCTTCAGTAGCTTCTGCAGCCTATTGTGTGGGGATCTATATGGCTGCTTTCTCCTTCCAGTTCATCCTTATGATGTCACAGGAACTGTTGGTGAAGAGTGTGGTGTGTTTCTTCTGCTGGTAGCTGGTTGTACAGTGAAGCTTCTTCAGCCCGTGTCACTTCTTTGTCTCATTTCTTTTCTTTGTCAGTGAGACTAAAGTTTTCACCTTCTTTTCAGTTTGTAATTATTTCTAAAATCTTAGGGTGATTTGGGTTTCTAATATGCATTGTGTGATGAGGACAATCTATTTGCTCTATGTGGTATCAGTGGCATGGTGGGTAGAGGGAACTTTTAAACATCTATTTCAGCACTGGTAGTTAGGGTGCCAGGAGGAGTTGTGCTTCTGTGCTGATCACCTCTGATGCGGCTTGAACTCTTTCACAGGCAGCAAAGATTTCTTTCTCTGTGGGAGTGTAGCTAGCTTCAGACTCTCTGTAACTTCAGCTCCAGAATCCCAGTGGTCGGCCTCAAGTCTCCTCAGGCACTTTCTGCCAAAGACTCCAGGACAAGCCATTGTTCCCAGCTGCAGAGTAAAACACATTCTTCACCTCCGGTCCCATCCTGACTGGGCTAAGGGCTACTGCATGAGCCATCTCTTGCTTGATCTGGGCAAAGGCTTATTGCTGTTTAGGGCCCTACTGGAAATTGTTCCTCTTGCAGGTCACCAGATAAGAGGACTCACAATCTGACTGTACTCAGGAATACGCATTCTCCAAAAACTTACGTTGCCTAGGAAAGCTTGAATTTCCTTTTTGCTAGTCAGTGGAGACATCATAGTGAATTTATTGATGACTTCAGTGGGAATCTGATGCCGTCTGTCTTGCCACTTTACCCCCAGGAACTGGATCTCTCGGGCAGGTCCTTTGACTTTGCTTTTCTTGATGACAAAACTGGCTTCCAGCAGAATCTGGATGATCTTCTCTCCTTTCTCAAATCCTTCCATTGCCATGTTCCTTCACACAATGATGTCACTGATGTACTGCAGATCCTTTGGAGCTTCACTCTGGATCAGTCCATGGCGGATGGTGGGGCTGTGTTTCCACCCCTGGGGTGCTATTGTTTAAATGTCCCCCAGCCCCCCTACTACTGTGGTCTGCCCAGCTGCAGTCCAGAGATGGGGGGAGTTAATAATACCAAGGATTTAGGGAATAAAATCAGGCTCTTTTCTTATGGGACAGGGTCCCAGCTTTAATCAGGGGAATTCGGTGCAGAAAAGAGGAAGAATCTGATCCCATGCTGCCTTTTAAACCGAGAGAGAAGGGGAAGGGAGGGCAGGTTACAACTAATAGGGAAAAACTAGAAAGGAGTAGCCAGCGGAAGGAACTTACACTCTACAGATCAGAGGGTATGTCTCAAGATTATACCATATTTCTTAATGTACTACAACACTGGGGCAATTGGTTCTAGGTGTACTGCATGCCCCTCCAGGTGAAAGCAAACTGAGGCCTGCATACTGCTGCCAGAGGAATGGAGAAAAATGCATTAGCAATGTCAAGTGTGGCATGCCACTTTGCTGCCTTGGACTCCAGCCTGTACTGGAGTTCCAGCATGTTGGGCATGGCAGCGCTCAGAGGCAGAGTCACTTCATTCAAGGCACAATATTCCACAGTCAGTCTCCATTCTCCATCAGATTTGCTCATAGGCTAAATGGGACTGTTGAAGGGTGAATGGGTTTTGCTGACTACTTCTTGGCTCTCCAGGTTGCAGATTATTTTATGGCTGTGGATCACAAAGGTTGGTATTGTAAAGGAAAGGGAACATAGAAATCCATCTTACCTATCATGACCTCTCTCAGGATAGGTTTGAATTACTTCAGGTGGACTTCAGAAATCTTTTATGTCTCTCACTCCATTAGTTGGTACACTTAGTGAAAATATACACACATTTCTTGGCATGAGCAAGACATGGCTACACATTTGCTCTAGTGATTTCTGCAATATCCCCTTCTCTGTGTGAACAGCATCATACAGTTCCATCCCTGGCCTGGCCACAGCCCTGAGGTCAGGCAGTACTGATGGGCATCCAGCTCACCTATCACTACCGTTACCATGAAAGAGAATGAGCTTCTTCCTGATTGTTCCCCACCATCACGTCCAAGGGCAAAGCTTAGGCTGTCCATTAACGTCCAGAAGTAGTGACTGATTGAGAAGGCCCTCAGGCAGCAGGTGTAGAGTCATAGAATCATAGAATGTTAAGGTACTCAAATAGACCTTAAAGATCATCTAGTCCAAACCCTCCACTATAAGCAGGGTCACCTGCCACTAGATTGGGCCTTATGCAACCTGGCCTTGAACACTGCTAAGCTTAGGGTATTCACAACCTCCCTGGGCAACCTGCTCCTGTATCTCAGCACCCTCAGAGTAAAAAATTTCTTCCTAATAGTTAACATAAATTGGATTAACCTCTTTCAATTTTCCCTCATTTCTCCTTGTCCTGTCACTGCAGTTCTTGATGGAGAATCCCTCTTCAGATTCCCTGTAGGTACCAGAAGTATGCTTTAGATACTGGAGGGTTGCTATAGGATCTCCACACAACTTTCTCTACTCCAAGCTGAACAGCCCCATCTTTCTCAGCCTGTCTTCATAGGGCATGTGCTCCAGTCTTCTTATCAACCTCATGGCCTCCTCTGGACTTGCTCCAACAGTTCCATATCCTTCTTATTTTCTTATATTGGGTGCACTACAGTGGTATGAAGTGATCCAGGTAGAGTCTCAGAAGGCTACAGGAGCAGAATGACCTCCTTTAATCTGCTCCCTACACTTCTTCATATGAAGCCCAGAATTCCTTTGGCTTTCTCAGCTGCCAGCACACACTGATGGCTCATGATAGGTTTTTCATCACCTCCAAGTCCTTCTCCACAGAGTGCTCTCAATCACTTCTCTACCCAAATGGTATGTGTGTCTGAGATTGTCTCAGTCCAGGTATAGGACTTCACACTGCTTTGTTGCACTCTGTGAGGTTTGCATTGGCACATCTGTCAAGCCTGTTCAAGCCCCTGGCCAGTGAAAGACTTTACTTCCTTGCTCTTGCAATAGAAGGATTAGAAGATTAAGTGCTTGAACAGCATCAGCTATGCCAGTATTGCTTTTACCATTTGACCTAAATTTGTTTGCTGGTGTTCTTTTTTAAACTTTTATATGTGAGAATAACAATGAGAAATGAAAACATTGGTTTTCACTTTGAGGTTAAGGGAGGTTAAGGTTTTTGAGGTTTGACTTTGAGGTTAAGGTTTTTCTCCTATCAGAAAAGATTACTTCCAGGACTAGAAGGGAAATCTAGAGAATGCAGTGAATTTACCTTTTTTGAGAAATCTCTGTGTAGAAGGTTCTGTGCCTCAGGGAGTAAGAAGCTAGAAAGATGCATAGACAGCTGCTGCTGCACTTTTGGTTTGTAATCACTACAGAGCTGGGCAGAGAGAGGGAGAAAAGCAGATTCCTCCCTGCTGGAAAACCATCTCAGATCAGAGCCTTTGGATGAAAATGTGAAGCTTCAGGAGTCCTGTTCAGAGCTTCACCATTCAAAAGTGACTGTGACATGTGGTCTTACCCCTCATTGCTTTGGCACTAATGGATACTGGCATTTATGCCTCTGCTGAACATTGACTCCCCTGGTGCCATCTCAACCCTACATTACAACCAGCCCACCAAGGTCCCTCCTCATAGGGAGCCAGTGTCTAGCAAATGGCATGATAAAAAATTGTCTTTCAGTTTGCTGCACTATCAGCTCCCCTGAGCAGAGAGAGATTGGTGGCTCCTTTGCTGTTCCAGGCTGTGGCTACTGTTGTCAGAGGTGACATAGAGAGAACAGCCCGGGTGCACAGCCTCCTGCCCCCCACCATGGAACCTAGCCCCAAGTTGGGAATAACTGGCTTTGCTTTGATATCACAGGTTTAAGTAGCTGAGGTGAAGTCTCTTCCAAATGTATATTGCCTCTCTCAGAGTATGAGTATATACTTAGACATGAGTATTTTTCTTAAAAGTTATGAAAATTCCTGGGGTAAAGGCCAGCACAGGCTTGTAAAGGCTGTGAAGCATCATGACTTTCCTAAATTTTTTCCATGTCAGGTTAATTGTTATAACAGTTAAACTAAATGGACTTTTTTGACTGGAGTGGACCTGCTCTTGTAAGAATGACCTGCTCACTTTATGTAGGAATAGCAACATCTGACCCTAACGTAGCAAAAAAATTAAAGCAAGAGTGAAGAAGAAAAGTAAAATGTCTCATGGTTTATCTGGTTCTTCTCCTCAGGGTCGGAATTAATGTGCAAGAGACAGTATTCCTGTTTGGACTTAGATGTTTACTATTTCTTATCTATATTAGAGTCTCACAGACTGTGAGTTCTACAGCATACCAAGCTAACAGAGTAAAAATGGAGCCACAAGTCTTTCTCTACATTGCCTTTTAAGTGTAAATTACCCAATTGTAAAATGCTGACTAATTTATTTTTACTTTTAGCCAAATAGCCAAACACCCGTGTTCTGCATTGCAGACCTTTCCACCCAGTATCACCCAAACCCATGAAGAGGAAGATGAAAAAGCAAGACAAGCCTATGCACTAAAACCTCCATCTTGCCACATATATTGTAGCCATTTGCAGCTGCAGGATCACATCCAGGGAGGCTACAGTTACTGGTGACCAGCAAGGGACTCAATGAGACAGGCTTCTGCTCAGGCAACCATTTATTCAACACAGGAACAAACTCAGCTTAAATCCAGAGAGAGAGAACCCAGAACAGAGACAGGGTGGTGGGTTTAGTAGGACAGAATCAGGGTGGAGTTAAAGGATGGGGTCTAATAGGAACATAGCAAGGGAGAAACCCCAGGGGCACAAAAACAATCAGAGCACCCTGGACTGCCGCCCCATGAGGGTTAGGGGTGGGGCAACTCTTCCCAAGCTCTCCCCATCCCCCAAAGCAGAGGGTGGAATTTACTGTTCCTAGGCTTTAAAGCCATGCCTCTTACTTTAACAATGCTTATCTGAAACTAAATCTCTGTCTCCCTGGGCAGGAGCACCTCACAATATATATTACTATATCCCAAAACCTTAAACTCTAAATTTTCCACCATGTGATATAACACACTTCTATTCAAACTACACACCCACAATCTCAGTTCTATCACCCAATTTTGGAAGCCTTTTCCATGGCTTCAGGTCAAATAGTGTTCTCCTGTGAGTTATAAATAAAGTGGCAATAATAATGTGTATTTGTCCATATTTGATCTTCAGCTATTTCTAAATTAAAAGTAAATAAAAAAGAAACAGTCTCTACTACACATTCCTGTGCCCACCAAGACTGCAATAAGTGAGCTGAGGTCTACGGTTGATCAACAGTGACCCTTCATGGTAACTGAGTCTTTTTACAAGGGAAAGGTCATTTCTTCTAATCTAGCTGCACAGGGAAGAGGACTGGCTCTAGAAAAGGGACATTATTTCTGCCTCTTTCTGGTGCAATAGTGTGCCCACAAGGATTTTTTTTCTCCAGCTTCCATCTTTCGACACTGTGGCCAGCAGGATGTAGACTCCAGAGATCAGGTCTTCTGTCAGTTGTGTCTCAGGAAGATCCCAGGATCACAGCATGGCTGAGGTTAACAGAGAACTCTGGAGGTCATCTTGTCCAGTCCCTTGTCTCATCACAGGGTCACCTAGAGTAGGTTGCTCCATACCATGTCAAGTCTGGTTTCGAGTACCTCGGAGGGCAGCGGTACCATGACTTCTCTTGAACAAACTGTTCCAGTGCTTGACCACCCTCACACCAAAGATTTTGTTTTCTTGTGTTTAATCAAAAATTATTTTCATAGAATTACTGAGTCAGTTAGGCTGGGAAAGACACTCAAGATCATTAAGTCCAACCTGTGACTGATTGTGACAGCTAAGAGCTGGCCTGGAAGCCTCACAGTCATAATTAACCCTGACCATAACTCAATGAGCCCATACCATCACAGGAAAAGAAGTAAGCATTTCTATGAAGAAGACACTGAGAGGCCAAGAGATTCAAATGCAAACAATGAATGGCTGCCAATCTCTGACAAGCATGTATGCAGGCAGCTATTGGCCCGTGAGCTGGGTGGTAACAAATTTCTAGCCAATTGGGACCAAATGTGAGATTTTTTGAAAACAATATAAAACATAATTTTTAACAATAAAATCTGCTATTACTGCATGAACCTTGGAGTCATGTTTTATCCCTCGCAGCTGCAACAACTGATCACCACCTTGTCAGCCAGACCAGAGGACTGAATGCCATATCGTCATTTCTTGAACATTTCCAAGGATAGTGACTCCACCACTTCCCTAGTGTTATAAATGACCCGAACCCTGGGTGGGAATGAGTAAATAAAATTTAATTAGAACCCACAAAAATTACAAGGAAAAGGGGGACAGTGCTGGGAGACTATTTTTACTATTTCTACTCACCAGAGGGTCACCCACAAAATGGCATCTCTGCCTTTTATAACCCAAGATCACATCAGCCTTATTAATATTTATAAGCAGTCCTTGTATGTCTTTCTGTGGCTTTCATTGGTGGAGCTCTTCTTGCACTTGATTGGTGGTGCAATGCTGCCCTGCCAGGCCTCCCAGCAACAGGTTTCCCCTGTTGCAGTCAGCTCTTTGTAACCCAGGACCAGTCTGGCCAGGTGGCGTGACTAATAATAATAGAGGGCTGGATGTGATGGAGAATCCCAAGATAGATTTTAATGTTCATAGAGACCAAATGGTTTGAGGGGCTCCTTCTGAACCAAGCGGTGTGGCGAGCTTCACCACAGGATGAAGGTAGATAGGACCCTCAGAGGGTATCTGAGGGCAAAGGTCCAATCACGAACACGGACCAGGGACAGGACCTTATAAGTCTAAGGCAGGATGACTCCATCAACATCCCCCCAGCACCCCTCTTCCCAAGAGCTTCACGTTTATTCCCTCCATCTGAGAAACCTGGTCCCACATATGATCTCTCCCATCTAGTTAGTTTCCCACAGTTGCCCACTCCCTGCCACCTTCCACAAGGGTCAAGCACACTCCCTCCCCCAAAAGGCCCTACAGTCCTGTCAGCCAGAGCTGTCAGCAACCACCTCAGGGGGGAAGAATTGAAGGGAGAATGGAAAAGGGTTCAAAACCACACTGGAACAACAAAAGTACATGTCAAAAGAAATGCCAACCCCAACAGAACCTCTCCCCACCACACTCAACAGCTCCTCCTCATTTGCATGAGCCAACCACCATATCTTACTCATAATACCTAGGCAGTCCATTCTAATGTTCAACCACTGTTTCTATGAAGGAATTCTTCCTGATGTCCATCCTGAACCTTCCCTGGCACAGCCTGAGGCTTCTTGGATTTTTAATAACGTTCTGCCAATATTCTCTAATTAGCTCACTGCTTACCATTGTGAAATTCCCAAGGGTATGGGAAGTGGGAAAGAAGGAGAACAAAACCAAAAAGACTGGCTCTGAAGTCTTTGTTCCTTTTCATCAGGTATTTATACACACTGACAAGATCACCCCTAAACCTCCCTTTCCCCAGACTGGACAGCCCAATGCTCTAGACTAGATACTCCTGTGCCTCCAGCATTTTAATGACCTCTTCCAGTAAGTCCATATCTTTTGTACAGAGAAGCACCTAGTTGTACCCAGCAGTCCAGATGTGTCATATCAGTGCTGAGCAAAGGGCACCTCACTGATGGCATCTCTAAATATAGTCCAAAATCAGCCCTCTCTGCCATATGAACACACTACTGGCTCATGTTCAGCTTTTATCCACCAGGATGCTGAGTTACTGATCTGCAGAGTTACTTCCCAGCCCATTATTCTGCAGCCTGTCCAGGTGACTGGAATAAATCCTCTCTAAAAGGTAGGCCTCACATTTCTCTTCGTTGAACTCCATGAGGCACCTCTTTTTTCGGTTTTCCAGCCTGCTCCTTCTAACAGGCAGCACATTTACCTCCGCACACCTTTGCTGATTAATTAATTTTTGAAAATTAACTCTGCCCCATCATCCAGGCTATTAGCAAAAATGGTAAAGGATATTGACCATGGTATGGGTCCCTAAGGTGCGCCATTAGTCACTGCCACTACCCAGACTTCCCGTCACTCTTAACATCACTCTGGACTCATTGTTTCATCAGCTCTCAATTAATTTATCCACTCCGTCATCTTCTCTACAAGTATTTTATGGGAGGTAATGTTGAAAGCCTTATTTAAAGTCAAGGAAACAGCCCTTTTTCTCTCCTTCTCCTTTAAGTCTTTTCATTGTAGAAGCTATCAGGCTGGACAGCCATGGCTTTCCCTTTTGTAAATCTATGGTGACTACTAACAGTCACCGCTTTCTTCTCCACGCACTTGGAAATGGCTTCCTGAAATATTTACTCCATTACCTTCCAACAGATCAGTGTGAGGCTGGTAGATCTGTAGTTTCCAGGACATTCCTTCTTCCCCTTCTTGATAAAGGAGTGACATCTGTTTTCTTCTAGTCCTAAGGAACCTCTTCCTATCACCACAACCTTTCTGAGTTAATCAAGAGATTAACTCTTGATTATTGATTGGATCTTGATTGGATGCAATGACACCAGCTATCTCCCTTAGTTCTTACAGATGCATCCCTTCAGGCACCATGGATTTAAGGTTGTATACAGATTGTTTAAAAGTTCCCTAACTTTTCAACTCTACCAAAACTAAGTACACCCTGCCTTGGTTTTTGCACTGGCCTCAGTGACTGTCACCAGTCAGAGCCTTGCTTTCTCTCACATGTCCCTCTCATTGCATTCCCAGTTGTCCTTTCTGAAGAGCTGATACTCACTTAGTGCAGTATCTGTGAGATATATCACCACCTTTCCATGATCCCAATGATGGCATAACTCTGCTAAAGCACAACAGAACCCTCATTTCTCCTGATCATGTCCCACATGGCATGTGTTCGTGTAGGAGATTTCAGAGCAGGAGCCCCACATGCTGATTTCCCAAAAAGGATATGAAAGCTTCCTCCATAACTCTCTCTGGTAGGGTCTTCCTTCTTCATGTGATGTGTTCCTGTGACGGACCCTCTTTAGCCCTGTTTTGTTGATAACAAGCTCCCTTCATTTGCCCCATGTTCTTTGTTTGTCTACCACTTTCTCACCTTGTTTTGGTGATTCTCTCTCTACCTCACAGATCCTAGTTTGCAGTTCTCTATCAGACTGACCACCCTGTTACCAAAGATACTTTTTCTGTGCTTGGTCAGATGGATCCCATTTCTTTCAAGCAGGCTTCAGTTCTCTAAGATAATTTCATGGTCATAAGCATCTGAACCCTCTTGCCGACACCAAAGGCAAATATAACTGTTGAAATATATCTGCAAGATGTCCCTACCCCTCCTCCAGCCCTTGCCTCTCACTCACAGGATCAAGAAGAGAGACCCCTTGGTCCGCACTGACCATTAGCCCAGATTCATGTAGCCATCCTTGATACTTTGCAGGTCACCCTGGCTTGATGGTGACAGTCCCATGTCTGGGCTAGAGCAGATGGATGATGGATAAGAGCTGAGCTGCCTATAGAAATGGGCCAGGCAAGGGGAGTTTCCACAGGGCTAATGAATCATGTCTAATAATAGTATCATGTCCAGGAGTTGTCACAGCAGCCTGTCAGCAGCACAAGGCCTCTTGCACTCTGGTGTGGCAATGTACTGATCTTCCATTATTTTGCAATTTAAACAGTTTTTAAAGATTCTAAATACTTTTACTTCTATTTAGAAGTACATGTAAACAGGTCTTCTGGAAGTTTCAGAAGTCTGGATAAGAGCTGTCAGCCAGAAAATGCAGTTGTTCCAGCATCAACATGTACTACAAAGTTGATCCATTATTTTAAATAAAAAATACAAACCACCCTTTAAAAAACACGTGACAGTTCAACTGAATCAAATTTATTTATGTAAATCTAAGGAGATAAAATTAATTTGTTTTCACTTCCTCAGTTTCATTCTTGATTTCGTATTTTGTTAAACCATTTATAAAGCTGTGTTCCAACTTTCTAATAGAATCATATAATCACAGAAGTTTGGGTTGGAAGGGACTTTTACAGATCATCTAGTCCAATCCTGATGTGCCCAGTGACGCCTTACAATAGATAATATTGCTCTTTCACAGGGTTAAAAATGTTAAAAGTTGTAGCTTGAGTTTCACTTTTTGGAAATATAACTAACTAACTAACTAACTAAATAAATAAATAAACCACAGCAAAATAGGAATCCTCATCCCAGCTTGTTCCACGTATCTCCTCAAGCTGCCAGAATCTACACTGGCACAAGAGGAACAAATCAGCACCAATGGGAAGTTTGTGACCACAAGTCCATGGTTCTGTCCAAATAATGTAAAACCCCATCAATAACCCTGGACCAGGAGTGCTCTTTTCACTTTGTCAGCAAAGATCGAGCAGTAATGACTAACTAGATTTCATATGGCTCAGCTATCAGCATCCACAGTGGCAGTGTAGGATAGACACGTTTGCAACAGAGAGGAAGCCTCAGAGGGCAAATCAGTATCAACCAGCTGTAAAATCCAGAGTTAAAGACATTGCAACTGCCGGAAATGACAAAAGATCCTGCAGTGAGTATTTAAATAGAGGAGAACAGTTTTTCACATTCTGATTGTAAAAAAAATTATTCACAGAAAACCAGAGAAAGCAGATGATAGAGTATGATGGCTATGCGTGGTTAGGAGGGTGCTGGTAAAACTGGCTGAGAGCAACCCTACAGTCTGGACAACCAGGCTCAACCATCCAACTGTGGGTTTGATGCTGTTTGTTTAGGCTTCCAGCTCTGGGCAGCCCATCCCAGGCAACATCATTTCTCTTCCTCAAAACCTTAATTCTGGTGTCCAGGGAGCAAGCACAGACTCTCTAGCCAGCACAGGGATGCACAGAGAGCTGAGGGGCTGAGGCAGTGGTGGCACAGCCCAGCCGTCGAGCTCCAATAGAGTTGGAAGTCCAAGCTTTCAAACCCACAGCAGGAAGTCTTGCCGCTACATGAGGGTAATAAACCGGTGTGAACGTGCGCTGCCTCCAACACGGCCATGTGCACTGGCCGCATCCACAGCAAGTGTGTGCCGGTTCCGTCACATTAACTCATCCTGTGTAACCATGGCAACACGTGTAAAAAACATGCTGTTGGCAGGTCCAGATCCAGCTCTGCTAAGCTCAGCCCTGGTGTGCATGCCAGTGGGGAGCAAACCCTTAATGAGGCCCCTTAATTTTGTTCATCAGAAACACCTCTGCTCACAGACTGTCAGTTTGAAAGGTCTTGAAAAAAAATCATCAGAATCAAGGGGGATGAAAAAAAGAAAAACAGGCAAACCTCTTCAGCCAAATAGGAAGATTTCAAGCAAGTCCCAAAATGCTTCGCATTCTGTGAGGAGACAGCAGTGCTGTGTGGCTGCCCAATTGCACAGTTTGCAGCTCCTGAGCATCCAACACTTGTGTTTGTGACAACAGAATCACCCTGTCCTGGCAGGGTCCCACAGCCACAGCAGCCACAGCTGCTTCCAGCAGCACCCATCCTCTCCAGAGCCTGAATGTGACAGATTTTGCACTGCAACAGACCAGTGACAAAGGAAGGACACTTATCTGACAGCAGGCATGACTTCAAATTAGAGAGGCAATTCTGGTGGTGGCAAGAGTATGGGAAGTGGGAAAGAAGGAGAACAAAAGCACAAAATTCATCAAACTCATATTAGTCTCACTGGAAGTATTTTTGATTTATAAGGTCCTGGAATGTGGTCATCACCCACTCATGCAGCCATCACCATGTTGCCTCTCAGTTTTTTTCCCCAGTTCTCCTATCTCACCTTGCTTGGAATCCCATCAGCAAAAGTTACAAGAAATAGATTCATTTGTGGGCAATTGAAGCTGGAAGAAGGTGACAACAGAATTACGATTTTTAATTCTATGTCCGAACAGTTGTCCAGAACTCATAACAATTTGCTGCAATGAAACATATTTAGTCATTATTTTCCTTTGTTTCATATAATTGTTCACTTTGGCCAGCTACATTTGTCCTCTAATCTGAATTCTTGCTTGCTGATAGTCTGCCTTTCCATGTATTCCCTGGGGCTGCAGGATGTGTATCAGTAGTGCAGGAACACATGGTGATGAACATGGACCCTAAGCAGCATTGCTGGTTGCATGCCATAGCTGAAGCCTTTTGCACATGTACAAGGGAGGGAGCACATTACTGGAGTAGTTGAGGAGTGAGATAATGGAGAAACAGGGAAGAAGAGAAGGCTTATGACATCACAGTATCTAAGACAAATCAGGCATTCCTCTCAATATGCCTGATTGGACCTGCATGTACCTTTGCCATTGTTGATACTCAAAGAAGAGGAATGATTATCACAAAGTACCAGAAATACTTCCTCACATTTTTTTCCTTTAAAAAATGAACAACTGTGGTAATTGCCTGGTCAGCCTGCTAGCTGTTTCTATGATTTTGTATTCCATAACTGATATAACATGTGGCTGAGGTACTACACTGGGTGAACAGAGTAGTCTCATCAATAGCAATGCCACCATAAGGCTGTCCTTCGAGGTAAGGAGTCAAAAACCTCTCCAATCTTCTTTAGAGGGCAGAAGCAGGACATGAGAATTGTCTTTTTACTACTAATAATGAAAATACAACAAGGTCTGCCACTGAGTCCCATTAGTGTCAGCAGCAAACATTCATGTGTTTCTGACCTTGCGGAACTAGACTATGGGAGCTATTTCCACACATAGGCTCAACTTTCACCCCAGATAAATCAGCTCACAGGCCCGCAGCCCAGACCTCTCAAATGCACACGGGCATTGTCTAACACATTATACTTAGTCCTGGCTTTTTGGTTCCTGGGAACTGGCCCAAGCAGCAGACCTTAACCTTACCCTTTCCTCCTGGCCTAGTCCCAGGCATTTGCTTTCCATCAAGATCTCCAGGAAAGGGTCTAGCAGGCTCTAGAGTTTTAGACTTGTAGGTCTGTATATATCAAATATCTCATCCTTTTTGGGGCTTTCAGAGTGACTTTTCTATTAGCCAAGGTTTAAAAAGCCATAAATTCACTGAGTCTAAGTCACTCTTACAGAACCTTCATTGAGCTGTAATTTTATTTAGAGGAATTTATTTCAGAGAAATATCATCAAGGAAAGGTGAGCATATCTTGGTTAGAAACAAAGGAACAAGAAGCAGGAAAGGTGAAAAATAAACCAATGCATGCATTTGGAAAGTTTCAGTAGAAACTAGCAGCAGCAGTTTTGCTGAAAGTGAATCACTCCATGTACTGCAACAATAGCTACAAGTACTGGAAGAATGTTATGCAACACTAACTTTGACTTATCACATCACTTATCACATAACACCAGTAAGACCCTTCAGAGAGACCATTTTGGCAAGTAATTTGCCCTCCATGACCTGCCTGTAATCTGTGATAGCACTCTCATTGTTTCAGTGCTGAAGGGACTGGAAAAGAGACAGAAAAAATTCTTTTGGAAAGAAAAAAAAAAAAAAAAAAGGAAAAGTAGTTGATCCTACATAGGCCAATCAAACACTGGCAATTCACATAATGGGTAAGTAGAAATGTTTCTGGCCATCTGCTCCTTTGTTATATCCTTTGTTATGTCCGGGTATGGCATTCTCCCCTACCCTCCTTCTACCTATTCCTTTGCTTTAGGATAAAATTTCTTCCAGGGTCATAGAGCTATTTATGTTTCACATGAATTCCTGTTTTGGATATCTCCTTGTCCTAGACATTGTGAAAGGTTTTCCTGAAGCTCAGAAAGCTTAAATGCAATGTCTTGCACAAGCTAGACAAAATCTGGCAAGTGAGGGGAGATTTGACACTCAGAGATCTAACTTCACACCGTCATGCCAAAAAACAATTCATCCCCAAGATGATGATAGAGAAAGGTGCTTAGGAATAACAGCAAATATATTCTGTGAGAAACATTTAAATCTGCAGAATTAATTGCTACTTATCACTGCTGTCATTCCCAATGTCAGGGTTAGTGACTTGTCTTGATGTGCCAGTGGCTTGGCTTTAAACCTGGGGTTAGCTTTAAAGGAACAGAGGCAAAACCTGAAGAAGTCCAGCTTTCCACACCAAAATAATGCTTAAGTACTCTACACATCAATCTCAACATGCCAAATATTTAATTATAATCTCCAGCACCCTTCTTCTTCTTCCCCACTAGCATTTCTAGGGAAGCAAGAACCTCTTGGGCAACTGCGTGCTTTTGTAAAGGGAAGTTTTAGTTTTGATTTGGAGGCTCAGCTCAGCTTTTGCTACAGATTTCACTACAAATCCATGCAGCTTCTTCTCCTAAGCTAGAATGCCAGTTTGGGGAATGTGAGCCCTTGGAGTTATTGTGATACTTTCCTTGGGCTGACAACTTCTTTCCCATTATGCTCTTATAAGGGAAACCCTACAAGCTGTCCATGCAGAGTCATGGTCTAGTAGAGGCAAGCACCCTGTTGATGCCATCAGCAGCTCTTCCAGGTGGTGGCTGGGAAGGGATGTGGACAGCAACCATTGGCTGCAGATGCCATGATGTTTAATATCACTTTACAACAGACTTCAGTATTGATGTTCATGGCCACACACAGTGAACAGATCCATTGCTGGCTGCACTTCACATTGCAGCTGGTCTCTGGCTGCCTAAGCTCAGCATCTGTCAGAGCATTTCAGTCAGCAGTCTATGGGACCAACATTTCATTGAGGCACAGAACAGTGAGCTCAAGACTTTAATGACAGGGAGGACAACCCAGGAGAAACTGTAAAGTACTTTCACATACATACATCCCCCTTATGAGTCACTGAGACTGCTCACACCATTTAAACCTATGTCATGCAAGTCAGCTCACAGATTGCCCCCATGGTTGATGAGCTGGAGAAAGACTTTGGATGAGGGCATGAAGGGACAGGACAAGGGGGAGGGAATAGCTTCATATTGGCAAAGGGCAGGACTAGATGATATATTAGGAAGAAATTCTTCCCTGTGAGGGTGGTGATAGACTGGCATGGGTTGTGCAGAGACTATGTGGTTGCCTCATCCCTAGAAGTGTTCAAGACCAAGTTGTACAAGGTTGGAGCAACCTGATTTATCAGGAAGTGTTCCTGTGCATGGCAGGGGCTGGAACTGGACAGTCTTTTAAAGTTCCTAAGACCAGGCAGCACAGCATACAAGGAATGACACACAGACAAGGTTCCTACTACCATGAGCGAGCTTTTAGTTTAGACATTTACCAAACAGTAGCAGAGATAGCATCTGCATGCTCTCTTTCTGGAGGAATTCCATTAATTTTGTTGCTATCATTCTGCTCCCCACTGGATGAGTCTGGCCTCTGCTGGGCATCCCTCTGCCCAGCTGCTGTTTGCTGGTCCTTACAGGTCTGGGAGACACACCCACACCAGTATTTGGAGTCCTTGGTGTTCAGCAGACACAGGTGTTTGCACACCATCTGACCAAAACCTTCACGCCGAATATCTACTTATGCCTTTGCTTTTTCCAATTTCCTAGCCTCATTCTTGGAACTTGTGGCAGGAGCTTATGTGATCCTGTGCCTTTGAATCCATTAACTGCAGCAAAGTGATGAACTATTTTAGCATCTTTATGGCATACTGCACATTCATACTTCCAGTCATAAAAATTATAGTCTTTAAATAAGGAGGACATGTGTTATTGAACTATTTATATTCAGAGCTGTCTGGAGCAGGAAAAGATTCAAGTGGGCATAAGAAAGCAACAAAAGTTAATGAGTCAGAAATAAAATACTATGCTTTAATCTACAGGGTGTGTGACAAATCCAAGCAATAAGAAGTTAAAAGGATACATGACTAAGGTGAGGGCCTCAAGACACATCTTCAGTGGCTGCAAAATTAGCGCCATCTGAGAGGAAGCCTTGCTGTAACCAAAACAGATGGAGGAGATGTAGAAGCCCATTGTGCCCACAGTATATATCCTCATGGCTGCCCTGTGGGGGGGACTCAAGGGTATCTGAGACTAATAACTGCCTCTACCCCTTACAGTCAAGAAGGGGGATTACCATGCAGGACTATTCCCTTGATAGCTGCAGACCCAGGGGTGTCCCACAAGGGCTTGACACCACAGGGGAACACCAAAGGGTCCATGTCCTGGGCCTCTGACTCAGCATGGGGCCATCTTGCCACTTCAACTTGTTGGGGGTTTTCTATCTTCACCTGTTAATGCCAAACTGTCAATCTTAACAGCAATGAAATTCTTATATCCATGAGAATTCTCTTCTGTGTGCATGTCCATTTGCACATTTTCCTCTCACCTGCTGTAAGTGAACTCATATCATGGGGAAGGACACACACCTTCAGGTTCTCCTGGACACCCCAGCATACTCTCCTGACCCTCAACTGGTTCTGCAGCTCCCCACAAGATACCCAGACCAGGACCTCCCTGCCAGATCAGCTTATGGGCATAGTGGGACACTTCTGCATAGAGATACCAGGGCTGGAGGTCATACATGACATCCTCCCCTCCCTGCATCCTGAATCCAGAAACCATCAACATCCAGGACACCCTCTGGGTGCTCAGCTCCACCACCTGCAGCTAGGGTGGTCAGTCAGCTTTGTGTTGGGGGACAGATAATGGTACAACACAAAAATATGGTGAACTTGGGTGTGTCAGAAGAGCTAACTTCCCAGGGGTTTTCAGCCTATCAGTCATTCAGCACATCAATTATTCAGGGTAATTCCCCTTAAAATTATGAGGGGAAATGAGCAGAAAATATGAGTGAGAACCAGAAACATTTGGTTTAGGAGCCTGAGCAGCCCTAACATGCTATACTAGGAGCTTTTTTCAGTGACTGATTTCTAAAAACATTGATTCCACTAAAATGGCTAGGGTGGGATAGGATAGGACAGGATAGGATGGGACAGGACAGAACAGATGGAAGTGATCTACAACAACCATCCAGTGCACCTACCTGCACTCTTCAGGGCAGAATCTTCTTTCTCCCTCCCAATTAATTTTAAAGCTCTTATTGCATCTGCACACAGAAATCTGGAGTGAAATCATTAGAGTGATTCAGAAAAAGTCTTTTGCACAGGTGTTAAGTGGAAACCACAAGGTGTTCCTGATGTTTTACTGGTGTAAGTAATGACTATAACATTAGCTTTGTCTCTTTGTTCCATTCTGGTATAAAAGGGGGAGTTGGGAAAGATCCTTTTTCATTGATTTCTTCGACAAAAATAAAGTACAAGCACAGCATTATTATATCTGAGAACTATTTATTGATAAAAAAGGATGTGTTCCTGCTAAAGGTAATATCGGAAACATATGTATATGAAAATTCAAAATTTTAGAAGCATATAATGTGCTTAAGCAGATAAAGGGGGAACAGAAATATATAACTTATCTAGCAATTTTGTAAAAGTAGAAAAACAACTTGTAACAGGACACATAGGAATTTAGTTTCTAGGTAAAGGCCATAAGGATAAGATGTAAAATGTGAAAACTAAGTAGAGCAGGATTAGGCACTGTGAAAACCCAACAAAGCAGATCCTGTGGCTTGAGAAACCAGCAGGAACCAGGCTCTTAGTTTTGGCCAGGACAAACTGGCCTGGGAGTTAGCCAAACCTCCACTATGCCTGCCCAGAAACCGGGGTCAAACAGCAAACACCTGATGATGACATCTTACTTCATCAGAAGGCTCCTGCCCACGACCATTGGGAGGAGTGGCACTACAGAATACTAATTATAATTTGAAGCACAAGGAGACAGAGTGGGCGGAGAGGTGTGGGTTTGTGAGATCTATGTATATATAAAACCTAAAACCTGTTTTGATCAGGTACACATGTATGGTAGAAAATCCCCCATGCGTCCCTGCTGCTGCCAGCTACTGGAAATAAACAAACCTCTTTACAATTTTAATTGTAAAGTCCTTATTCTGCAACACAAAGGAAGATAGGAAAAGGAGCAAAAAAGGAAAAGAGAGATAAAGAAAGGAGTAGAAGACAGGGACAGCGTTATCACAAAAACCCCAACTCTTTGTCAGCATCAGCTTAGTAGGCGGAGTATGCATGCTGCGAACTGTAGTGTGTTTGCACACCTCCCGTGGTGGACTGGGCGTGATTTCCAAACAGTAGCGGGCCGTGTGTTCCTTCAGTCGGCGGCGAACAGGCTGTCTTGGCCATGGGCACAATCCTGGAGCAGCCGCAGGCTCCCAGGGTCAGAGGCTGGTGGCTGCAGGCATGACCAAGTGCAGGCGGCGGCGGCAGGCTGGTCGCTATGGGCTAGTGCTTCAGCAAGTTGGTGCAGGCGAGCAGCACAGGAAACACTGCAGCAGTGGCGGTCACGGCTGGATGCAAGCGGGCTTGTGCTGCAGATGTTGGCTTCAGGTGGCAGCTCTGGGCTTGGATGGGTATAGGCTGGTGGAGACAGTGGCAGTAGTGCCCAGGAAGCACAACGGCGGCGGCTGACTGCAGCAGCGCCCACTCCGTTTTGGAGGCAGTGGAGCACGAGGTTGTCGCGATGACAAGCTGGTTTGTGGGTACGGTAAAGCAGAGAAGCAGGACCACAGGAAGGAAAAAGCAAGGGTGAAGGGGTGGCCAAGCAGACCCTACAAGTAAGCCCCCTGCTCCGTCCTAGCAGCTCAAAACAAAATAGCTCCTGTTTTGTTGCAATTAGCTGCTTTTATGTCCTAAGGTTCCTCCCCCAGCTTGATTACCCAGACATTCTTTGCAGGCATCCGGGCATTTGCCCGACCAGCAAGAGTCACTTGCAGTCTGACCACGGAGTCTTTCCCTGCCCTGACTGGCTGCTAGGAGAAGCCTCCCTGGGGACAGGGCTGTAAGCACATATGAAGCTACTTTAAGAATATAACATACGTTGAGGCACAAATAAAAATCAGATTGGTCTTTCTCAGTCTTCCTGAAAAATGCTGTAATGAAGTGCATCAAGGAACGACTGGATTCCGATTAGTTAGAGACTATTATTATTTTATTATATTATTAGAGGCTATTTTTCCAGATCTCTGCTTGAGCTTGAGGGATGTTGATTTGTGATAGGCCCCAGCTAAATATTTCTCCTTTTCTTTTAAAAAGTGATAGTTATGAGATACCATCTGCAATTTAAAGCTGAACAGGGATTCTACCGTTATTCTTGATTTTCCATGCTCTTCTACCTCCAAGAGTAAATTCAGCCTCCAAAATACCTCTGTGTGAGACATATGGAAGAGATCTGAGATGAAACTTTGTTGCTGAACCATTACATTCAATCCCTGCACCAAGCTACAACAGCTATTGCAATCCCAGAATTTTGCATATAAAAGGCCATGTCCAGAACAGGTTTGGAGTCAGTCTTCCTGTCCCTCTGTCATTTGCTAAGAAAAGGTGAAAAATTAGGAGCTGCCTGCTGCTGCTGGGTAATTAATGCTTTTCCCTTCTTGCACTAACATTCCAACCAATAACAAAAGAGTAAAACTGGTGTTTTACAGAGAAAACTAGACTTTGTTAATGTACAGAAACCTCTACTCTTGTCAAGTCCCTTCCAAGGTGTTTGTCACTTGTTGCACATCTGCCACCTCCCATGGGTCCCCTGAGAGCTATCATTTCTCTCATCTGTTGTCATCGAAGAGGATCTCCTGCTTCAGAGTGGATGTCTCATTTGTAGTGATGGTTGGAACTCAATAGATTTATCTTGTCACCTCTTTGATTGCTGTCAGTTTTGTATGCTTTAGAGGTCCAAGGCAATGTTATTTGTTCCTGGAGATTCTTGGCACCAGTGCCTGCCCTTTGACTTAATCTAGGGAAGGTTTTCGGGCACTGTGTTCTTTACTGTTCCTGTGCTTACAGCCATGTCTGCTGGCAGGCAAAAAAATGAGGCTGAATTCCTCAAAAAAAGGGCTGAACTCCTTTCATGTCTCCAAGGCAAGTGACAGTATTTCCATGTCACATTTGAACATAGGAAGGGCTAATAAGTGTCTATTTTAGTCTCTGAAACTCTGATTTCAGACAGCTGAGTTAACAATTCAATTTGCTGATGACTGCATATGAAGCCAGTCAATTTCTTCCCGTAAAATGATATATTTTCAAGACAAACTCTGGACTCTCAGAATCTGCCTGGTTTTGGCATGCTAGAATCACCTTGTTCTACCTCTCATTTAAGAATGAAATCTTGAAAAAACATTTCCACAAAGCAGATTTGTAGTTCAACGTCATAGTTCTGTCCCTCCCTGGGCCTCCACCAAAGTTTGCTTATACATTTGTCCCTTTAGACAGCACTGAAGCCACACCTTTTTAAGGGTCCCACCCCAGTTTTCTAGAACAGCATGTAAGATTTTTGGAGGTACGGGTTCTTCCTTTTGTTTTTCTTTCTCATTTTCCCCCATTTTGTTGCTACAGAACAATAAGGACTGGGTACTTAAGAGAGAGAAAAGAAGTTGCCAACCGCAGGGGTGGAGGGCATCTGGCTGCACTTCTCTTACCTGAGGATTTCTCTCCAAGGGGCAGAGATTCCATGAGAACTGGACTGGGAGAAAAAGGGGCTGGAGCAGCTGCTAGCTCTCTCCTTCTCTCTCTCCCCTCCCTCTCTTCCCCTGCCCTCCCCCCCAGCTTTGGAGGGGAAGGAGGCTGCGGTCACTGTGGGAAGAACCCACAGCAGGGTTCTGTTCTCTGCTGCCTTCTACCATGAGTGGAGCTCTGCTCGTTAGAGCAACCATTGCACTGGGATCTTATTAACACCTGACCTCACCAAAGGACCCTTTCACCATCTGCAGGTGCCTTAGGGGAAAACACTGGGATCCATGAGCCCCTTTCTCCTCTCTGTGGTGTTCTGGAGCCAGGCTGTTGCTGCCCAGTCCCTCTGTCGTTCCTCTGCCAGTGCTCTGTGTTGTTCACTACACTGTAGTCATACAATCCCTTCCTGCTGGGAGGGTCCCAGACTTCCAGACACAGCTGTGGAATGTCCGATAGATCTTTTACCACTCTGGGACTTTGCTCATCCCTGCCTTTCCAGCTTGCTACTCTGAGGTTCCTGCTTGTCCTGGGGTGACTTTATGATACTGGTATCCCCAATCGTCTAGTTTATGTTATATATTAAGTTCTGCACCTTTAAGGCTGGCTTTGAGAGCAAGAGAGGGGGAAGAAGAAGCGCACGGTTTGTGTTAAAGAAAAACATCACTCCCACACATCTCGCTCCTGGACTGTGGTGTCTGCAGCACGGACAGACAGTGGGACAGAGCTTCTCTCTGGCTTTTAGTTAGTTTTAGCTAGCTGAAGCAGAGGAGTTCCCTAGACCTTTGTTTTTTTTCCTTTTTTCTTGGATCTGTGCAAGCCTGCTCTGGACTGAACACCCAGCCAAACCCCGGGAGCTCACGCCTGTGGCCCACCGGGGCCTGGGCCTCGGCACTTTCCAGCGCAGGAGGGACTGATAAGAACCTGAGCGAGCCGAGCTACACCACATGAAAAGGACTTTTCTTCCTAGACTTGCCATCCCATCGAACAGCAAGAGGTTTTATTATTTAATATTATTCAATTTTCTGTTAAATAAACAGTTTTTTCCACTTCTCTCCAAAGAATTTTTTTTTTTCCTTTCCCGGACCAGTTGGTGGGGAGGGGCATTTCCCTGGGGAAATCCCCATTTGGAGTTTTCCTCCCTAATTTGCCCTAAACTAAGACACTGCTACAGCTCCTTTTGCTGTTCAGAGGGGGCACTAAGATTGGCTTCTCCTGTGAGTTTGTAAAGGAAGCCCCTTCTCCATCCCTTTCTGCCAGCTGCATTCGCCATTATTGCATGGAGCAAGATAGATGAAACTTGCGCCACAGCTCCCCCTGCGGGCGCGGGGGAATCATCGCGCTCCCCTGCCCGGCCGGGAGCCAGCAGCGCCCCTGCCGGCTGTGTCTGGAACTGCACCCAAGAGACGGCTGGGACTGGGGGTCTGGTTTTCTTTGTTGGTGCTGCTATTGTTTTTTGTTTGCCTCTGTGACCCATAGACATACTGGTAAAGAACTGTTATTCCTTTTCTCATACCTTTGCCTGAAAACCCCATAATTTCAAAATTATAATAATTCAAAGAAAAGTGATCATATTTTCCATTCCAAGGAAAGCTTCTGCTTTTCTTAACAGACCCTGTATTTCAAACCAAGACAAACATGGAGCTTTAAAATATCTCAAAATTTATTTTCAGCAGCTGAGTAGTTTGGATTAGATTTGCAAAGATGTTCAAATGCTAATATCTGTAATGAGTCCTGTCAAGGCCCCTCTGGAAAGCTGCTTCATTTTGGGGTTTCCTCCCTACCCCAGCTGGGCTGTTTAGTCAATGCCTGTAGGCTCAGTCAGTGGAGGGGCAGAACACCTTGTAGCAAAATGCCTTAAGGACTTGACTCAGATTAAACACTCCTGTGGGCACTAAAAGTGTACCAAAAGGCTTGATGTCTTTGACAGGTAACACCAGTGTTATGTGTTAACCTGCATTGTGTGCATCTCCCACACTAGTGGTGACATATATTGTGTCAGATCAGGTGCTAACTCCACGGAAAACAACCCTGTCCTTCTTTCACAGGTATCTGAGGACATTCCATCCATATATCTCCTTTGCTGGTATGTAGACTCCATCCCATTTCTGACCATCACCAACCGCTAGGGTGACAACAGGTGAATTCAGAATTTGAAGGTGGGTGGACTTGAAAATATTTGGGGTACTTACCCATGGCAGCAAGCATGCAGCCCCTCACCCTGCTGTCCAGCAGCAATGCAATTGACAGCAACATGTACCTCCTCACTCCCCACTTTCTGCACTGTTTGTGTACTTTGGGGGAATTCTGCATCCTATTTGGAGCCCAAGAACCTGTCTCCACTGAGTGGACTTCTTTGCCTGCCTGAAAACATCCCAAGGGCCGTAAATCCCACAAACCTGCATACTTCAGTTGCTCTATAAAGAAAAGGAAAGGGGAAAAAAATGGGAATATTCTCCTTTTCTCAGTGCCGGTTTTTCTAAAAGCTTATATACCTTGTGTATTAAATAAAAAAAAACCTCTCTGAGTTATGTAAAAGTCTGTAGCTTTAGCATCATGTAAGTCTTGTCCCATTGTAAAAATGGAGCTGGAGAGGATTCTTTTTATAGATTTCTCAGATGAAAATAAAGCACAAATGCAGTAATATTATATCTGAAAATTGTTTATTGATAAGAGTAAGTGTTCTTACCAAAGAGGGTAGAAAGGAGAGCAGAGAGAGAAAAGAGAGACAGAGAAACATAAAACAGGGACAATATTACTGCAAGAATCCCAAATGCTCTGTCAGTGTCACCTTAGCACATAGCACAGACTGTGCGTGCTGCAAGCCACAGTGGGTGCGTGAGGCTTTTGTGAGTGGCTGGGCACAATTTTCAAGTAGCAGCATGTTGTGTGTCTCTGCCATTGGCAAAGAGCAGGCTGCCATGGCTTTGTATGTTGAAGCAGCTGAGGATTTTCAGGGTCGGGACACTGTGGCTGTGGCTGCAACGTGAGAAACACGGTGGTGGTGGCAGTTGTGGCTGGGTGTAGGTAGTGCCTGCTCTGTCTGGGAAGCAGCAGAGCACCAGGGTTGTTGCAACGATGAGCTACTTTCCAGAAACTGTGGAGCGGGGCAGAAGTGAGGACAGGGAAGCAGGACCACAGGGAGGAAAAGCTGAGGGGAGGAGGAGGGCCAAGCTGAACCTCCGTGTACGCCCCTGATCCCTCCAAGAAACCCTAAGCAAAATGGTCCTGGTTGAGTCGCAGTTAACTGCTTTGATCTGCTAAAGCTCCTCCCACAGGCCAATTTCGTGGGCATTTTTTCCCAGGTGTCTGGGATTCTGCTCTGCTGGCCAGTGGGGAGTTGCTCACAGCCCGATCATGGAAGCTTTCTCTCCCGATTGCCTGACCCCTGGAGACAGGGCTGCAAGCACATTTATAGCCCCTATCAGAATCCTTCACCACATATGTAACATATGTTGAGGCATAAATAAAAATCAGATTGGTCCCTCTCAATGTAAAATATGACAATATGCTGCTTTATACTGAAATGTGCTTCTCTATAGCAATATCACACTATGACTAAAGCATTCCTTTAAAATTACTTCCTTTTAATTATCTTCTTTCTCCCATTGAAGTTTAACCACTTCAGGACACAACTAAAAATATCTGGCTTTCTTACTTTATGTCTTTGCAATTTATGGAAAAATACATGGTGTTTAAATTTCTCCCTTTTTACCCCTGAACACCACATGTAAAAAAAAAAAAAAAAGATTTTGTAACACAATCCTCAAATCCAGGTAGACAGTAAGAAATTACTTGCACTTTATATGTACCACACAATATAACAAATCAAAAATCAGTTTCTGGGGTACAACTAAAGAGTGTCCTTCTACACAAAATGCAAGACTTAGGCAGCACACAGGCAGATGCTGTTAATTAAGGTCCACCATGGTCCTCCCAGACAGCACTAGGTCTTCAACCATGCAGATAGGCAGCATGGATACCTATTTCTCATTTTTTAATTCATGGGAGTCTTACATCTGACACAAAACACAGTAGAATTTGATCTAAATTTACCTGTCATAAGCAATGGCATTGCCTGGCTCAGGACAGAGGACAGAACAAAGTGTGTCTTGCTGAGCATTTCTGATGGATTAAGGAGTTAATGTTCTCAATCCGCAAAAAATCCTCAGAAACCCAAAAAAGCCAATCTTGAGTCATAGATGAAGAGTTCCTTGGGCAGCTGTGATTAATCTTCTGCCCCACGTCCCCTCTCCCCAGCGTGGTAAAGATTTTGACAATGCAGAAATAAAAACTAAAAAACTGATGAGAAGGTATCTGACACAAGCTGATGACCAGTTAATGCAGACAGTAAAAAGCACACCTATGTCCTGAAAATTGTTTGTAAGTCTACAGGTGTTGCAACCTATGTACAGCAAAGCTGTGCTGCCTTAATTGTCTTCAAATTTGGGTTCCTTAATCAGAGCAAAGAAACACCATGGGCAAAAGAAAAATACTAAGTAGTGTGTAGCTGAGGATTGAATTATAGACACCCAGACCAGTAAAGCTAGGTGTTCCTGTTATTGCTCTGTGTTTTGCACCAGGGCATGCAGAAGTGTGGTCCATCTCTCCCCATGATCATGATGGGTTGTGGCGCTGGAAATGCACCCTCTCATCCTCTGTCTGGCCCTCAGAGGAGCTGTAGGGCCAGAGGGCACTGTAGCTGACTGAAAGATTGTCCAAGGGACAGAGCAGCACTATGCAAGCCAACATAATAAAAAAAGGGATGCTGGGCTACAAAATCCCTTCCAGGGTTTAGGAACAGAGGTCACAACTACTTGCACACACTGCTCCAGCATGAGATGGTGTGGAGCACTGTACATCAGCACTGCCCATGCTCATTGGGGCAGTTCAATACCCCTTATCCCCATGGCAGCAGTGTCTGTGAGTACTGTGTGCAGCAGTTGCCTAGGTGACCTGGAGAACACTGTATCACTGGCACACTGGATGCAGAAGCATCTCTTTCAGGAAATCAAAGAGAGATCAAACAGATTTCCATACAAATCCAAGCTGTGTCTCTACTGGTTTTGGCTGGGATAGATTTACTCTTCCTCCCAGTAGCTGATGCAGTGTTATGTTTTGGATTTTGTATGAGAAAAATGTTGTTGATAGCACCCTGATATTGGGCAGATGCTCAGTAGTGCTTACTCTAAATCAAGGACTTTTTGGTGTCCCATGCTCTGCCAGTGAGAAGGTACACAAGGAGCTGTGAGAGAACATGGCCAGGACAGCTGACCTAAACTGGCCAAAGGGACATTCTATAGCATAGAGCATCCTACCTTGTATCTACAAATAGGGGGATATTGTCCAGGAGTCAATAATTACTGCTTTGGGGACAGGCTGGGCATCAGGCAATGTGAGATCAACAATTGTATTTAGCATCACTTGTTTCTTTTGGGTTCTAATCCTCTCTCATTTGCTCTCCTTTTAGTTATTATTATTATAATTAGTATTAGTATTACTAGTATTATATTCTAGTTTGTTTTGATTACTAAATTATTACTAACTCACAAAGTTCACTGTTTCTTTCTGATTCTCCTCCCCAGTGGGAATGTAATGGGGGTTGTGAGCAATCAGCTATGGGGTACTTGGTGGCTGGGGAGGATTAGTGCATGACGATGTCCTGTACAGTCCCCCAGACACCACCTGTGCCACTCTAAAATCTCATCAAAATCCATTAAGTGTAATGTACACAAATGTGAGAGGAGCAAGATCTTGGACAGTGTGTCAAAGATTGCACATTTGTTTACCAAAGTTTTCTCTGTGAGATGTAGACATCTCACAAACAGACAGAAAACCAGGGAGTATCTGCAGGAGCAGAGGCAGAAGTGGCACCATCCAACACGTTACAAGTCCATTCTCTCTGAATCTTGGAATTACAAGAAGAGTAGCCCAGGCTACTACAGTACATTACAGAGTTTTTAGATATCTGTAGCACTTTTCAGAATTATATTTTCACTTGAGTTTAGTAGAACTTCCTACACAGCCGATACATTCAGTTTTGCCTCTTGTAGTGCTGAACATTTTGCTATTGTCACTTCATTTAGTCAGAAGTACTGTTAATCTGATATGTGTCACTGTTTTCTCAGATTTATGTTTCTATATTAGTCAACTTCATTACTTAAATATGTACTTGAACAACCACCCACTTCTAGTACAGGATATCCTTGGATATAATACAGGGGATCAGAACAAGAACAAATCCCAGTAAGTTGCTTTCTATTTTTGCAGAGACTGTGACAAGCTTCTTTACAGCCATCAGACAGAAATGGCAGGCAAACTGTATTCTTGTCATCAGCCCACTGCATTGCATCACAAACCTCTGAAAAAGCTTGGTGGTGTTGCTTTCCAGAGGAGTTCAAACAGGAAAATATTTTTGGTGTAAATGCAAATATTAGTGCAGTCACTTTAAAAATTGTTTCCTTGATTAAAAGGTGATTCTAGTCACTAGAAGATAAAAGGAGAATGCCACTACTTGTTCCTGGCAGGCTCTGCAGCAAGGAGAGAGTCATTAATCCTGTTTACATTTGCTAGAACCATAAACAAATACAGGCATAAAATATAATCACGTGTGTTTTTCTTTAAAGGTCCAGGAATTAAGTGCTGGAAATGACCATTCACAAATCACTGAGCAACCACTTTTGGCATACATAGGACTTCTGATCTTTTCAGGAAATAAACACAATCAGACATTCAATTTGTGATTGAACAGAAGCTGTGTAAAGTGATGTAGGTTTTGCATTTATTTGACGGAAAAATTAGGTTTCATTCTAAGGAAAACAATGCTTTTTTTCCAAGCTATGTAGTATGTACTAGATAAACGTTTTATTATTGTGTATTTTTTTTTCTAAATTTTGTTCAATTTAATGATTGCATTTACTCTACAACTCTTGGACTGGCAAGGGGACACCTCTTTTCATTCGAAGCCCATACCTCATCCTCCCTGTTGCCATTCCCAGAATGGGTCTCAGTTTGTTGCCCAGGTACTGCCCACCCTGCCCACCCAGCCTGCTCTTCCCACCCTGCACACCATGCAGTGAACGGTTTTGAGGTGCACAGCTAGCTACTGTGGCTGGTAGTGGAGAGGCACAGGGAGCTTCTCTACCCCAAAACAGCCTGGTACTGGGTGTCCCAGTGCTTGGGGGAGCTTCTTCACC
The DNA here is from genome assembly GCF_030490865.1 of Poecile atricapillus. NCBI lineage: Eukaryota > Metazoa > Chordata > Aves > Passeriformes > Paridae > Poecile > Poecile atricapillus. Next base: position 65,553,059 of record NC_081289.1, on the reverse strand, counting down.
TCAGTGCTCTCATGTACCTGCTGTGCTGCAGTCTTCCACATCAGTAAAACCACCCAGAGTCCTCAGCCCCTGCCATGCAGAGCAGCCATGCTGCAGTCATGCTAGCCACACAGTTCTCATGCTATTTCATATTTTTCATGTATTATTATATGTTTATTTTAAAAGTATTTACGTGCCCCCCCCCCCCCCCGGCCCCACCAGGTTGTTGCAAGGTGAAAAGGAAACAAAAAACACCAAAATGTTTAATTGTGCCTGTACAAAGGCTTCCCAGGGAACCTGAGAATGCTCTAACCTGTACACCCCAGTGGTGTCTTTCACATGGAGGGAGGGTCCAAGTGTAGTTTTAACTGTGCTTTCTCCTCCAGAGGATGGGGATGCCCAGAATCCCTGGCCCCTAGCTGGGATGGCAGGCAGTGTGAGGGGCCACAGCACAGTGCTCCCCAGAGGTGCTGCAGTCAGAAACCACAGACCAGTCCCCTCCGACAGGTAACTGATTGGATTAGGAGTCCTGTCTGACAGCTTGTCTGCTCAGCCACATGGGCTCATCAACCTCTCTGTCCTGCCTGCTAATAAACTCAGCTCGTGGGACCATTCTGCTTGATGATCTCTCCTTGGGGAGTTTTTAAGGCTTTGCTCTGTGAAAACTACTTGGAGTCTATTAAAATCGCAGCTCTGCTGTTGTCATGTTGTCCCGGAGAGTCATGGGAGGTGCCTGTCACCCAGGTGGAGGTGACTATTACATATTCAAGTGAAAAAACAACCCCTGCTTTGAGAAGAGAGGCATCCCTGCCAGCAAACAGAATGGAAGGTGCTTATCTGACACTTTGAGGGATGAGCCTGAGGAAAGGAAACACGACAGTGTATCACTGTATCCTCACTCTGCTGCTGAAAACACCTATGATGCCTTTGTTGGAGAGATTAAGCAAATGGGCAACTGTTGTCCAGGGCTCTAGGACATCAGCCCTGTGCTGCTGCTTCTGCTCCTCACCTGCGGGTACTGCTAGCTGTCTCTCCAGGCTGCAGGAACTCAGTGATGGGCATCTGCTGGGGAAACTGCATACTCCACAACTTTGGAATTCAGCCGTGGCAGAATTCTCTGTTTTCAGGTTTTCAGGACAGGATTCTGCCTCAGTATGTCTACACATACTGGCAATCATCTCATAAAGGACACTACCTGAATAAATCAGAAGACCGAAGCAGATTGTGGGATCTGTAGTGCTTATAGAAGACATATAAAAAAAAAATCACAATTTTAATTCTTTTCTTGGATTCACCTTTGGAGAGCTAAGGGGAGACAGCCTCAGAAGAGCTGAATGCAGAAGAACAAATTTAAATCTGACAGGCTGTAAAGCTGCTGTGGCTTTTGCCTCAACCACTACAATAGAAGAACCATAAACTCCAATATTATTTGTTGTTTAAATAAAAATATTAATGAATGCAGAGTGTCAGTCATAGTTGATATAGAATACTTGAGATTTCAAGTGTTTTTTTCATTGGGCAGCCAGCAGGGGAAAATTCTGGACTTATGTTAGGCTTGGCAGAACCTTCCAGCAACCTGCTATCAACAAGGTATCAGAAACTTTTTGTCTGTTCAAATGTCCAGAACATTCATGATGCACTTGGAAAAACTCAGAAGGAATGAAATGTTTGTCTGATTACAGATTAGATTATACAAATAATATAAAAATATGGACAAGAAGTCTTGGTAGCTAGAGATTTGCTCTTCCCTTAAAGGCCTTTCTATTTCTTTCCCAACAGAGCCAGCCCAATAAAAGCTTCCCCTAATGCACAATCATGTCAGGAGAGTTGGGTTCATTACTGGAAGATGTCCCTGTGTGTGCTGTCACCCACAGACTTTACAGTGCTGCCTTGGAGTGATTCATAATGATAAGGTATGCCCAAAATCATCTGATGACTGAAAATTATTACTGTATCTTTAAGACCCAGCAGTTGGGAATCTTGGCAGGGGGAAGATGGCTTTTGCACAGTGTTTTTAAAAAGATGCCCACCCAGGCTCTGGCTCCCTCACAGCTGAGGACAGGGTGTTTGTTTTGCTGGTAGTTCACTTGGTGCTCAGGTAAAGGTTTCTTTTACCTTTTTTTTCTTTTTCTTTTTCTTTTTTTCCTTGTGGTTTGGTTTTGGTTTTGGTTCAGGATTTTTTTTTGTCCATGGCTTGAAAAAAAACTGCAGATCTTTGGGGGCTACTTGAGGTGAATTCTGCAGCTGGGAGGAGGACACTGGGAGTGAACCCAGCATAGCTGCCATGTTTTGACTACTGTTGCCAGGAGAAAGATGGGTGAAACAGAGAACAATAAATATAGTACATTTTTTCTGCTTACCACTTTCCAATCTTCCTCTTCAAATATTTCAGATACTTAGAGAAGAAATGCAAAAGCCAAGTACCGACTGTTATTTTCTTATTTCAAGTTTTCGCCAGTTCAGAGTAACAAACTTGGGTCTTGTAGCTCAGGCACAAGGCCTTTGTGCACACTCTGCACAGCTCTGCCTAAATTTAAAATTCAGGATCCTTTGCTTCTTGGACCCTTTAGCTGCCTTGTTGCTGTGATAATTGTGAGCAAGAGGATGTGCTCACACCACCTACGTTATTTCAGCTTTAAAATTAACACATCTGTTGTATAATTTCTATGCATCCTTACACATAGCACTCTAAGGTAAACATCAAGGAGGAAAAATTGGATTTTTCCATTATTTCCCATTTGCCATATTTTTGCATGGGAAAAACATAATGGTGGAAGAGATCATGCTTTAATTCAAAATCTTAATTGAGACATGAATAAACAATTTGGGTACTGCCTGTTTTCCCATTTACCTTGTGCTCAATGTAAAACACATTAAAAAATGAGAATGCATTTCCATCTTCTGGGACGTGGAAAACATCATGATACGCAAAGTCCACAGTACTTTGGCCATGATAGTATCTTGGGGAGACTGTGTCTCTCTATGTGTAAGCACAGCAGCTTCACCTGGTGAGCAGCAGTGCCCATTAAAATGATGGCATGTGCAAATTGATCACAATATTTAGAAAACAACATTCAGCTGATCAGTTGCAACGTTTTGACTTTGCTATAATTGTCTTCCTAAGAAGATTTTAAGTGACTACAAAGTCAAATTTCTGTATGTCTGGTTGAAGCTGTACAGTCATATTTTGAAAACTCTTTCAAGGGAATTATCTCTTGGAGATTTCTGCTGTGACATGCTAGTTTTGCTGTCGCACCTGTCCATGGCAGGGGGGGTTGGAGTAAGTGAGATTTAAAGGTCCCTTCCAATCTCGGCCATTCTATGGTTCCATATACCACCCCTATTTTTTGGTAGAAGGTAAATCCAGTTAGTATTACACTCCCATATCTCCTGTGAATTTTGGTGCAAAAGCAAAGCAAATCCACATCTTTTGTTACATTCCAGTATGAGTTTGGCATTAGGAAGAATAACCTGGTGGCAGCAAAACCTGCTCCAATACTGAGGTTCAAACTCTGTTTTGGGATCAAAATAGCCTTGTACACCTCAGATCCATGAAGCCCTCATAGCTTGGTGACAGGGAAAATGTGCACCTGAGGTTGAGGTTCACAGGATACGCTTGATGATGACTGTAATTATTTACAGGAATGTGGTGCAGAATGGCTTGGGGAGCAGTAATAGGACAAAGCTTTGGATTTGGTTGAACACTGGACACTTGTGTAGGTCCAGCCTAGGGCAATAGTCCCTTGAAGTTATTACTATCTCCATGCTAATTTGTGGAAGGAATTAGAATCCTTATAAGAGGTTGCTAGCAGATAGCTATCTATGTCTAGTGGCCCTCTAGACACTGTATTAATTTGTACTGCCAGTGCCTGACCATCCTCACAGCAAAGAATTTTTTACTCATATCAGTCTAGTTATAGGTTTTAAATACTAAGTATATAAAAGCTTTGGATGGAAGCAGGCATTCTTAAAACTCTACAAGTGAGCATTCATTAACCGCTTAGCAATCTGAGCAGATGACAATCTGTTGTGAGGTGCCTCAGGGAGGCAAAGATTTAGTATCAGATAAGCATTGTTAAAGTGAGAGGCATGGCTGTAAGCCAAGCTAGTATGAATTTTGACCTCCTGCTTTGGAGGATTGTCGCTCTATTGGGAACGGTGAGAAGAATGACAGACTCTCTCGTGGAGTTGAACTGGAGACTCGGTTTATTACCTCAGGTCTTTTTTATAGACCGATATGTGAAAAGTACAGAAAAGAAAACTCTTATTGGTTAGTAAACTAACACATCACCATCATTGGTCAGTGGGGTTCACCACCCCTCGACTTTCTTTTGCAAGAAAACAAGGAACAGACAAACAGCACCTGCAAGGCTGCTTTCTATCTCTGAGGATTTTTTTAATTCCTCCTTATGAATTCCCAGGCCACTTTCCCAGGCAAGACTGAGAAAGCTATGTGGCCTGCTATTCCACAGGCACTATGCTGCCTGCTTTAGAATTAGCATCCATAGAGGATGAGCAGTGTCAGCCCTGGATGAAGTTATTCCACCCCAGACCTCTTGGGAGGAGTGGCCCAGGAGTTCTGATTGGGTTTGAGTCCCTGCGGGCTTGTCCCTTGTCATGTTTCTAGTGGTCCCTAACCCTAAACTCCACCCTCAAAGGTGGAGACCTTCAAGGGTTCTGTCCCTCAAAACCCCTCACCCTGCCTTTGCTCAGAGCTTTCTGTCTCTGGATCTGAGTTTGTTCCCATGCTGAAAAAATGGTTTCATGAACAGAGGCCCATCTCGTTGGTATTCCATGCTGGGTCTCAGTAACTGTATCTTCCCTGGACATGATCCTGCGGTTGTGGACTGCAACAAATCTCCATGTTAGTATCTGATAGCTTATTGCCATTGGAGAACATTCTGAAAAGCAGTGATGTCCTCCTCTTCCCAGGAGCATCACACACAGCCTGTGTGCTCTGGGCTGAGCAGAGGCAGTGATGGGTGGCTGATGGGGAGCCAACAATTTTGCCATGTATTGTCACATGTTGCTCAGACCACATCTTCTGTGGTGTGTCACAGTGAGTGATGAAAGTGTCTGCCACTGACAAACCTTAAGTTTTCCCTGCTACCTTCCCCCTAGCTGCAGGTGCAGTGTGGTGCTCTGCAGCTCAAACGGCACTACCACAGCTGCTCCATGCCTGATGTCCATGCACCTGTCAACAGTGTCAAAGACATTGTCTTGGGGACCCTTGCAGTCCCTCCACAATGCTGAGACTACACCAGATTGAGATTGACCTGTTTTAAAGGGGAAATACTCTGAATTCTTCTACTCCGATCCTGCAAAATGTGTCTCTTGAAAGAAAGAGAGGTTTTCATAGAAGGTAGTTCTGCCAAATTTATTTCCAAACCAAATATTTTAGGGGAGGGGAAGAGAGATTCTCATCTTTTTAACAAGGGCCTGTTACAAGACGAAAAGGGGTAATGGTTTTAAATTAAAAGAGGTTAAATTTATATTTTGTATTAGGAAAAATTCCTGCCTGTGGGGAGGGTGGCTCAAGTCACAGTTCAAGACAAATAGTTTCTGATGTTTGTCTCTGAATATGAATAACCACGGGTATTCCATCTCTTGATATTAAATTGATCAGGAACAGATCTTACACTCTTTGCTGTTGACACACCATTTCACTCAATCACCCAACAACCAGCTTTCGGAGGGTTACTCCATCCTCTAGAATGCTCTGGATCAAGTCCAGACTTATCCTATAGCTGGGAAAAAGCTTTCCATGGTGCTCAGATTGTGTGCTCTGTTCTTCTGTGGTGACAAATCCTGGTCCAGACACAGTTGGATAGGAGCGAACCTGATGGACAAGGGCAGCCTGGGCACACTGGAGAGATTGCAGTTAGTGCAGGTTGCTGCTGTTGTTCTCCTAGGACGTGGACGGGAAAAAGTCTTGCAGTGGGCCAGGACATTGGGAAAATTGCTTCAAGGGGACAAAATCTGGGACCAGCACTGGGGCTTCCAGCCCCCACAGCCTTTCTCTGCTCTGGTTCCCAAGCAACCTCTGTTCCCCATCTCCCTCCTGGTCCAACTTCAGATCAGAGACAGTAGCAGTGATCCTCTCTCATTCTAACATATAAAGTTGGGATCCTGGGCACCTGAGGCTCATGGCAAGACTCCCAGAGCCTGGCCTCTTCCTGGTCTCCCTGCCTGGTTGTCTGGCATGGACCCTCCATGCTAGGAAGCTGTTGGCCTCTGGGGAGCCACCTACTGCCTGCTGGCCTGGCACTTTTATCATGCACAGTAAGAGGAGACATAATCAATTCCCCTGTTGGCACTTTGCACTGAATACACACTTTTTCTGTCTGATAGCAGGACTAAATTAGTTATTTAGCAATGAGACCCTAATTTAAAGTGAGCAACTGCCCTGACAAGGATCATTGTTCAAGGCTGTCCCCGCTTTGCTTTCAGATGAGAGGCCCACCAATCCATGGAAGGGGATAAATAGACAATTAGAAAACAGATATATTTTGTTAGTTCTACAAAGCTCCCTGGTGCTGTCAGGCTTACAATAAAGGGGGCTCTGGTAAATTGGTGGGCAATGAAAGCCAGCTGTACAGTCATCACTCCTACAGACACAAAGCCATATGTGGCCATTTACAGAACATCCCTGAAAATAGATGGAGCCAATAAGACCAGGGGGAACTAAAAATACTTTACAAAGTTGCCTGCTCTTCATTTAACAAGAATAAAATATCTAATGACGTGTAATAGAAGCCATCAATCACTCCTGAGTAAAGAACAGGTTTAATACTCTACTTTTAACTATTAATGCAAGTTTTTATTCATCTGTAATAAGTCAGTTACTAGTATCTACTGTGTGCAGCACAGTGATATTGTGCAAGGGCTCACAGAAGGCATGGGCCCAGCAGCACAGCTTCAAAGATATCCAGGTTCAAACATGGCAGGGGCGGGAGACACAGACATGACAAAGAAAGAAGACCAAAGGTGAGAAACTTCCACTTCAAAGATAATGAAATATCTGTGAGCCTTTCCTACCAAATATTCCATGCAAGCGAGATGACATTTCCTCTTTTTACTTATTTACTTTAACACTTTCTAGGCAAAGACACATGAATAGTGTTAGGGAAAGTCCTTCAACTACCTGCTTACTACTGATTAGTATGTGTATTGCTTTTGCTGGAGATAAGGACTAGGAAGTTGAAAACTCCTGACAAGTCTTCAGGTCTGCAAAGTGGGACTGTGGTGTGGAGCTCAGCACTGAATCTGGGCAACAGTACATGGAAGTCAGGCATGAGGTGCAGCTAAGTCATACCACACATTTGCCTTCAAGGTGCCCGTGGCATATGCATACCAGTGCTGAGTCATAACAGCTATTCTAAGAAACTATTTCTTCATGTAAGCAATCAGCCAACCAAGTGCCACACTTCATCAAAATAAACTCAAATAATTTTGCCTCCTGTTGCCACTGCTATAAAAGAGAACAAAGCTGCTACAATGCTTGGAAACTGGTATTTAATAACCATGGAGCCATGCCCCCCTCACAAGATAAAAACATGCATCAGCAAGTCAGATGGTACTGGCTGTGCATGAGTGCTCAAACTCCATCCTATAATGTTTGGGTTTTTACCTGCACTTAGAGATGGCATATGCTGGAAGGTGTCTACTCTCTTGCCTATTTTTAGTTGCTTCCACAGGACAAGAATTATAATTTATTTTGCAGAATAGCAAATGTCACATCTTATGAGTATGCTGCTGTACAAAATGGGATATAGTAACTGGAGAAAAGTGACCTTCCATAATGGAAGTGTCCTATAGAACTAATAGAAAATGATAACCAATAGCTTTTACCAGATAATTATATCCCTCTTCTAGAACAGTTTTAAAAGCCAAGGACATCTCTATCCATAACACTGTGCACTTCAGGCTTGTTAGGTGTATGCCTTTTGTTTTGTTTTTTTTCCTCTTTCTATTCCATTAGAGGCAATTTAATTTCATCTCTGTCTAAAAAAATTCACATTGGTATTGTCATGGATTCAGACACAAGGCTTAACCTTTTGACTGTGATTGACCAGCTCCTCCTTTCTGCATGTACCACAAGCTTAGAAGATTGCAGTCTTCCAAATCTAGCTTAATTGATCTGAAATCTATTATGTTTTATTTTTATGGGGATTGCTGACTGAGTAACAAATACAGAATTCTTTATATATGTCACCAGACACACATGAATGCAGATTTCACATGTCCTCTACTAGTGTAGGGTGTCACCCTGAACTGAGGCCTCTTTTATAAGGGCTTTTTGGTCTGCTTTTGAAAGATTTCAGCAGCTGCCTGTGGTAACGGTAGTAACTGAAGTGCATGCTTCTTGGTGCACAGTTATCTGTGTCAGAGTGGAATAATCATTTAGTTTCTTGGAACTTACAGAATACTTCTATGAAAAAAAATCCTTGGCTTAGGACACATCCACTATTCTGTGCCAATATACCTACCTGAAACAGAAAACAAGCCTCCATTTATCAGCAGAATGGGGAAAAAAAAAAGAGTGCATTCACAGCATTGGGAAGAAATGGGCATTCTTGCTTTGACAAGCTCAGCCAGAGGATAGAAACAATTTTACACCTAGACCTCCCTGAAAATGTCAGGGAGATCCAAATAAGGTCCAAATAAAGGCCAGAATAACAATACACAACACAGGTCAGCAGTCCCATTTTTCCAACATAGATATTTATGTGCCCAGAAACACCAGACCTGGAGCTGCTTGGGTTCTGTCGCAGATTTCCATGTTTTTCATGACAGTTAGCAGTACTTTGTTTTGAGAGGGAAAAAACACTGATTTCATAGACCTACTAAATATTGCCCACATATACTTTCTGTCAGCAGACTCAGCTACCTACAGCTACATCAGGGTTTTTCCATTGCCTTAGAAATTCCTCATACTTACTTCTCTGGTAGAAAATAGCAAAAATTTCTATAAACTGATCCTCCCATAAAAATTTAGGACAGAATCTCAGAATGTTGGGGGTTGGAAGGGACCATGGAGATCATCCACTCCAACTACTTGCTCAAGCAGAGCCGCCAGGACTGTGCCCAGTTGGGTTTTAGACATTACCAAAGATGGAGACTCCACTGGGACAATGCTCAGTCATCTTCACAGTGAAGAAGGGTTTTCATACTATGATACGGTAATAATAAGAATAATGACATTCAGAAGGAATCTCCTGTGCTTACGAGTGCCCGTGGTCTCTGCTTCTGTCACTGGGAACCACTGAAGAGAGTCTGGCTTCCTCATCATCATTCTTTCCATCACTTACTTATACACATGGATAAGATCCTCCTGAGTCTGCTCTTCTCCAAGCTGAATAGTCACAACTCTCTCAGCCCATCCTCATAGGAGAGTCTTTGGCTGTGGGAGGACCAGCACTGGACACAATACTCCAGATGTGTCTTACCAGCACTGAGTATATGGAAAGCTCACCTACCTCGGACTTCTGGAGACGTTCTTGCCCAGGATGCCATTGCCTTCTTTGCTGATTCAGGGTCAACTTTGTGTTCACCAGGACACTTAACATTATTTGTGCCATCTGCTCTCCAACTGGGTTTCAGGGTCATCCCTCCCCATTGTCAGCACTTGGCTTTTCACTTTTTTAAACTTAATGAGGTTCTTCTCTGGCTTGCTGGCATCTAGTCAGAGAAAAAAAAAAAACCCTTCACAAGAGAAGGATTTAAGAGCTGGAGTTGCATTTGTAGTAATCAGCTAAACTGAGGTATCACACTATGAGGATGAAGTCTTGATTTGCACAGAAAAATACACACTGAACGACAGTGTAAGTCAGCAGTTCAGTGCAGCCCCTTGCTGGGCTTGTAGTTTTATATGGTCTACGTGTATGTGCCCTGTCGTCCATTGGTGCCAAATGATAGCTGTAAGGAGAAGGATCATTTTTCAATCCTAAGACACCCAGAAAGGTTCCAGATCTTTGTCTTTCCCAACTGACATGTGGGCTATCCCGAACAGACCATATCTCCCTATCAATAGATTGGAGCTCAATTCCTCTCTGCCCTGCATATACCTCCTAGAACCAAAAGACCATTATACACCATTTGCAAGGGGATAAACAGCAACGTCTCTCACACCTTGGAGGCAGTGTTAGCCAACTGGTCAGGAGCAGACAGCGCATGCAGAGAGGCTTGTTTTCCCTCGTTAAATGTTCAAAACCTTAGGGAAAATGCAAATCCCTCATAACTTCAAAAGCGACAAGAGCCTGGTTGAGTCCCTTCAGCAGAGGGCTCAATGCTGAGATTGAAGGAGTTGCATCTAAAGTGATATTCAGTGCTCTGGTTCCAGAAAATAGAACACAGCACTTGCAATCCATGGGGACAGGTTTAGCACACTGCTGTTAAATGGAGTTATACTAATTATTTACAAGGTGTATTCTTAAAGATCCTTTCCATGATTAAATTAACATAAAAAATGTTTTAATACGTGAAAATCACCAAAGGGGATGTATTTGCAAGGGATTTTTGTTTATTTGTTTGTTTACATTTAATAGAACAAATAAAAAGTAATTGCTTTTCAGGATGAGCTTGTGTTAATTTGTATGATTATGACTTTTTGATTAACCTTTTTTTTCCTTTTCTGTTCTGTACATAGGAAGCAGGATCATCTACTCTTGTAACTTCATCATTTTAATAAACCTTGCCATGCCAGCAGCAACCCAGAGACCATTGTGACCTGCCCAAGACCACCTGAGCCCTACTTAATTGATTTAATGAATTTACCTTACACAATCCTTGAAAAGAGGTTTAATCCAATCTGTCTGATACACCAAAAACTCAGTGGACACCCTTTTTACATCTTGGTGGAGGAGGTGTGTATGTGTGTGTGTGTTGTAAAAGTTCTTGGTTGTTTTTTTTTTTTTAAGAAGAAATTAACTTTTTCTGTATGACCTTTGCTAAGTGAAACCATACACATGAAGAATAGATTAACTTCTCTCAAGAAAAGTGTGATGGATTGGCATTTAAGAAAACAAAGAGAAACACCTAAGGAAGTTAAGGCTGCTAGAGGCAGATGGGAGTTTTTCTCCTGGCCATTTCTGAGAATTGACAGTAGTTTTGACCATTGAAAAGTGAGATCAACCTGTGAACACCACCTTAAGACATAAGGCCGAGAATTTCTTTGTTTCTTTGTTTCTGGCTGTGAAAGGCAACAGAGCTCCAGCTGGCCTCTCGTCCCCTGCCCACGCCATGCGGCCCAGGCAGGGGCTGGGCTGGGCCGGCCGCGGCTCCCGACCGGGAGATGGGGCCTGCGGGGCTTGCCCGGGGCTCTGGCCAGGCCAGGCCTGTCCCTGGCTCGGCTGCAGTTTTTGCTGTGACTGAATTCACCAGAGACTGCCGAGTAAAGAAAGGAAAAAAAGCTCTTGACCTGCGGCAGGCTGAGACAGCGACCACACACTCCAGAACAGCCATGAAGAATCTTCTATCGAAGACAGCTCCAGCTGCTGCTCCAGCAGAGATCACAGAACCATCGACAAAACCTGGGCAGGACTTTAACTCTTTCACTACCCAGATGAGACTTGCAGATTAATCCTTTTTTTTTTACAGAGAGAGAGAGAGGAAGAGAGAGAGTGATCAACAGGTAAAAGAGACAACATAAACTATCAAAGACAGTAAGGAAAGGAATTAAGCTTCAGATGGAGAGAGAAATAAGGAGATGCTTTAATAAGCTGAAATATTATTTTGCCAAAACTACAGAGATGGACAATAGTGTTCTGAAAAACTCCTTTAATTCATGAAAATGTATTTTGGGGGGAATAGAATATTTTCAAAGTGTAGATTTAAGCAAATGGTGAAGTAGTTGTGATCTTATGTGATGCTGGAACAGAAACGGAGAAGTGAGAGTTCTTGAAAATTTGTGGCCTTTAAGAAGCAAAGAGAAAACTTCTGTTTCCAGAGATGCTCACAGAGAAAGATGAAGAAAACTTTTGCCTTTAAATAACTCATCCTTAAAATGACACCCCTTGACTCATGACCTATAACACACCTCAGAGTGGTGTGAAATGGGAGGAGAGAACTGATGACAGAGTTTTCTGGGCGGCTGGCACCACAGAAATAGAAAACCATAGGAAAATGGTTTTCCTGTGAAAAACTCCATAGATTAGCAGAAGAGAACTTCTTTTTCTCTACAAAGACTGATGAAGAGACTAGCAAAGTTGGGACTGTTTTTTGTCTCTATGTTGTCATGTGAACGAGAGAATGGTTGGGTAGTGAGGAAAAAGGAGTTCTGGAAGTTTTATTCTGGTTTCTTATTCTCATATTTTTGTTAATAAACTTTCTTTATTCCTTTTAAGTTTTAAGCCAGTTTTGCTCTTGTTCTAATCCATATCTCACAGCAAGAAATAAGTAAGTTTTCTAGTGATTTTTTAGTTGCTGCTTTAAAACCACAGCATTTATTTAATACATTGGCTGAGAAATTGGCAAATCTAAACCATTACAGTATCTAAATAACAACTCATAGCAATAATAACTCACCTATTGCAATGGATTATTATACAGTATCATTGAGTCACAGTCTCTCCTGTTGAGTCACAAGCCTTGGCAAGACCCCCTCTTTGTCTGAACTTTCCAGAGAAGTCTAGATCTACTTTGTCTCAGATCTGGCCACAGTCAGTGTCTAAAGGATTATGGTATGAGCAGGTTGCACTAGAAACATACAGGTTTACAGTTGGCCTTTCAGAATTCACACATCACAGGTGTCCTGCTGGTTTTTGCTTTGCAGATTTTTTCTGTAGGTGTGAACTGAACAGGATCCCAATGTTAAAACTCTCTTTTATCCCACAACTTAAACAAAATTGAATACCTATTACCAATACCTAATACCAATTAACTAAAATTGGATGCATTCCTAGCTGCTGAGCTTTTATTTAAAAGAAAACCTGTATTATCCTGAACACTTGCATAAGGAGGCTGTAAAGTATTGCTACACAATGATACCGAGTTTAGAAGATTTGAATGCAGATCTCCATGTTTCAAAATGAAGATGCTGCTATCAACAGCCACTTTACTGTTTCCCACTTTGTAACTCTGCTTTATCTTGGCTAAATTTCCCTTTGCCAGCACTCGAGGTCAACACATCCAGCAACTGAATTACATTTTCCCAGCTGGCTTGTGAAGCTGAAACCCTGAAAATAAACACTGGAGAAAGGCTGAATATCTTCCTCTGCTTCTTCCTTTCCCAGATAGCTATGGGTTTTCAAGACAACTGTGTCTGATGTGGAATTTCAAATTGCAAATAAAAATTTGACCTTCACAATTGCTATTTTAGAAGATAAATCTGACTTATTTATCTTTTAGGGTTATTGCTTTTTCTTCTCAGGGCCAACTTTACCTAGTCATGTCAGTCTCTGTGCTTGCTTCCTATACTGCTCGTCAGCCTCATGAAACCCCTTAAAACTTCCCTGGTGTTTCCTGAGCCCCATGAGTGTACTGTCTCATGAGGACCTTCAGTGAGTTCAAAGGTGGGGAGTCCTTTCTCTGGCCAGATATTTGCAGGGACGTCCAGCTCCTGCACTCCAGGGAAAGGACTGGTAGAGGTCAAGAAAGGTTCCAGCCCTGGAGGTACCAAACCTGCTACTGTACCTCAGCTTGCCAGTTCCACTGGCATTCATAAAATCATAGAATCACTGAAAGTTTGAGGTGAAGTGATATTAAAGGTAATTTTGTCCAAATCCCCTGAAATGAATATCTCCTCTCCCACACATGGGAGTAAACTCCCTCCTGATGTAGGATAGACAGGTGTATGCACATGGTTTTATAAGCATGGTGACTTATATCACAAAATAAAGCTTTTGAAGATGTCCTTGCTTATTGCAGAGTGGTTGGACTAGATGGCCTTTTAAGGCTCCTTCCAACCCAAATGTTTTTTTAATTCTGTGAATATTGCTTGGCATCAGCACTGTGACACAGAAATTGTCTCCTGTAGGATATCTTGGGGTATTTAGTTTTCTTTACAGAGTTTCTTATGACTCATAATTCTTCCTTGGGATTGTGATGTATTCTGAAGGTTCAACCTCATCTTGCTGTTGAAGCCAACAGTTTGTCCAAGACAGATTTTTCTCTTTTTACCAGCAGATAAAAGGGACAATTGTGTCCTAGAAAGGATGGTCATTAACTCACTTTTTTTGTACTGTCTTCACGAAAAGTGGCAATCACTTTGGAAGACTCAAGCCTATATGAGGGGAGTGGATGGGGAGACTTGGAAAACTGAAATCTGTGAGAAGCAGCCAAGGCTCTGGAGAGATTTTGGGATGTAATGAGGGAATGTAATGGGGAAAGCAGGCCAAGAGCATCCTTCTTTGAAGGCTTTGAGTGGGAGACAAAAGACCTAAGAGCAGTCACAAACTGAGATGGTACAGGAGTTCTGGCAGAAAGGAGTAACTGGTGGAACAGGCAGGGAGAAGGAGAAAGAAGGTGATACAGATAAGAAGGGCCACAAGACTGTGAGGCAGGCTGTGTGGAAGCAAGATTTGCTATGGTAGAAGAGTAGTACTAAGAGCAGAGAAAGGCCACAGTCTGCATCTCCAGCTCTGTGACCAATTATGATAGCTAATACCCCAAGAGCTAATACCAATGACAAGACTTGGCAGCTACATGTCTTAGATGGACTTTGGAAGATGAGGTAAGACTTCACGACCGCTTTTCATGAAGGTCTTGGACCGAGACAACTGCCAGCTCCCAGGAGGTAAGAGCTGCCCCCACTTCTGTCCTGACGCTGCACTGCACCAGACCTCTGGTTACCTCTGTGGTGTTGCTGCTCTCCCTCCGGCGCAGGTGAGCACCAAGAGTGGGGAATTACTGGGGAGTTGGCTTTTCCTTCAGTGAAATCCCCAGAGACTTGGGCTGCCCCAAGTTCTGTGGTGCACAGCGCCAGGAGTGGAGGTAAAAAAGTAGAGGAGTCTCTCCAGAGTGAAGTTCCCATCAACTGCTTATTAAGGACAGGGAAACAAGGAATCCACTACGGAAAAGGTAACATCTGAGAGAGCCCCAAGCACTGCTGTGTAAGGGGTTAAGTACAGCCCAACCTCTAGGGGCGGGTACAAACAGTGGGCCAATAGAGAATCCTGAGGGGAGGAGTAAGGGGAGGGGATTGAAACTTCAAAACCAATAGGGATACATAGAGGGAGGGAGCAAGATACACTAAGCAGTGGGGCCTCGAGGGACAAATGATTGACAGCGAAGGATCTGGAAGATAGAGTGGGGTTTACAATGATTGTTAGAGGAGTAGGGGCAGGGCTGGGGTAATGGAGCTATTTGTGAGCCAAAAGATTGTCTTATTGCAAGAAGTAACTATACAGCCTAAGCAGAGCCTGACTGAAGTAACTCAGGTCCTGTGGTGAAATCATGGAAGGCTGCTGAAGCATAGCCTCTTACATGCATATTAAGTACATTTTAGACTAATTATCTTCTTATTATACCAGTATAGCTACTGCCTATTACATTTTATTAGCATTGCCTTAGAGATGCTCATGATTATTTTCTGTCTTTCTCTTCCTGCCATCTTAGTGGAATCAGTCGAAATTGGCCACGGGCCTCTGGTGGAAGCAGCATTTTGGCAGAATTTGGGACTTGGCACCTGAAGTTTATAGAAGACAAGGAACTTTCAAGAAGAAAGGGAGGAGTTTGCCTTGATAGACAACATGAGGGAGGGATAACAACTGGGAGAAACCAATACATTTAACCTGGGAGGGAAAGGAACAAACCAACAAACATTTTGAACTTTGACAAAATTCAGTAAACAGACTGCAACGCTCTCCAGCCCAAAATAAAACAGAATGTTGTTGATGCAACATACAAACTACTTGATTTCTTTCTGAGACGCTGGGTAAAGGGTTGTTTTCTTGTGGTGATGACCCAAGGCAGTAGGAAGGGATAAAGAACGTCTCATTATGATTATTGCTTCTCTTATACAGAAACACAATGAATTCTGGCCATTACCCCCAGTAGGATATTTCCCCCCTTCCCTTTCCTTCCTCAAAGAGAAGGTCCTTGAATTATTGTCATCTCAATATATAAACACAGTTTATTTTCCCAATACTTAAGCATATAATTTCCACCTTTTATAGTTAAAATTTAAGTTTAATCATAAAGTTGTTAACCATAAAAAACCTATTAAATGAATATAGTATATTTTTTAAAAAAAGTATTCCAGAACGAGTGCTTAAAAAGAAAATTTATTCATAGAAACAATGGAGAATTACAATTAAGAGCTCTAAGGATTGGAGAGTGATTTGTCCAGCCATTACACAGTCATTTCAATTTAAATTAAAATTGCAACTATTTTCTAGTATACTAAAAATATGTGGTGTCACATTAAGAGTTTTAATAGAGTTTTCTCTAGGGAATGTAGCAAAGCTAGTTAGTAGCACATAATTAACTAAATATTGGAAACTGAATAATTTATTTGGCAAAGCACTAATATGATAAAACCAAAAAATGGCAGTAGATGAGTATAGCATAGCCCTCATATTAAACCAAAGAAATAGTTCACAGGGTGTCCAAGTCTACATGATTTAACCAGAGCTGGCTGATCAAAATAAATAAAAGTCTGCCTGATTTTGCTAACCTGACAAGTGGTTGTGTGAATGATGCACACTTTGTTAACAAACTACAACGGTGCTATTGAAACATACAGTCATCCCACTTTCACCTAGTATATGCAAAAAAATTCATTATGGTCTAGCCAATATCCCAGAAGTAGGGAAAGTTGGCTTGTTCTCTAAGTTTTCAGAATTTAGCTTAGTGATTGAGCTTTAAGTTTTAACCACTGCAAAACATGAGTTTAGAAGTAGAGGTTTTTACTGAGTTGCTTTATTCAAGTCTACTTAAACACTAAGATATGATTAATCAAAATGTACCCATTCATCAAGCCAAAGACAGCCTTCAGGTAAGCCTGGATGGCTTTTACAATTCAGACGGTTCTTGGGATCTGGGACCACCAGCTGCCGTGCTGAACATGCTAGGCAGTTTTCGTAAAGAACAGGACAATGTGTTTAGCCTGCTTTGCTCACCAGCTCTGTACCTGGATTCCAGAGAAACACTAAAAACTTGGAGCTCTTCTGACTCCCAGTGCTGCGTATAGGATGTCAGCTGTGGGAGAAATACTTGTCCTGCTGCTCTGAGCAGTGCAGTTACCTTCAGTCTTAAAAGGAAGAATCTCCCTCCTGCTCCTGTGCTCAGAAGTGTAAAGGAACACATCCTGTCTGTGGATGCCCCCATACCTGTCAGCCCCAGCTAGAGACTTGTTAGTGGGGTGTTTCCTCTTGCACCGTGCCATGTGGGAGGCAACTGTCAGATGTGAATGTAAAGAGCTGTTCTGAGGTCATGGGAAACATCTCTCAAACATTCAGCAGACTTCATGGACAGAAGGGTTTAATGCAAAACTTTTTTGAAGCCTGTTTGCTATTATATCTCTCAAACACCTGGAACATAAGGCTTTAAGGACCAGCAGCTACTGCCAAATATATTCTAATGAAACAACTAAAATTTTATTTCCCACCTCTCCCAACAAAAATTGGCTGCATTTAGACATTGGAAGAGCTTTCCATACGCCATTTCTAGTTGTTTTTTCAACTTGCTGTTTTCATAAATTACACGTCAGTATTGTAATTTCCTTAGTTACTATACTGACTTTAATTTAGTAAAGCAAAAGGTCAGCAATCAGACTAATAGCCTCAACCCTGACCAAGCCTGGATAGCCAAATATGTGGTTTTCCTTTGCATTGCATCTACACCAAAGCTCACTCGATAGACCCAATAATTAGCTTAACTTCAAGATGCAAACGTATTTTAATTTTCCCTTCTCAAAATTTAATTCTGTTTTTGTCTACTCAGATTACGCAGATGTTTCCATCTTAAAGCAAACCAGCTGCAATTTCTCCTTTGAGTTCCTCTGACCCTTGCACCTGAACTATCTACCCATCTACTCTTCTGTAATGCCATCCAGCTAGACAAGTTCTGAAGAAATGAGACAAAGAAAAGCAACATGAGTGACAATCACTATGAAATATATCTTCCTTGTTATAATTTTAAAGCAGTCTTTAAAAGGGATCTGCACATCAAGCTTTGAATGAAAAAATAATTGAAACATATGAACTGGTGAGCTTTACTGGGGTAAAGCAGGAAGGGTTCCCTGTTGTCTGTTCCTCAAAATAAAACCAATATGGCACACAGATTGTTAAGATATTAAAATTACTCCAGTCCTCCTTTGTAAACTGGTTTTCTTAGTAATCTGTAACAAAAAGGCAAAAGGCACATCATACTGCAATAGATAGTAAACATGATTACCAGAAGGACAGAGGTTACTCCATGAATTACTGAGATAAGGGAGATGAAAGATCACCTGCTGAAGAGGGTACGGTGAAGGTTTGGCTGCAAAAATTTTCTTCCTGCAGAGCACTATCTCTGTATTCTTGCCATGTCCCCCAGCCTCCTGCTGGGCACACACCTTCCTTTTCTGGTAGGTTCTTCAATAATTGGTCTGGGACTTCTCTTGCTAAGTATATTTATTAGTGGCCTAGACACAAACTCTAGGAGCCACTACAGAAATTTGCATAGTAAGTAAAGATTACAGAATTACAGAATCATTAAGGTTGGAAAAGACCTCTAAGATCAAATAAATAAAAGGTTAATGCAGCATCACTGTGTTCACTACTAACCCATGTCTCCAAGTGCTATACCCACACACCTTTGGAACACTTCAGGGATGGTGACTTCAAGACTGTCCTGGACAGCCTATGCCAGGACTTGACAACCCCTTCAGTGAAGAAATTTTCTCTAATATCCATCCAAAACTCCCCTGTTGCCACTTGAGGCCATTTCCTCTGATTCTACAGTTAGTTGACTGGGGAAAAGCAAAACCCCTGCCTTGCTATAACCTGTCTGGGAGTTGTAGAAAACAAGAAGGTCCCCACCAAACTCTTTTTCTCCACGTTGAACCCCTTCAGCTCCCTCAGCTGGTCCTCATTGGATTGTTGCTTCAGACTTCTCCCCAGCTCCATTGTCCTTTTCTGGACACAATCCCAGAGACACAGAGAGTATTCTAAATTGGAAGGGACCAACTAGGATTATCAAAATCCAACACCTGGCCCTGCACAAGTCAGTCCCAAGAATCACACCATGTGCCTGAGAGCATGTCCAAATGCTTCTTGAACTCAGTCAGGCTTGGTACTGTGACCAGTTTCTTGGGGAGCCTCTAAACTGAATCATCTGCAAACTTACTTTGCATATCTTTGAGACCTGCATCCAAGTTTTTTATGAAGATGTTGAAGAGAAATGGGCCAAGGATGGAACCCTGCAGAAGCGCACTAGTGGCCTGTCGCCAGCCTGGTGCTACACCATTCACTTTGTGCCTGACCCACAAGCCAGCTGCTTACCCATTGCATGATGTGTTTATCCACCTGTGGGCTGAATAGTCTAGAAGGACCCTGTGAGAGGCAATGTGTTACCATCTGGTTGTCACAGAGAGATGCCTCTACCCAAATTAAGGTGCAAGCAACACCAGCCAATAGTATGGATTTTAACTGTAAATGTGAGGTAGAGAGAGATAAAAGGGAAAAAAAAAAAAGGAAAGGAAGCAGGGGGCAGAGAAAGAGAGTAAGAGACAGATGAAGTGGAAAGATAGTCACCATCCCTGTGGATTCAGACAGCATCCCGTCAGTCTTATTCACCCTGGGCTTCTTAGTGGTAGGGCTTAAAACTTTTCACCGTTTATACATTTTAGCAACAAAGAAATTAATGCTCACTGATAACAGTTCTCTTATTCTATTGGTTAAATGATTCTTTCTCTTCCTATGCTAATTAGCCCCATGCTCAGTTTTTCCCTTTTTTTATTTCAGTGGGGTTGTAGTCTTTAATCAGTGGGCTATGGTATCTCCCTAGAAGACCTGTCAGAGATGATTTTCACCATAGCTGCTGAGTGCACTTTCCTTGTGGATACAGTCTCCCAAAGCCTTGTTTACTTTTCCTTAGGCCTGAGTTAAATGGACAGTAGTATCACCTTATCTCAAGTTCCCTTTAGGTGGTTTAACGGTCCAAATTCCAGGAATCCAGGAGGCATATTTGGGGTGGAATAGAAAGAGGGAGGGGGGAATGGTGGGGAGGGGAATGGGGGGAGGTTTTGGTGGTCACAGATGAATAGTTGCACAGTTTGCTACAGTAGACAGTCTTCAGGGATTTTAGTGCTTGAGGAAATGGTGATCTTTAAGTCTCTTTACGCAGTATCAGAAGCTTTACTGAAATCAAAAAAGATAATTTCTGCTGTCTTTTCTGGATCATCTAGGTGGGTTACATTGTCAAGGAAAGGAATCAGATTTGATAAGCAGGACTTAACTCTCATGAAACCGTGTTGGCTGTGACTTATGCCTCTGTAGTCCTTCAGGTGTTTTTCAATCCCTCCTAGAATAATCTTCTCCATAACCTTATCAGGCACTGCAGGGTCATCCATCTTGCGCTTTATGACAGCTTCCACTCAACTGGGACCTCTCCAGATTTCCAAGACTGTTCCAATATTGAGAGAAGACTCACAGGGACATTAGCCAGCTCTTTGAGTATTCTCAGACGAATCACATCATGCCCCATAGATTTATAGGGATCCAGCTGCTGCAGCAGATCCCTACAACTTCAGGATCAACTGTGCGTTTATCATTCTCAAGCCACAGTCATTCATCTTAGGGCACTGGGACTCCCTTAGCCCATGCTGAAAAGAGGTGAGGAAACCCTTAATATCCCTGTCTTGTCAAACTCCCTATTTGTGAGGTGACCACCCTCATTCTGGAATGGACCAATGTAATTTCTACACTGTGTTTTGCTGACGTATTTTTAAACCCTCTTTTTATTGTTCCCCACAGTTCTGGCAAGTCTCAACTCCAGTTAAGGTTTGGCTGCAAAAATTTTCTTCCTGCAGAGCACCATCTCTGTGCTCCTGCCATGTCCCCCAACCTCCTGCTGGGCACACACCTTCCTTTTCTGCTTTACCTCCAAAAGAAGATCCCTGCTCCGCCAAGCCAGCCTTCTGTCTCATCTGTTTGACCTTCACCATTTTGGTATTGCCTCTTCCTGTGCCTTTAGAAAGTGATGCCTAAAAAGTGACCCACACTAATGGACCCCAGCACCTTTGGAAGAATTTTCTCAGGGATCTTGATCACTATTTCCCTGAGCAGCCTCAAGTCTGCTCTACTCATGTCCAAAGGTGAAAATTTTCTGACACTTTTCCTCCTCGCAACAAAGATTTTAAACTCAATAATTTTGTGGCTGCTGTAGCAGAGATAGCCACCAGTTATGGTGGCAACAAATCAAGGAGGGCATTTTTCCTAGTCAGCTAGAAGTTGTCATCCAGGTGTTTAAGTAATCTGGACTGGATTGTACCAACTGTGTGATGCTCCCACTTGTTTTCTGACATATCCCAGATGAAGTATCCCAGAAGGACAAGGGCGGTTGAGTTGGGCGTGTCCCTTTGTTCCTCAAAGAAAGGATGCATCCCTTGGTTCCGTTGTTATCATCCCGGCCAGGAATTCTATAGTAGACTCCCACAGAGATATCTGCATCCTTTCACTGCCCTTGATTCTTACCCAGAGGCTATCAACTGTGACACTGCCAATTGTAACATCCCTACATTCTAACCCTTCTGTTACATAGACTGCCTCCCTCACCCTCATCTGCCCTGCCTATTCTTCTTAAAGAGTCTGTAACTGTTCAATAGGGCACTTCAATCACAGGATTCATCCCAGTAAGGTCATCACTTTTGATGACTCAGTGATGTCAAATCACTGGGACTGGGCCAAGGATGCAAGCTCCTCTTGTTTGTCCTTCCTGCTGTGTGTGTTGGAACAGAAGCACTTCAGCTGTGCTCTGTTGTGGCCAACACCTCCTACCAGCACTCAGTTCCTCAAGTTTTGGTGCATCATCCCACTGTCTCTCACTACCCAGACTGGTTTTGTCCCTTCCCCCTTCCAAACTAGTTTAAAGCTTTATCAGCAAGTCCTCCAAGTTCCTATACTGGAAACCTTTTCCCCTCTGAGGGGTGCATCCCATCGGGTGTTAGCAGATCAGGTGTTTTTGACCATCTCATTGTCAAAAACCCAACATTATTCTAATGACATCAGCCCCAAAGTCCAGAGTTGAACTGATGTTCCTTTGAATATTGCTACTGTCCTAGTTTAGGGCAAATTTGGGAGAGAACATCCAAATGGGGTTCTCCCAGAAAAGCAAAATTGAAACGGACCTCAAAGTGGGCCCTCTTCCACTTGGAGAGAAGTGTTAAAAACCAGAAATTGAATAATATTAAACAATAAAACTTCTCGCTATTTGATGAGATGGCAAATCCAAGAAGAAAAGTCCTTTTCACGTGGTATAAAAAAAACGCTCAGGTTTTTATCAGTCCTTCTGGCGCTGGAAAGTGCCAAGGCACAGGCCCCAACTGGCTTCACGTGTGAGTTCCCAGGGTTTGGCTGTGTGTTTTTCAGTCCAGAGCAGGTTTGAACAAATCTAAGAAAAAAGGAAAAAAAAGTCCAAGGAACTCCTCTGCCTCAGCTAGCTAAAATTAACTAACCATAAAAGAGAAGCTCTGTCCTGCTGTCTGTCTGTGCTGCAGACAACACAGGCCAGGCGCAGGATGCTAGGGAGTAATGTTTTTCTTCAACACAAACTGCAGCTTCCTCTTCCCCCCCTTTGCTCTCAGAGCCAGTCTTAAAGGTGCAAAACTTAATATGTAACATAAAGCAGACAACTGGGGATACCAGTATCATAAAGTCACCCCAGGACAGTTACTTTGAATATTATTCCTTGGTACTGGAAGGACCATGGAAAACATTACCTACGGTCCTGATCCTTCAACCAATCATCCTTAGGTCCTGAAATTCATTTTACCTTCAGACTTCTCTTTGTTGTCTCATCACTGCTGACTTGAAGAACCAGTAACAGATAAAAATCAGAGAGCCTTAGCAGCCTGGAGACTTTTCCAGTTATTTCCCTTACTTGACATTCTGGAAAACAGCAGACTTCTCTGAGTCCACTCAAAGTCCAGGCTCCATATCAATTGAGTCCAGGGTCCATATCAAACCCTCTGTCCCCCTTAGAAGTGAGTAATAAGAACTATTCCTCTTAATCAATGAGGGTGTGATACAGAGGTAGATTGTATTGCCCTAGTTGGCCCCACTCTACCCCAGAAGTACCTTCATCCACCTTATCAGCCTACTGTCTTTCTAGTTCCAGGCCTTCCTATCTGTTGTGAAAAGTGCCAGTCCTACTGCTCATCGTCACATTTTCAGGAGCTTTTCTCCTAGAATTGGCAGAGACCAGCTTCCAGCTCTCCTGTTCAACAGACAATTGACTAGCTATGTGACAGTGTTCTGAATCCATCTGGCTTTCTATTACAACAGAAGTTCAAGACTCCTGAGACTGTAGCACCTCTGAGAATTCATCAATCTCTCATTCTCTTGAATACTGTGATCATGGGGGATAGTGAATACTTCCCCCTCATTGTTTCTTCATCTGGTGATGCAGCACATGGACAACACCTGAAAAAGGAATGATTGCCAGCCTCAGCCTCAACCTCACAGAGAGAACTCCAGCACTCCTGATAACCTGAGACCTGGAGAGCTGCATGTAGCATAAGCAGGTCTGGCTGTCTGGAGGCCTCTGACATGGCTGGTGCAGTGACTTCAGCAGCTACAGAGGCATGCCAAAACTACACCTGAGAGAGGATGCACTCTTAAGACTGGTGCTGAAAAGGTCCATTCGTGTCGTTCTCCAACTACTCGGTCTGTTTTCTGCCTCTATTGGCTGCTCCCAGAGAGCTGGAGAGCACTCCTTCCTGCTTATACCATCCATAGACAGCATGTGGCACATCCCCATTTGCTCACTCCTGTTCTCCTGGTTCTGCATTTGCACTCCCTAGAGCCATTTAAATCTCCCTTGCTGCTTCTGGCACTGCATCCTCCTTGCTGGTTGGTTGCCAAGGGCTTACAGGTCTGGATGGGGCTGATGGATGCTGCTTAGATAGCCCCAAGCTCAGGAACCCCCTTGTACAGCTGAATCTAGCTCTCACCCCTAGACTTATCTCAGTTACCACTGACACTGCCTCATCAACAGAAAAGTATCTTTATTATGATAGACCTAAAAGTGAAGATGATTGAATAGGAACAGAAAGGAGGAACCGAGAACAGGTACATTGGAAAGAACATGAATATCCATAGCATAACATACTAGGAGCTGTAATTCTGGTAGGAAGAGAACAAAGAGTGTGGCTATTGCATAAAATATATACAGGGACTTACAAGAATAGGGACCACCTGCTTTTAAAAGAGGATGAACCAAGATCACCTCAACACTGGGATGATGAAATGGAGAGGCAAGATAAGGCCCTAGAGTTTGGTGAATTCAGTCTTACAAATCATACTTTGGTAAGTGGTAATTACTCATATCCTTGGACAAATGGTAGCATCATCAAGAGATTAGACTTAAGCATAATGGTAATGTCAGGACAAGGTTCACGTACAGTTGTCATAATTTCATCACAGCTGACAACTCAACCCCATGCAGCCACTTTCTCACTTCCTCTCAGTGAGATCTGGGAAAGAAATGGAAGGGGAAAAGTTAAAACCCTTGGCTTGAAATCAAGACAGTTTAATAGGCAAAGAAAATGCACAAAAGCAAGGTAAATCAATGAATTAATTCCTCACTTTCCACGTGCAAGAAGGTGCTCAGCCAAAGCCATGACAGAAAAACTCCTTCATGCCTAACCACAGCTCAAGAAGACCAGTGCTGTCCCTCCCCTTCTCCTCCTCCCATGTTGGTTTTGCATGGCATGACTTTTGGTAGCAGGGGGGCCACAGAGGTGGCTTCTGTGAGAAGCTTCTAGAAGCTTCCACCATGTCTAGCAGAAATGATTCCTGATAGCTCTGAGGTTGCACATGCTGCTGACCAAGGCTGGGCCAATTAGAGGTGATGGTAATGTGTCTGATAACATATGTAAGAAGAAATCAAAACCAAAAGTAAGTGGCACTGTTTTAATTCCAGAGAGGGAAGAGGAGGTGAGAACATGTGAGAGAAACAACATGGAGATATCAAGGTCAGTGGAGAAGGAGGGGGAGGAGGTGCTCCACGTGCTAGAGCTGACATTCCTTTGCGGGCCATGGGGGTCCACAGGGGATGTAGAGATCCACCTGCAGCCCTTGGGGGAGGCACCTGTCACCCTGAGAATCAAACCTTTCGATATTGTTTTCATAATTTCTAGCCACTTTCCCAGGAAAGTAACTATAAACATAGGTGTTTACACATTCCATTAAAGATACGCCTTTTGATGGACGTTTCTCATGGCCAGTGTGGTTGGGAAGGTGTTAACCTGACTATCCAATCCCTGGTCATTGTTGAAAACCTATAAATACTGAAAGAACAAATAAACTTATTTTTTCACCGCACTTGGAGCTGCATCCATGTGAATCATGTAGTGTCCGACAGTGACAGATACCCACACCAGAGCTGGTACACACCCAGCGGACGCTGTGATGCAGTGGGAAACTTGATGGAGAGAGGGGGCCCGAGCCTCCAAACTAGAACAGCGTGTCATTGGAGGACTGCATCCTGTGGAAGAGTGTCCCCCACTGCAGCACTTTTGGGCAGACTGCTGCTTGTGAGATTGGAACCACACTGGAGTTCTCAGACAACTGCCTCCCATGGGAAGGGACACCATGATCTCAGAGGGGAATGACTTCTCTTCCTGAGCTAAGCAGAACAAAACCTTGTGTGACAATCTGATGAAAATCCACAGCCCCTTCACTGTGGGTGGGAAGGAGGGAAGTGTTAGGGGGATGAAGGTATTTTTAAGGGCTTATTTTATTTCTTATTTTTCTGCTCTGATTTTATTAGTAATAAATTCACTTAATAGTTCTAAATTGAGCCTGTTTTGCCCTTGGAGTGTTTTCTCCTGGTCCTTATCGCAACTCATGAACCCTTCAATAAATTTTCTCTCTGCCCAGCTGCAGCAGGGGAGGGTGACTGAGTGGCTTTCATGGATGCCTGGCATTTGGCCAGCATCAAGACACGACATCCCCACAGTGTTAAATGCTGATGATGGCACCCTATGGTTGGAGATATCTCTTGGGTCAGTTGGATTTGGCTATCTTCACTGCGCCCCCTCCCAAACCCTTGTGCCCCCTAGACTGCTCAGAGCATGAGAAGCTGAAAAGCCCTTAACTTAGGTTAAGCACTGTCCAACAATAGCTAAAATCTGTGTTAACAATGTGATCCTCCTCCTAAACCCAAAACATGGCATTGTACCAGCTCCTGGGAAGAAATTAACTTTATCCTAGCCCAAACCAGGACAATAATGAACATAAATTGAGTTTAGATTCCAGAAGAAATTCCAAGGGATTGACATTAGCACAGGTCCCTAGGAATAGCAATTGCGAGTATGCTTTCAAGATGGACAGATACCCATTATACATTATATAATGTATAGATGACATTATACAACCTGGCTGAGTGAACGCAGGCAAGCAAGACAAACTTTCTGGCCCTGTGTTTGTTTGTGGAAAGGCTTCCACAAGCTTGGCACACAACCCATGCTTCTCCTCACCCACAGAGCTCCTTTATCTGTTAATCCTTGTTTATGACTCCGAGTTCCACCTGAGGCCAGGTGGAAATAGATTTCCAGCAATGTTAGTTAAAAAAATTAGTGATATAGTAGCAGCAGTTTGGCTGAAAAAAAAAGGCACACAATTCCTGTTTCTTGTGTGTTTTCTAATTCCTATCACCAAATGTTATACACTCACAGCAATGAATATTAGTAAAAAAAGTCAGCCTATGAAGAAGAACCTTATTTCACACATCAGAGCTTGTAAGACAATGTGAATCAAATCAGTGATCTCTAGCTTAATAAAAATGAACAAGACATCCTAATTACTTCTTGTCTGTTCGCAACATCAGTTTTGTCACCACAGGAAGATAGTTACACACAGAGAATGTGCTTTTGAGCAGTGGCAGTTTGGGTATTCCAGGATACATCTGTAGTCATTCCTGAATTTAAAACTCAAGGAAGGCAAACACGAGTAAATGTTTCAATTCTTCAGTCCCTAGGCTTTATGACTGTGACTGGTGATTTAAAACACTGTGTCATGATGCTCATTAGCAAAACTGCTATCAATATGCCTCCTTCTATCAGCCCTTCCATCTTCTACCCTTACTTCATTCTGATAAAATTCCAGGAAAAAGCCAAATGAAGTTTGTGTTTAAATAAGAAAGCAAGGAAAATCAGAGATCACATGATACTGCAGCACTCCAGATATACACCAGCTATAACCCTCGGCTGGTCCACCAACAGTTTTAGCTGATTTCTGTTATTTAGCAGACTCAAATTTCATGATTTGAGCAAATTTAAGCATGCAGAAACCAAACAGGAATGTCATGTTGCAGCTGGGAAAGTATTTAAGTGCTGATGAAGCTTTAAGTATAAATTTATTAGAAAAATAGGCTAGCTCTGTTTTTACTAACATGAATCTTTAATTCATGTGTCAGTCATACACTACATATGGGATCTCTTGTACTGTATGGGCATCACCATTCACACTTCAGTACTAGCAGTTAATGGATGTCAAGAGCATAGTTGCCTACTACAGCACAGGCATAGTCAGGAGTATCCCAGAACCTGTTCTGGACCCTGACTCACTGACTCCATACAGGTCCTCTGCTCACCATCTTATTCAGTGTGGTGCTCACTGCAAGCATGCAGAACTTGCACACTGGCCCACAGGTACACTCCAGGCTTCTGTGTCCCCCTCAAAACCAGCATCTACTCTCTGCCTATGTGACACCCCTGCCCAGACCTGAGGCCTTCCGCTTTCTTTCTGGTCCAGTTTCTCATTTTCTGGGGAATACATGTACATGTACACACCTGGGTTGCAGAGGGGACATAGCCAGAAACAGGCTGAGACCTCTGTGCATTGCCCCATCAGCTGGCACATTGCATCAGCACTCTCAACACCCCAGACCCTCAAGATTCCAGCCTGACCAAGTGCAACGTTCTGCATTAATGGACTTTTCCCAGAGCCCCTGCACTTGCTGCAACTGACAGGGTTGTTTTGTTGTCTTTCTGTCACATATTCGAATCATAACATGTGTCAAGTTGAAGGGAATCATAACCATCAAATCCTACTTTTCTTGAAGGATTGCCTGTCAGATTTGCATCCCTCTATTTTAATTTCTGACTTTCCCACTTTGCCTTAGTATCCCAATTTGACAAGGTCCTTGATTAGATAACCTTTCCAAAGTGAACATGGTCATGTTCCACACCCTCTTGCCAATGTGACCAAATGCTCCTGGCTCTCACTACCTCTCTCTTGCCATCTCTCAGGTGGCTTTGTGTCATTGTTCATATTGTCCTACTAGTCCCTTCTGCACCTAAAATGTTCTTGACCAGAAACATTTCAAGGAGCAGCACTTCTCTCTTTGCTTTCCTTCCTTCCCAACATTTTTACTTTTTCTTGAAATCTGCTAAAAATATTTCTGTTCCTTTACCTGCCTATGAAGCAGCAACCGGACAACCCACCACTGGATTTTCATTGGAAACAAAACTGATGGATGCTTCTGTCTTGATACAGACAAAATAACACTCCAGTTCCTGAGATAATGGTCACAGAGAGCAAGAAGACAGCTTTCATTAGCAGCCAGATCTCATGTCTGTCACTGCAAGCTTCCAGCAATGCTTAGCTCTCTCACCCAGCCCTTAGGTGGATGTGCCTTAGGCTTTAGTTAATGGGCTTACGTGTGGGGCTTACATGCAGCATATGGCAGTTGACTCTTGTTTAAGAAAAAGCTTCAGCACACTGTCAACTTGTCTAGGTATTTCTGAATGTCATCACATAGAGAAAGACTTCAAAATGTGTCTTCCCACTGCTGCTGCTTGGGCTTAGCCTGGTGTGGTTTCTGCCACAGGACAACTAAAGGCAGAAATAAGCACTCCACACAACACCCAGCATATGCATAGGGAGATATATATCTATTTTAAAGGTATGAGAGCAACCCCCCAACCATCTCTTAGATGTTCTTGCTTTGTTCTGAATATTTCAAGTTTTATTTCTGGTGCTTAAGTTCTCATAAAGGTGTTGCTGAATTCCTTGTAGACAGTTGGATGACAACTGCCTTTCCATTCAGAACAGTTCAAAGGTGGTGGTGTTCTTCAGAGATTGTCCTATCATCACGTTCACACAAGAGCATCAGAAAGTGCAGAGGCTTGTTAAGCATCACTGAGGCTTCATAATGAGGTAGCACAATGCTTTATATGGGATCAGTTTAAATCCTAGCACTCTTGACTTCACATTTATTGAAGCCTGTCCTATTTTGTACAACACTGAGCATATAGTGTAACTCTGAGAACCACAGCTGTGACTTAGTTAATGATCTCAATAAATCCTACTTAAGCAGAGACAGGAAGAGAATTATGCAAATGACTATTACTGTGCACCATGCACTTGATAACTGAAGACATCCCACAATAAGCTCCAGCACATAAAAGGAGCACTTTTTTAACCCAGACATGTGAAAAGTATGTAAACTGGGGAATAGCTTACAGAATTTTGCTTCAGAAGAGTTGCAGTTGGAGAACATTTATTACAAACCTAATATTAAAGGAACATACAGAAAGAATATGTACAAAGAGGGATGGTTAAAAACCCAAGATGACAGATTTTTCACATATAGCTGTGACTGTGAGAAAGAATTACTTCTCTGAAAAGACCTTTCTAAAACATCGTGATAAAGGACTCTGCCACTCACACTTGGCAGCTAGATAAAATGTCTTCTATCAGCCTCTTGTAGACCCAGGCATCACCTTTAAGTCGTTGTCGCCGGATACCCACCGCTTCAGGCTTAGTGAGCTGACATACCTCTAACTCAAACTCCATAGTTACTTTACCAAAATCTGATCGTGTTTGACATTTCAGGGTATAACTGTAAAACAAAAGGGAAAACATAATAGTTAGGGAACCATTTCATATTTGTTTTGCAAAGCTATTTTAAATTAATAGAAATAATTTAAATAAAATACCCCATTACTGTTCAGGATATTGTAAAACAATTGTGGAACAGTCCACAGTTTAGTCAAAGCTGAGAGTTTTGTGAATACTGTAGTTTCAGGGCACCCTATTTATTATTATGCCCTAGGACCAATATGCAGCACCGATGTCCTACCCTGCCACAGGAGCCTGTGCTAGCCAAAGGCCCCCATCAGAGCTGGAATGATGGAAAGTTCCCATGTTTTTCCTAGACAAAAACACTCTCCTCTCTGTTGGTTGCAGCTCAGCTGGTGTGAAAACAGGAAAAAACTGCATTCAGAGTTTGAATGATTACAATGGGAGCAGGTGCTGCTGTGCAATCCAGCATCCTTCCATATTATGAGTTTGGAAATGCATCAGAGGTTGATGCTCTACCAATACCCATCACTGAAATACTCAAGAACTTGAGAAAATGCATGTTGAAAAATGAGCACAGTAGTTATTTCATGCATTGGGAGCTCAGGAAATAGTCTTTCAGTGTGATCAAAAGTAAGAACCAATCTAACCAATCAGTATCTTAGTGTAGCTAATACACAGTATGAATTCAAAAAATCCACAAAAAAGTGTGTGGCTTCTGTACACTTTTTAAAATGTACTGACCTCTTGCCTAAAGGCCAATGACTTTTAACTGCCAAGAATGAGACTTAAAGGATATCCACACTGTCTTCCAAAATTGTCCCATTTGGTCATGTGACTATACCTAAAACAACTTTTAGTATTTAAAATTTCACATGAAACAGGCTGATGTGAATTTTTCCTAAGCGTTCCCCTACTACTATTGGTTTATAATGGTTGGGGAAAGAGCTCTGATGGAACACGCTTAACATAGTTTTGCACTATGTGGTCAGGTTTTATTGCACACATTCATTTAATGCTTTGTACACTTTCTATAAAGATTATTTTACAATGGCGTCAAGAAACTAAGTTTAAATACTTTGCTTTTTAAGGACTGGACTAGCAACCATTTAGACAAATATAACTCATATTTTACACTTACCCCTTCTGAACATATTCCACATGCTTCTTTGAAAGAACAATGATTATTTCATTCAACAGGTCATCTGGTTGCAGCAGATGAGTGGTGGTAATGTTACAATGCGCCTAAAAGTAGTCAGCTTGTTAAAACAATTCAAGGAATAAAAAAATAAAAATCTGTGTGCTAAAACTGACAACATTGCAAAAAGCTTTCACTAAAGAAGTTTCAGAACAGCTAACCATGGTGACCAATGCTTCAGCATCCCAAAACTACCATCCTTCTGTATGGTCCAGAGTTGGGAAATGGCCTAAAGCTAAGACAGAGTGCTTCTGGTAACAAGAAAGAGGCATAGCCCCATGCAACTTTTAATGTTTAAAGGAACGAAGTTACTCACTATTTTTAAATTTACTGTTGTAAGGGGTTTTAATCACATCTAGTATTTAATATAAGAATCTTGTGTCCTAAGTGACCATTTGAACAACTGGCAGACACCCTGAGGTATTGGGAGGAAGCATATGACAATGTGTGCCCAACACATCCTATCTAGCTTCTGAAGTCACAGAAGCAGCCAAGAGAAGACAAAACTGAAAAAAAGCTTAAAAAATTAACATAGGCTGAAGGTGCAAAGTCAGTTGAAGAGTGCTTCTTGCGGTCCTTATATGGATTTAAATCTATGCAACTCTTTGGCATAACTGCTGTAACCCAGTGTCTCTAGACATGCCTCAGGAATTTTGCATACACTATAGACAAGAGAAACGGAGGCAGGAGGCTAAAGACATTTGCATAAAGAGCTTCCAGTTGCTCAGGTTCCTGGACTATTTGCAGTATATATATATATATAATCTAGTCCTGTTTGATCAGCTGGTCATGTTTGTAGCCCAACATCTTGTCCTGAACGTGCATGACTGACAGACAGCTCTCAGTGTAGTTGGTACCTTAGATACCTTAGTAGGGACCTTGGATAGGTCCCTTCAGCTGAAGGGACATATCACTGGCTTCGATACAACTGCTTATGCCTTGGTAAACAACCTGCCCTCTTTCATGGTAATTATATTTTTCAAATATCTTGCCAACATACTCAAGTAGAAATTTTTTCTTGTATAACTTCTGAAGTATATCAGTTGTATTTGAGTGACGTATACAGAATCACTACAGTTGGAAGGGACCTCTGGAGATCATGCAATCCAATCCACTTGTCAAGGAAAGGTCCCCTAAAGCAGGTTTCACAGGAATGTATCCAGGTGGGCTTAGAATGTCTTCAGAGAAGGAGATTTCGTAACCACCTTGGGCAGCTTGTTTCATTGCCACCCTCAATGTAAAGTTCTTCCTCATGCTGAGGTTGAACTTGTGGTTTATTTGAATGGCTGCTGCTCCTCATCCAATCACAGGGCACCATTGAAGAGAGTCTGGCACCACCATTTGAGGTATTTATATGGATTGACAATATTCCCCTCTCAGTCTTCTCGTGAGACTAAACAGGCTCAGCTCCCAGTCTCTCCTCATGAGAGATGCACCAGCCTCTTAATCATCTTTATGGCCCCTGCTGGACCCTCTACAGCAACTTCTTGTCCTTCTTGAACTCTGGAGCCCAGAACTGAACACAGCATTCTGGATGTGGCCTTACCTGGGCAGGGCAGAGGGGCAGGATCCCTTCCCTGACCTGTTGGCCATACTCCTCCTGATGCACTCCAGGATCCCGCTGACCCTCCTGGCCCCCAGGACACTCTGTCAGCTCATGGTCAACTTGTCATCCAGCAGCACCCCTAGGACCTTCTCCACAGAGCTGGTCTCTTATAGGTCACTTCCAATCTGTTCTAGTATTTGGGGTTATTCCTCTCCAGGTGCAGGACCTCTAGCTGCCCTTGTTGAACCTCCTTAGGTTTCTCTCTGCCCAGCTTCCCAGCCTAGCAAGTTCCCACTAGAATGACATCACAGCCTCCAAGTGGATCATCCAGATCCCCAGCTTCAAGACTGCGACAAGTTAGACAACTAGACCTTCCTAGCTGCATTCCTGCATATTCTGACAATGCTCCTAGTCTTCCTAATATGGCCTGTCCCTTTCTTCATATCACATAAATTTCCTTCTCCCCTTTGAAGTTTGCTAGAAGCTCCCTGCTCATTCATGCAGATCTCGTGCTCCCCGTGCCTAACTTCTTCATCACAGAGATATGCTGGATTTAAGCTTGGAGGAAGTGACGTGTGAATACTGACCACCTCTCTTGGATTTCCTTCTCTTCTAGAGCCCCATCCCGTGGGATTCTTCTAAGTAGATGTTTGAAGTTAACTCTCTAGAAGTTTAGGATTCTAGTCCTGTTACTACTCTGCTTCCACCACACAGATCCAGGCACCATTATCTCATGGTCAGTACAGTGAAGGTCTCTATAGCCTTCACATCTCCACTCAGTCCATCCTGGTTTGTTAGTACAAGGTCCAACAACACACCTTTCTTTGTTGGCTCTTCCACCATTCAGGTGTCAAAAAGTTACCTTCAATAATCTGCAGGAACTTCCTGGACTATCTGTGCTGTGATGTGTTGTCTCTCCAACAAATATCAGGGTGGTTGAAGTCCCCCATGAGAACCAGGGCCTGTGATCATGAGGCTACTTCCATCTGTCCACAGAAAGGTTCATCAACTTCCTCCTCCTGATCAGGTGGATAAACACCTGCAACAGTGTTACCTTTTTTAACCTTTCCCATAAATTCTGACCTATAAACCCTCAACTCATTCATCTGACCCTGGGTAGAGTTTAATACATTACAGTTGGTCTCTAATAATGAGCAACTCCACTACCTCATCACACTGACTTGGCCACCCCTAACAACATTTCAGTCACATGAGCTATCCCACCATGTTCTATCATTGCATTGAGATCATGGGCCCATCACACAGAGATTTCTAGTTCTTGTTTATTCCCCATGCTGTTTGCACAGAAGGGGTGTAAGAGCAATCATGACAGCCATACACACCCTCAGCATGGTTTGCCCTTTGACCCTCATCTTGATAGGCAGCCAAGAAACATTTTTCACTGCACTGGTTGGTATGACCTATTCACCAATAACCGAATCAAAGAGGAAGGAATGGCACAAGCATTATCATTTTGAATCCCACTCCAGAGTCCTTCATTCTATAGTCTGTCTCTCCAAATTGGTCGGGGGGCTGCCAAAGATTCTCTTGCCTGCTTTAGACAGGTCGATCCATCCCATCTCTGCTTAACAGGCTACAATCATTGAAGTACAACCCACTGTTACAAAACCTACTCAGTGGCATCAGCCATGAAGACAGATGTTGATCTGCACTATGCACTTGCTTTTGTCTGTCCCCTTGTCTCTAACTATGAGAAGATCACTTGGACACCAATGGTTTTACCTGCCTCACCAGGTGTTAATTAGTTTATTAGTTGATTAGTCAATTAGTTAATTAGTCTTCCTTGATCCTGGTCTGTTGTTTGGCTTCCAGCATCATTTGTTACCCACATGATAAGGTAGTAGCAGGTAGCTGTCCATGCTTTTGGGAAGTTGGGGCAGCATCTCAGCAACATCAAGGATCCTAGCACCTGGTAGGCAGCAAACTTCTTGTAACTCTTTATCAGGCCAGCAGATGGGTGTCTCTGTACCCTTTAAAAGAGAGCTGTCCACTGCAAATACTCAATGTTTCTTTTTATGGTAACCTTGTCTGTGGACATCTAAAATCTTTAAAGCATCATATGTGTTTTTGGTTTGAATGTTGGAGTGTGGAAGTTGAATTGGAGCACTGTTTTTGTGGGTCACAAGGGCTCACGGTGTCTCCTGCTCAGTGGTATCTATTGTAGGTGAATGATTCTGAAGCCACAACTATGACATCTCCCTGGATCTGTTACCTGAACCTAGACTAACAGATAACTGGGCAGGTAACTTGTTATCAGCAAGACCACTTTACTGTAGAATTTAGGCAAGACAGGTCACAGAAGCTTTCACATAACCGTTTCTGAAGCTACTGGATGTTTTCAATCATAATTACTGTAAGGTAATATTACATAATTAATATAATTACTAATTATAATACTAACTTAATACTATAATAATACTTGTTCTTATGTAAGACCTTTGCATCAACCATACCTTAAGTTTTCTTGGGTAGTCTCTAGTGTATCGTTTCTTCTTGCTTGGTGTAAGCATTGTGATCACTTTATCTAGGCCTCTTTCAAGACTTCCAAATATTTTTGCTTTTCTCTTCTTTTGGCTGCTATCCACATGTGCAAGGTTGAGATCTAATTCCACTGACTGACACCTGTTACATGAACAAATTAATCTGTTATTTTTCCCTCAGTGTTAAAAAACTAGTTATTTCAAAGATATCTCTAAAATATTAGCAGACATGACAGAACAAAAAGTGAAATCAAGCGCAATGTATTAGGAGTTTCTGTTTGAAAGTCTGTTGCAAGTTTAAACCCAGAGATGTATCTAGAAATTGCAGTCCTTTGGAGACCTGGAATAAGAAGGCATCTACATTATGAAAAATAGATTATATGCAGTTACATAGTTTTAAAACTTTTCTCTATCTTTATTGTTTTCTAGTGACTGTAAAAAGAGGTTTTTGAAAGGTTTTTACCAAGAAGGGCAGCTTACTGTTGTAACAGGGCTTCACAGGCAGCACATGGATTAATGTAGTCCTGCTCTAAATCAGGAATGTACACAAATAACTGGACACTTACCTTCCCTCACAAAGAATCTCAGCGGATGCCAACTCATCCGCATTTGTTGGGTTAGTGGGCTTCTTAACTGGAGTGACTGCAGTCAACTGACTCTCTGAAAGAAAGCATCCAAGCCAAACCAAGTATGTCTTTACATAAAAGGATTTTCTTTTCTTCAGTGAAGATTTCTCATTACTAATAACTCAGTTCTAATACCAGACTCCCTCTTCTATCTCAAGTCTAAATTTTGCAAATTATGAAGTATATTTTTAATTTTAATTCCCTCTACTCTACAAATTAAAACTGTGATTGATTTCCCCAGGGCTCTACAAGTCAAACTGTAATGGCAACCTTTGCAGTTCAACACTAGAAGTTTGAGGACTAGAAATGCTTTCTTGCTCTGCCACTGGTCCATGAATAAATACTGAGCAATCCACTACATCGAGTAGTTGTATTCTTCAGTGATCCATTTCCCTTATATGAAGGGTGTAAGTTTACATAATCATGGTTTAATACACAATGTGCATGCTACAACAAAAGCCTAAAAAGTTAGTGTCTGCAGAGCATGGTTTTAAAGGCACAGGAGAAAGCACCAAGTTAAACAGTCAGCAAATAAGTTGTCACAGTTAAACCAAATTTCAAGGTTCAAAGTTTCAGCACTCTACAGAATTGCACCTAGCTCCAGACAAATAACCTCAAAATTTCTGCACAGTTCCACTTTTCTATTTCCTGAATCAAAGATCTTTCAATGCATCAAAGAGTTAGCTTTCTTTTTTTAATCCTCAGAAACATAACTAAATAAATGAACTAGAAATGTTTCTATGTTTCCTGTTTCAGGGAGTATCTCTTTTGATTTTAGACATACACAGACATCAGACATTACATGTTATCACGTACAGTCTTAAGGCAAGCTCATAAACTAGTCTTTGTATTGCTATTCTTGATGAATTATCTCATTAAATAGCAGTATGTTCAAAATCCCTTATTCCTCGAATCAGCCTGCAAAGACTTACTGTTCCTGAACAATGCTCCTCTAGCACCTAAAACAAGTCTCCTATTGCAAGGAGCCTTTGGCATTTGAAGAACAGTTAGAATTTACAGTATCAACACCAAAACTTTTATGGTAATCATTGAAGGAAATTGTAATGTACATATGGGATATGTACATGACTAGACAGGCTGATGACAGAAAATTCTGGTAACTCAGGAAAGCTGACATAATTTAGACAGATTTCTGTGGTCTGTTGCATAGCGGCAAAACCTACATGTTGTTAACAGAAGCATTTTCGCTGCTATACTGGACTGTCCTGTGAAAATGCTGATATGCAACCATAAGAAATCCAGAAGTTATATTTCTCCTAGAAGCAGCAATTAAAGCAGATTTAACTAAAAGTATGTTTTTATCTTCATTCAGAATAATCACAAAGGAAAAACAGTGTTGAGAAAACTGCAATCTCAACATTCATGGAAAAGTGGAACCAAGCTTTAATGACACAGTGCTTGGCTGCATGTTAGGGTGTACCAAAAGGGGCTCACACATGATAATTGTGAACTGCAACAACTCTTGTAAGTAACATACAAGTAACATGCCCTGATGGATGGTTAAAACTCTTGCAGCACCCCACCAGATGTTCTAGAAGAACCTGGGTGGTGTGTAGGGCAAAAAAATTGAAGTGTTCCAGAAACAGATGTATTGGATGAAGAAACATTATTTTTATAGTTGAGTTTCAGTGATTCCCAAGCAACATATATGTTCTAAGCTTTCATCAGTTACATTCTACATACCTTTGAAAGGAGGTGCCCTAAGGGGAACGGCTTGTACCTGTGTCTCAGTCTGACTCTTTGCAAAAGGACTCTTAGGAGCAGTAAGTGCAAAGGGTACTTCATTTCTTATAGCTGACACTGTCTCAACATTCTCTTTGTTTTTATGCTTCTTTGATGCCACTTTTCTTGTCACTGGAGTTGACAGTATGAATTCTGTATCCTCCAGCTGGGCATCAGGCCTCGAATGCTACAAGAGATGTAACAAAAAGAAAGAAGCCATCCTTTGCTGTATTCTGATCACATTCGGGAACATTACAGACAAGGAAATTCTGAAAGGATAAAAATACCATAAAATGCTTGACTCTAGAGCAATAGTTAAAAACTCTTCAATACTTCTTATTCCCTCTATAACTTGCTCATAAGATTTGCAAGTAATTTGCCACATCTTTACCAGCTCTTCTAAACCCGTTAGCATGCACAATTAAGGCTATTCCTCACTGGCTCACTTAAACACAGCTAGGAATTTCCATTTGCCATAATTGTAAAATTTTAATTGCTTCATTTGATTTTCTTGTCCAATACAGACAGGCTACATTTCTTCAGACTTGTCCAGCTCTAGCCTAAGTCTGAGACCTTGTTTGTTGTGCCTGATTTTTTTCCTGTTGATTTCAAAATCTTGATTTACTCATTTTCTAGATGAAAAAATCTCAGGTTTTAGTCAAATTACCTACAGCTAGAGGAAGGCACAATGTATGTTAAGCTATATGTTTAAAATACTTCTTTACTCCATTTGTAACTTCACTAGGCTAGGGTCTACCAAACATTTACATATCCAATAACTTTTATGTACAATGAAAATAAGATCTTTTGGATTAGGGAACACAATATCAAGCACCTGCTTTGTTCCATGAGTATTTATAATAAATTTTTCTAATAGAGATTCTTCAAACAGTGAAGCTATATC
The DNA here is from genome assembly GCF_030490865.1 of Poecile atricapillus. NCBI lineage: Eukaryota > Metazoa > Chordata > Aves > Passeriformes > Paridae > Poecile > Poecile atricapillus. Next base: position 65,514,611 of record NC_081289.1, on the reverse strand, counting down.
TGTAAATTCCATGAATACAAATGCCCATGGCACTCCACTGCACTCTGGCATATCTTCATACATCACCATTTTTTCAGATTTCAAAGAAATATTCAGCCGAGATTCCACCCCACACTTAAAAGTAAGATTTCATCAGAAAAGACTGCCATTGAAGTCAAAATCTTCTTCTAACCCTAACCCATACCCTAACCCATTTCTTCCTAATAATGGAAGAAGTTCCTATTAATGGAAGTTCCCATGATGGTGACCTAAGTTTTATAATGTGACTTTTTGTATCAAAAGCAGAGGTGAAACTATTCTCAAAGCACCATTGTCAAATCATCTTTCTTGACCCATGTCAAGAAGAGAAGCAACTCACAAAAATAGCCACCTTTGAATTCAAGTCTTGGACCACAATCTCTTTTTACCAAAAGTCCTAGTAATAATCTGGAAAGAGAGAATGGAGTAACATTTAAAAGGGGGCTGGATAAAGGTAAACACATATCCAAAACATATGACTATTGAATCCACAACAGTAATTGGAACTAACATTTGGAACCCCTCATCTGATGGCTAGCTCTGCAAGCCCCAGAAGTTGTGAGTTATTAAATCAAGGGATTTGTTACTTCAGCCAAATTGTTAATCTTCATGGTTCACACCATATACAAGCAGATATATATCAATATATTTCAAGATATAGATATCAAAGCATCCTTAGTTTCTAACACATTTTGTAACTTACACGAAACTCTTCCCAATGACTTATTCCATACCATTACAGCAAAACTGTACATAGTCATTTTAAATTGTCAGTCTTGGGCTGAAATGGACACCATTTTAAAAAGCTGGAATGGATGACATTTTAGTAACCTATGTTCTGCTGGTAGGTACGTTTCTGTTGCCCCATGATCAAGGATATCACAATGAGCAGATCTCTCATTACTACTGGAATAGAGAGCTGTCTGACAAGCTCCAGAACTTCTATGATACCTTATTGAAAAGCCCTTACCAGAGGGTTGTTAACGACAAGAAGCTAAGAGCCTGATACTGTAGCTGAAATCACATTCCATTAAACATGAATGCATGATTAGGTTACTTCAGTTACTGTGTTCTAGATGTAATTTGCAGTATTGTAAATATTTAGCAATATGCTTCTATGTTGAACTGCTTGAAGTCAAGCAGCATTACATGCAAGTTTCTGCCACCAAATTCAGAACTGGCTAAGTAAAAGGTTCTGTTTGCTTGGTCATCTTCACATTAGACTAGGTCCAGCTAGCTACACGCAGGCAAGTTAAATGTGTTTTGAGCACTGCAGGAGGACTAACAGATTGCTGTATTGTGTAGACATGAATTGCACCATCCTCTGGAAAGGCACAATGCATATATTAATTAGTAGCATTTGCCAGTTTACCTTGGACATCACTAGAGATGAAGTAGCTTCACAGTTTAGCACAACTGAACCTAGTGAACCTCCACCTTAATCATCAGTGTAGAAGGCTAACCCACTATGATCACAGAAATCACATTATGCATATACAGGAACACTTAGAATTCATGATCAATTATGCAGCTCTAGTAATCCTAGAATTCTCATCTCTAAGAAGATGTATGGGTGAACTGAAACATTTTACATGCAACTGAATCAGATACATAAAGTCTTTATTCTGAATGCTTGCCTCTAACACAGAAAGCAGCATGCTCAGAACATTTCACAGATGTTTTATCTCAAGGGGGAGCAGCTAAGAAAGGTCTAAATAATAGTCTTGCACAGAATGATTTGGAATTTGTTGAATAGACTAACATCACTGATATCACATATAGTTGCATATTGTATACAACATTGCAAGGAGTTTAGCAACTCTAGCCAGGTTCGGAAGGACCCTATCACTAGCAAAATACAGGAACAGAAATTCCCCTAAGATATACAAAACTACTTCAGAATCCCAATCATCAGAAAAACAGCAGCAACACATTTCCTTTACTCAAAGTAAACAGCTTCCTCTCTAGGAAGATGTTCTCAAGATGAGAAAGGGATGACTCCCTCTGATTTGATCACCAGCTCCCATAGTGCCTATGTCGTCTTAGAGGACACTGCCCAGGTGATATATCACAAGATATCAAAAGATTTTCCTTACCAAATGCAGCCCTCAAAGTAGGAAAAAAACATAGAAACAAACACAGAGTCCAGTTAGTCATCACAGAACAAGATCCAGAATCACCCAGGCCAGAAAACAGAGGATTTGAGACCATTAGCAATTCTGTATGGTACTTGATGCATCAAATGGTCCCAGATGGCTATTCCAGTAAAGCCAATCCCTCCACAGAAGCAGCCCAACTCTAATTCATGTTAATGAGAAGACTGAACTCTTTAATGCCCAAGACACACACTTTGGCTGTGTACTTCAGAGTATTCTGAGTTGGAAGGGACCCTCAAAGATCACTAAGTTCAACTCTTAAGTGAATGGGGCATACAAGAGTCAAACCACCCCTATATTATTAGCACCATGCTGTAACCAGTTGAGCTAAACACAGGTGCATGCTCTCTTCCTAATGTTTAGAGCAGCAGAATGTTTCTCCAGGCAGAGCTTTGTCAATTCAGAGCAGGATTTGAAGCAAGATTCTGTCTTGCTGAACTGAAGTTTACCTCAAGGCCTGTCGACATCATGGTACTGGCGTGCTTTGTTAGACATGGAAACCTTAAACGAACACTCTTGCCACGAGCCTTCTTGGATAGAAGCAAGAGATATGTTGCTGACATGTGGTCATATTTCCACTGGGAAAAGGGAGAAAGAAAGAAAGAAAAAGTATTTTAATTTCCTCTTTGGAAACATTGCAAATACAAGTCAAGCTCAGCCTTCTGAGGATTTCTATGTCTCTACAAGTTTTTCTGTCTGATACGCAACCCTAATTACACATAAGTGTAATTTCAGACTTAAAGAGATCTGTATTATATGCCTGAGACCAAGAAAAAGGCACTATGTTGGTAGTTCATGCAGTAGCATGGAAATGCTGGAGTAAAGATCTATCCACTTGAAGTGAATGCAGACCTAATAATTTGGTTTATCTAATACTTCAGCTGGAGTATAAATTTTCTGGAAGCAATTCCTGCCCACTCTTTTCCAAGAGGCAACTTTTTGCATGACTTTCAGCAACTCTGCATGTGAGGAACACAGACACCACTTTTGACAGGTTTGCAGCATAACGCCATTAGTTTGAATAACTTATAAGGAATTAGAAGTCTTCCAGTAAAGGACTATGCAAATGTCACAAACTTATTTGGAAGGACTTACCCCTCTGTAGACAGGTTATTCCGGTTATTTGCTGTAACTAAAGAACAGACCCGACTAATCTAAGTATCACACATGTTTTAAAAGTCTGTTTCTGCTACAGTGATGTGGAAAACCCAAGTGTCTTAAAAAAACTCAGAACTATTGTCACTGCTAACAAGTACAAAGAAGCAGAAAATTCCATTTTCATGAAGAATTTTCAGATTCAGGTAAAAACTGGAGTACACATCATGCTTTAAGTCTTTTGCTAACATTTGCACAATTCTTCTAGAAGTATTCAGTCCAATTTTCGCCATTTGTAGTTAAAAATGACTAAACATACTCACTATTTTTAAAGATCTGTGAATAGTAACTCAAAAAGCCCCCGTATTTTGTAAACTACCTGGGTGTTCTGATATTTTAGTTTTTCTTTTCCTACTCGTTACTGAACCATATCAAAGCAAAGAGATAACCCAACAAATAGTATCTTTTGTTCAGCTATGTATTTCTACAAGTCGCTTCTGACTTTCAGAGATTCAGAAGGATTTTACCACAGTGGGAAATAACAGTAAGATTTAGGAAATATGAAGATCACAATTGAAGGAGGAAAAGAAATACAAAAATTTGAATTTCTGAACCATTAGCTTGTAGGTACAAGCTACAGCCAGATTCTAGAGTTCTGCAGGGGCACCTTAAATCTGAAATGTATGTAAGATGTCATACTTTGGCATATATAGTGGTCTGATAACACACTAAATTTATTTACTCTATTACTACACTTAATTACTCTAAATAACTGACAAAAACTTCTTACCTCTGTTATTAATTGTAATATAGTCTCCTTGCTCTGCTCATGAAACACAGAAAGCTCTGTTACACAGTCCTCATCAAGATGTCCCAGCTGTAAGAACACAATGGATATTGAAGTGTGAGGTTTTCAATTTGCCACATAATCCATATCTGACAGTGACACTGTTGTGAAACCTAGTGGGCTGACTCAATAATCAATGAGGATTTTAGACCCTGTATTTCAAATGTTTCAAACATTGTAGGAAACAGACTGAAAAAGTCATACAACTTCACAGCCTGGATCCTCACAGGTGAGAGCTTAAAAATTCAAATAAGCCACCCAAAATCAGGTAAGATATTTTACTGGAATGAAAGCTATGCTTTCATCTGCCTATAAATATCCAAAGATACAAACCATGCCCATCTCTACCAGAGACAGCTTGCACTGATGGTGCGAGCATAGTCAAATTGCTCTTTACCTAGGACAACAGTGGCATCTGGTGGCAGTGGGAATCATTGGCTCTCAACGTGCAAGAACTACTTTCTGCTGACACAGATAATTTTGTTTTTTTTTCTTCTCCTTACTGCCTTCATCTCTCACACAAGTAAAACAAGTGACAGAGAGACAGGATGAATATTCTTTCAATGAAATTTGGATTTTTATCCAAATTCTCGTTGAGCACTATAAACAAGATAAACCATAACCACATCTAGCATGCCCTTCAGAATCATTTGCACATTAAACACAGTACTAATCAAGAAGCCAAGGGAAGCAGCTGGTCATTCATATGTGGAAGTACTTCACTTTTTTATGAGAATTCAGTTATTCTGCAGATTCAGCTGCAGAATATGATGAAAACATATTTGAAATTTCTCAAGAGCTATCAAGAACAAGAAATAATATTTTGACAGCTAAAAGTATCAGGAAAGAACCACAACCATCTCAAAGTTCATCTTGTAACAAATAATTTAATACCATGCACTATGGGAATGGTAGTAAGCCAGCATATATATTACATGAAATGCTTTAGTATCTATCTGACCAGAGTACTTACTGGGTAAGTAAATACTCACTGGGTATTTACTTTGCCACTGAACAGCATCAGAAAATCCTTGCATGAGCCAAGGGTGACTTAACAGCTGTTGGATCGTAATCCGCTTCTTTGGGTCGACCTGGTGGGCCATAAAAATCAAAGTGATACTTAAATTGTGCAGAAAAAGTGAAGAAACAATTGATCTTCTACACAGAATGTTAGGGTGGTTAGGGGCAAAACTAGAAACCAATACTGTTTCAGAGCTTCACCAAAAGGAAGCTCACACTCAAAGGCCTTAGCTGTGGAACCTATAGTACAACACATCTCCCAAGGGTATGCAGCATTGGCTAGGTTCCTTAGCTATAGCCCAAATGTATATTTCGGGCTACAAAACAGCTCTTGTTTTTATAGCACATTGAGAACAACCAAAAGCATGCTGTTTGAAGATTTTGTTAAATCATGTAAACTTTGCTAATTATTTTTGTAATCAAACATTTTCCCAAATATTTTTTGGCAGAAGGCAATGGTAATCTTTTCTTCAAAAATTTGTAAGAATTAAACTTCTTATTTTAACGCATAATGTTTTTAAAATATTTCATTGATGTAATGTTTTGAGCCGATTCAACAGTACATTATACATCTATTGAACAGAAGCAATACATTTACCTGCAGCATTTGGTCAAGGAGCAGTGTACTACTTGGAGAGAGCCAGTTTGGAGTACTGTATTTTCCTCTCTGCAAAAAAAGAAGAGGATTTAGAATTAACACTGAACCTCAAAAGAAACTATTAAATTACTTGGACAACAGTGACATCTATACTTTGTGAAAAAAAAGAACAGCAGGAAAATGTGAACTTAGTTTGAAGTATGACTTGCAAAACCCATCAGTACTAAAACCCAGGAGCATTAGTGAGGAAAATGCCATGTTTGCCTCACCAGCTGCACTTTTCATCCACTCTGCTTATGTGACACTTCCATCTCTGCCCACTTTTGCAGCTAACCTGCTCCTTTCTCCATGGCCTTGGCTCATCATATCAACTCAGTACTGAAGTTCTAGAAGAGCAAGCATACTAGATTATGAATGACTGATATTAGCACTTTGCAATGTGAAGATTCCCTTAAATCACTACTTTTCAGACACTAAAAGTACACCATCCTCAGTATTATGATATTCTTTTTAGAATAGGTTAGATCTAATGCTAAACTTTCAGTCTCATGCAAGAGACAGGAGAAATGTTACTGATCTAGCAAGTGAGATTTTTTCAAGATAATTATTTACTGTTGTTTTTCTTTAATTTTTGATTAGAAGAAAATTGAAAACAACTCCCAGATGTGAGGTGTAGCTAGAAATCAAGCCAAATTCACCGAGAATAATTTATTTCTGAATGAAAATTCATATAAAAATAAAAATCAGTAAAAAGTCATTGTCAAGTAACATAGCTATTATTTTGTAATGACAGTTTTCTTTATACAGACAAATGCCTTCATAACAAAACAGTTGGTATTATATGCAGCTACATTTCTAAGTATAGTATGTATTTCTTTAACATCACAGATTAAAGAATTTAATCTGTATTAAGCTACATCTTTATAGACACTATTAGTAAATTATTTAGGAATAGTTTTGTAGGCTGTTTTACGACACAGATTTACTGTGAAACTAAGTAACACAGGTAATCTACATTTTGATTTTAGTATATTGCTACAGAACATGACATAACAAAGAGCAATTCTCATCTATGGTACTGTGGGCAATACTGGATGGTAAATTGGCTGCAATATCTGTCAGGAGCATAAGGTCATACCAGAAGTAATTTGTTTTTTACAGTAGTTATACCACAGATTAATTTCTCAGTCAAAAAGTCAAGCCATTGATTCACAAATGAAGAGATGTGGAACAGGGAAAAGCAGGTCAAAGTCTATTGACTCAGCTGTTTCCACTTTATAGCGACTTTGCTGAGAAACTGTAAAGACTTGCTAGCATTATTTGGACAACATTCTTAATTGCATAGTTTAGTTTAGGTAGTCTTGCAAAAAGCAGGTGACTTGATGACCCATTTTGCTCTCTTCCAACTCAAGATATTCTATGACTATACGAGTTGGGAAGTCATGCAATTTTAATGGCATCTTGTCTGAAATCAGTACCTTTACACAGTCTCTTTGGATTAGATAGTCTTTGCTTATTTTTTTTTAATTATTTTTTCAAGTTCTCTCCAACAACTCAACTAAGCTTCCTAGAAATCTTCTGTCAAGGTAGTCAAGTGTGCTCCAATTCCAGATTAAAAATTCACACTGTTTGATGAAATAATCAGGTGCTTTATAGAGCTCAGACTGTTACACACCCTGAAAACATTTCCTGTGCAAACCAGTGTAAGCTGCCCCCTGCCAAAGTAGTCCTTGAAGACCCTCAAGGATGTTTTTTTAGTGTTTTTTAGGCATATGAGATTCTTGGTGAGAGGAGAATGAGGTAGAATAATCCAAAGCCATTACTCTACACTGTTGCTCATCATCTCACTCAGAGCAAGCTTTATCAACACAGACTTTTATGGCAGCTCAGAAGCAACTGGCAGAGGTGCATGTGATGAGGAACAAGAGCTGTTTAGCCACATCAAGAGGCGTTTACAGGGAAAGAACCAATGACTTAATTATACTATTTACTATTTATTCGACTTTTATTTGAGGAGGAAGGTATAATAGCAGATGTAGAATCCTGCTTTTCCTAGACATGAGAATGGCTGACATTCAAGAACAGTATTTTTAGGGAGAAGACAAGACTCAGATATAAAAGTCCAGCCAACTAGCAAGAAAATGCTTTTTCTGCAGCTCACTTTTCTACTACATCATAGGACAAAGCTAGAGTACCACACAGGCTGAGGAACAACAGAACAAATCCACAAAATACTGATCAAAAGATAAACAAAGCATAACAAAATTTAGCAGATAAGCCTTTTGCTCAAATCAGAAAGCAAAAATATCCGATAAAGTTTAGTGATTCCTGTTTCTCATGTATTCTAGTATCATCAACACCTACCATGATCTTCTTGTAGACAGCCATGACATTATCATCATCAAAGGGGAGAAAGCCACATAGCAGAGCATACAGCAGTACTCCCATACTCCAAATATCTGCCTAAGAAATAAAAGTGAGAACTCACAAACCTCATCTGTCAAAATGGCTTAGAGACTGACCACATTGTCTCCTTTTGACAAAGCCCACATGCAACTTGCAGAAAGTAGGTTCCTTAATTCTAGACAGAACTCTTGTAGTCCAAGTGAAAGCACACAATTTTCAATTCACTGAAACTGGAGTGCTAGTAAAATCATTACTCTTTTCCTTAGGTCGCCAAACTGCCGCATTACTTTCAACCTAGAAGGATTCCATTGACAAAACGGAAACCAAACTCATCTGAAGGGATTTTATACTCAAAAGTACTAATGATTATGACAGCTGTCAGTAGTTACAATCCACTTTAAAGCCCTACTGTTTCTTCTCAGTATAGACATGACAAGGTCTACACACCTCATACTGCAACTCCCGCTTCAATCATAAAGATGAAGGAGGTTTGAGAAGCACTGACTTTGTGGAAAACAAAGAAAAAGCGAGACTTAGAGGTCAGGGAAAGTGGTGCAAAGGAGGTAAAGGATTATAGAGACTACATCCAACAGCACAGACAGGAAATTCGAGGAGATTGAAACTGCAGCATTTTGAATAGATTGACAAGGGTGTGTATCAGATCCTAATGATCTAGACAGGGAATCAAAGCTGGATAAATGCCAGTTTTTGTTCTCTTTAATTTTACTACACTGCACAGTACATACAGCACATTTTCATACAAAATTTCAAAGGTGAAGTACACAAGATACTGAGACTGCACAGGAATTTGCAACAAGACTTGGATAAGTAACAGTACAAATTCCTGCTTGGAATAATGTGGTAGAAGGCAGGTTTTTTTTTGTAGAGCAACGCCTGGGGACAGTGAAGGATTAGTCAGAGATGAAGATGCCTGGTGCAGAACCTGTGGTCAGGAGCTATTCTAGGCTGTGATTGCTCTCAGTCACAAAGCTTCTGAGAGCCACTGAGGCAATGTGACATCAAAGAAAGACACCAAGGGAGTATATCTGAATTTCACCACCTTTAAATACATGGTGCACAGGCAAATAACCACCCTAACCCACAATTTTGTCACCCACCTCTGAGCCAATGTATGCTTTGCCCTGAATCAGCTCTGGTGCTGCATAAGCTGGGCTTCCACAGCAGGTGTTCAGATGGTAATCAAGGCCACCCTAGAACAGGACAAAACTGATGACAGAGAAGCATTGGGTCTAACACAAATGGTGTCTATTAGCAACAACATATTAGAGGCCTCAGAAACTTAATTTTCCAATGCTGTGTCCTAACTTTTGGCTTTGGTACAATATATAGCTTCACCAGGCATAAACTGCCCAAGACTACGAGAATCCTATGTGTTCAGATCCCAAGCCGCTCCTTCACATGTTATCGTGGCAGTGTTTTTTGCAGCTCCTCCTGTGATAGGAATACCTCCCTTTGTGACCAGAAAGACCACAGATGGAACTTTGGAATCAGTAACCCAGGAGCTACTGGACATGAGGCTGCTTGGATACTTATATCAATATTTAGAGCAATAACTTTATGAAGAGACACTAAAATGCTTCTTTACTAAAAGCATGTTATTCCTTAGCCTGGGCTTTGCTCTAAGCAGATCAGAGCAAGACAACATCGTACCACCAAGATGGTGGTCTGCTACCTCTGATTTTCTGGAAGGTGCTTTAACTTGAGTCAGCTAAAACTGAGGAGTTTGGATCAGTAAGATCTTCTAATTAAATTCCTCCTTCCCAGAACCCATCTTATATGTGAAAATGACAAACAGAGCAGCAATGTAGAAACCAACTTTAAGCTTGTTAAACAATTCAGTACAACTGTGTGGAGCCAAAGGCTCTGTAAATGTAAAGGGAAATCTATTTGATTTGATCCACAATCTCCATACACATAGACAAATCCTATGAAAATGACACATGCCATTGAAAATTATTGAAAGCAAATGGATACCAACACAAACTTTATAGTACAAGCCTTTGTGGGAGCAGATACTCTACAGACAAGGCAATTTGTGCCTTAAAGATGAAGTGTAAGAGGAGAAAAACTGATATTCTGCTCAAAAAATGTAAAACTGTCCCACACTATTAAGGCCCTACAAAGCAATTAGCAGTGGGACAATTGCACCAACAACTTGAATTCAGAGCAAGGCTATGCACTGTACCATGAATTTATGCCTGCATTTTTTATGTGGGTACTGTAGCTGATTAAGCTCTGTTATGAGAGCAACTGACATCCTTACCTTTGGCTTTGCACAAAGTCCAAAGTCTATAAGCTTCAGATTATGTTCCTCGTCAATCAGCAAATTTTCCTAGTAAAAGAGGTAATTAATTCTTACATAATGACGGGTATCCAAGAAACCACATTTCTTTCACCCTATTTCTTCTTGCCATTGCCATCCATAATTTCCCTGAAGCTCTCCTCTGGAGATTTTGGTTTGTTGCTAAAGAATATATCCTATTCCAGATAGGGAATACAAGCTCCAAGTGCTTAGAGAGGCCTAGGGAACAAGGGCTAGACAGAAAGCAAAAACTGTGAGGCAGCAGCCTGCCCTGGCAGAAAAGGCAGGCTGTGATATCCCAGATGGTGTGAAAAGAAGCAGAGCTGGCAAAGTGGGGGAAGTCACTTGCCCTCTGTTCACCACAGTGGGAAAGCACATTCAGTTTCTGCCCACCCTCTAGCACAGAAAAGACACCTGAGGTAAGTTCCATTGATGGACATCAGCCTGTCCAGGGTGCTGGAGCACTTTTTCTGTGAGGAGATATGGTTTTTCAGCCTCTAGGTGACAAAGCTTCAGTGGAGACCTCATGGCAGCCTTTTCATTCCTACAATGGGGGCATAGAGACAGCACCAGCCCCTCCACAGAAGCACATGGTGGGATGATGACAACCAACAAGCATCAGCAGACATTCAAACTGGTACTAAGAAAAAGCCTTTCCCAGAAAAAAAGAAGTAAAGAGCTTAACAGGTTTCCCAGCAACATTATGGTGCCTCATGGGAGAGGTCCAAGATGTGACTGGATGAAGAAGTTCGGTCTGACACTGTTTTAAACAGGAGATATAAGCAGAAGCCACCAGAAGTCACTTCCCAACCAAATTATCTCACAATCCCATGAAACTCTCAAGTCTCTAGCTACCCTAAGAATTTGTTTTTCTCAGTTATCTGTGTCTCTATACACGCAAACTTCTAACATCTTCTAGGAGAAATTGTCTCAAGGCTTCCATTCCCTAATCCCATGCCTAATTATTGTGGTGACAGCAAAGCCACAGGATCAGTCTTGTGGCAGATCCCTCTCCATGCCCAGTGATCACTTGTTTACATTGTGGGAGTCACATTTTCCTTTGATTGTCAGAATAGAATGGTTTGCACAATAGAGAGGAACCATAACAACTCTCCCTAGGTACAAGCTGGAATAACGGGGATAGCAAAAATGCCTAACCAACAGTCAAAATCAAATCCATGTCTGCTGCACTCTCAACTGGAGTGCACTATTCTGCCTTCTCCTCCAGAAGAAGCTCCTTGCTCAGATACAACTGCATCCAGCTCGGTTGAGGAGCAAAGCAGTAAGTAAAATTAACACTCTTTCAGCAAATATTAACTAAAGAGCTCTAAGCACAGAACAGAGAAGACAACTCACACTGGCTCCATTCAGAGAAATAAAAGTGGGTCTTCATTATTATTATTTGTGCAAATCTGACTACTGTTCAGACTTACTGGTTTGAGATCCCTGTGGGCATATCCCTGACTGTGCACATAAGCAATTGCTGAAACAATCTGCCGAAAAAATAGGCGAGCTTCCTCCTCAGAAAGGTGGTCCTTAGAAATTATGTAATCAAACAGCTCTCCTCCAGGACAGTACTGCATGAAAGCAGGAAAAAAGGAATACGTTTGGGATACAGTCATGAAATATAAACATGAACAAGAGCACTGGGCAGCAAGAAGGCACTCCTTCTTTCCCTCTGCTTAATCCCAGCAGCTCCCAGGCATGCCCCAGGCCAGGGTGCAAGAGATCCAACAAGCCCAATAGCTCGACTCCTGCCCGATGCTTGCCATAGCCATATCACACTACCAGCACAGGTGACAGAAACTGCCGAAGATGTGACAACTTGGTGGCACTTCTCAGGTCCCACATACCTTGCTTGTGATGTTTTAAAGAGTGTGAGGTGGGAATTAGTCAGTTTGCTTATTACAAACAGTGAAAAGTGGCTTTTCCAATGAGACAGAATACACTGTCAGCTTGAATTTTAAACTATAGCACCTTGGACACACTCATCATTGAGATGGTTTTCTAAGAATTGTTTCATTTGGACTCTACTACTATCTGCTGCTACGGCTAAACCCAGAGATCTTTACCATAGCAGAAACACCATTCCTTACCTCTAAAACCATGAATATTTTCTTGGGTGTCTCAATCACCTGATACAACCGGCAAATGTGCTGGTGACTCAAGTCCTTCATAGCATCAATTTCTAATTTAACACGAGGCAAGTCATCCTAAAAGATCACAACAGCAAGGTATGAAATTGCGAAGTAGTTTGACAGTCTGTACAACACAGTAAGCCTGCATATCAGAACTGCTCAAACTCAAATCAGCACCAGCTCTGTCACTGCTCACCTGCCCTCCTCAAACACTGGTCAGTAAAACCCAAAGGAACACCTGTATAAAGCTACTATTCTCATCAGAACTCTGACTTACAGTAGTTTATTTAGTTATTTAAAGCTGTAACTGCATGAGTTTTACAGCCAAAGAACGTTGTCCTCTCCATGATGACACAGGATTTATGGTGCCATTAAAATTCTTTCAAGTCTACAGCATCTACCACAGTGACAGGTCGCACTCATGCTCCTGAGAATTCCACAGGAACAGCACATTACCAGCTCTGAAGTATCTTTTGGATTACCTGTAAAGCAAGCTTGTCCATGATTTTTACTGCAACTTTTTCACCAGTAAGACGATGTCGCGCAAGTTTTACCTTTGCAAACCCACCTAGAATTTGAAACATACATGTATAAAGCTCTGCATGGTGACAAGCTTTCTCACTCTCATCTCAGTCGCCCTGAAGCAAACACCATATGCACAGCATGTAGTATCATTGCTAGAGAAAGAAGCAATTGCTGCCACCACCTTCCAGTTACACTTCCACAGTTGCACCCTGCAGAATACGCCAAGAAAACATGACCCACAGACTCTGAAATAATAGTTAATCTCTCCGATAAACATCGAGGTGAGCAGACACATTGTTTGCATTCACAGACTGAGCCCACCTGTGCCGATTGTTTCGTGTAATTGATAGTACTTGAGAATTTCCTCATAGTCATCTCCAGCCATTCTGCGACCCGCAGTACTCGGACAGCTCTTCTCAGCACCTGCAAGGGGGGACCATAGATTGCGCTCATGCTTGCGGGCACAAGAAGCGACCCAGCAACAACCCCCAGGGAGGGTGGAGTGGCTGCTGCTCCCACGGATCTCTCCGGGCTGCCTGGCAACAGGCGCGGGAGCGCCGCGGTCCTGAGTCGCAGAGGCCAGAAGACCCTCGGGTCCCACCCTTTTTCCTAGGGCTCTCCCGCCAGGATCCCCTCCCTCCCCGAGTGTTACCGCGTCCCGAAGCAACGACCCCGCAGCGGAGCAGCCTAAAGAATCCGTTACCGTTCAAATGCCCCGCTTCCAGCCGCTGGGTTCGAAAAACCAATCCCCGCTCGCCACCAAACCGGAACGGGCGTGGAAGGCAAGGGCATGCCGGGAGGGAGGGAGTGGGCGCTGCCCGAGTAGGAAGGTCTCTGCTGGCGGCTGCCTGTTAACGGGAGTGGCCTAAGCCGAGACTATTCCCTACGGAGACAGAAGATCCCTCTGTCTCTCCCAGAAAGCGCGTACCCAGGACCAGCATTCGGGACTGGAGCGGGGTCCGCGCCGCAGCGGCTGGCGCCAGGCACAAGATGGCGGCCGTTGCTCCGAGGAGGTGCTGTCCCCGCCGCTCCGCAGGACTATCCCGTCGAAATGCCGACCGGCCGTGCCTGCCGTTCCCGGCACAGCCCGTGGGCCTTCTGGGGCCGGACTACCCGAGGCACGGCGTCTCTCCGGGCCGGAGCAGCGCGGGGCATGCGGGACTCTCTATTGTGAGGCATGTGTTTAGATGACCAATAATAGACAATAGGTGCATTAATGTATTTATGCATTAAGTATTGCAGCTTTGGTCTGTACACGCCAAGATACACAAGACCGTTTGTACTCCCGTCTGCCAGCTATTTAAAGAGGCAGGAAATGTGAGTGGGACAGGGTAGGAAGAAAACACGGGAGGAGAAAGGTCAGGAGATGTGGCGGGGAGCGAGTGGGAAACAGGAATGGAATAAGAGCAGGAAACGTGAGGAGGAAAGTGTGAGAAACATGAGGGGAAGAAACTGGGAAACATGAAGGGAAAAATGACAAGACATTTGAGGAGAAAAAAGGGCAAGGAAACAGTATGGGGAAAGTACAAGAAGAGGGGGGGGGGGACGGGGGAAGTATGGCATATGTGAGGGAAGGAGGGCAGGAAACACGGGGGGGAAAACCGGGATGCAAAATCATCAACTCCTATCAAAATGTCCACAGCAAAACAAGCCTCCCTCAGGACTCTGCACAGGCTTGGGGCCAGCCATATCTCCAGGGGCTAGCCTGGCCTTGGGAACAGGGTACTAAAATCATTTGTCCATCCCTGTGCTACCATGCAGAGCCAGTGAATAGCTTGTGCAGACCCTGGAATAGCCTCCTGAAGGGTGATGGTCGTTGCTGGCAAAAAGCCCATTGCTTGCTGAAGGCATAGGCTTCCATCTGGCAATGCAAGGCTTGGACAGGTATGTGGCTGTGCAGGCAAAATACCTATGCCTCTCATGAGGGAGGATCAGAGAGCCCCTTTTCTGTAGAAGTATGTGATCTCGTTCTCTTGGGACAGCTTTTGTCGCTTTCATCTTTCCTCTGGGACAGGCCTTGGGCACTTTAGATTTCCTCTAGGGACAGATCTCTCTTAGATCTTAGTTGACGTAGTCTTTCCTCCCTTCCTCCTCCTTGACAAAGCCTCCATCAATGGTCTTTGACACTAACAGGACTGATACCTTCAGCTGTCCCTGCCCACTGCCTGCTGTGGGCATGTGCTTCCAATAAGCAAGGTGAAGGACTGGGTGAGCAGCAGGGGCTGTGCAGTGCAGCTGCCCAGCTCTCTGCACCTGTCACTTGCACACTGAAGGCCAGAGAAGCTGTTGTTATTGCTGCATCTTGTGCCTCAGCAGTAAGAGGTACGTGGTGTTCCCTTCCTCGAGCTCTGGCCAGAGATGGCTCAGAGGCTGTGGCACCCACTGGGGTAAGAAATGCTCAGGTCACTGTCCTGCTACCTCTGTGACCATGCTGCTGAGACAGCTAGGCTTCCTCTGGGTAGCAGTGTGAGGGTCCTTATTGTTCACTGGGCCCAAGGAGTTGTCCCAGATGTTGTAGCTGACATCATCTTCCAATTGGGACAGGTTTTGGTCTTGTCCTGTCAATGATACAGTTTCTTTTCATTGTCATCTTCCCTTTGGGAGAGCTCTTTGTCACTGCTGTCTTCCCTTGGGACAGGTCTTGGTCTATGTGGTTTTCTCCTTGGGAGAGCTTTTGGTTTTCTATTCCTGTTGGGACCTTGTCTTTCCTGTAGGAGACCTTTTTGTCATTGTAATTTGCTACTGGGACATGCCTTTGTCATAGTGATTTTCATCATGGAGCATGTCTTTGTTGTCTTCATGCTAGGTAAGTTTTTTGTCATTGTCCTTTTCCCTTTTGAGCATGTCTTTGTCTCTCCTGTATTTGCCTTTGGATATCTTTCTGTCATTCCCATCTTTCCCTTGGGACACATCTTTGTCCTTGTTGTATTCCCATTATGACAGCTCTTTATTACTGTAATCTTCCCACTGGGCGAACCCCTTCCCTCCTGTATTCACCTTGAGACAGATTTCTCATTGTTGTCTTCCCTTTCAGCCAGTTCTTGGTGTCTTGTCTTCATTTTGGGACAGCTCTTTGTCCTTAATGTCTTTCCTTGTCACAGCTCTTGCTATCTATCATCTTCTTACTCTTTCTCCTCCTCAGATAAGTTGGCACAATTGTTTGGAAAATTTGGTTCCAGAAGCTCTGGCATCCTCTGATGACTCATGATTTTTTCAGAATCCTGGAAAATTTGTCTGACTTTCTTGAGCAGGGACAGTCTATGCTCTGCACAGGCTGGGCTTCTCATCTTCACCTCCTGCAAAGGCTCTGTCTTGTACACAACATTCAGATCCTTTGCAGTCTTGTGGTGCACCAGCAGAGACCTGCTGCTTGAGGTTGCTTTTAATGGTGTTGCCCTGTCCAGTGCCATGTCCCTACATCTCTCTCCAGGGAATGGACTGCTGGCTTTGTCTCCAGCTCCCCATATAATTCTTGTGAGGGAGGTCATGCATAGGGATGTGGTTCTTTTCCTTCACACCTGCAACATGGGCTTCATGGTGGTGTGGTGCAGCCTTCAAGCTCTAAACATCTGTGGCTGTGCACTGCTTACTGTGCCTTGAGCAATGGGGACAAGCAGTAGCTGGCTGTTGCTGGCTGTGGTGATGGCCGTTCTCTTGCCCCTGGCAGAAGCAGTCAGCTGCTGGCTTCTGCTGGCAGAGGAGGCAGCATTTGTGTGCAGGAGTGCTGCTGCTGTGTTGCTGGCAGGTGGGCTGTCTCTTCGTGTGTCACTCTGGTGTGGACAAGGCAGTGACACACTGTGCCGCAGGCTGTTCATTGCAAGAGAAGCTGTGGAGGCTCTCTGACTGTGGTCTTTGCTTTTGTCTCCTGCTTGTTCCTCCTGCCTCCCTGTCAGCAGTTCCTGGTGGTGGGAAGATGTTCAGTCCTCTCTGCCCCGGTCTCCATACATTAATGTGATATTCCCAGTGTCCTATGAGCTCTCTGGGCACAGGAGCTCTGGCACCCTGCTCCCACAGAGAGATGAAACCTGGCTCTGGCTGCCTTGCAGTTCTGCCTGCATCTCCATGTGGTTCACCTGGGTCTGCCTCAGGTCCACCTGTGGGAAAGTAGAAGCATGGGATGCAGGTGGCTGCCTTGGCAGAGTCCTGAGACAAGCTTCACAATGGTCAGTCTGTACAAGGATACAGAAGCCAGTTTTTAACTTTGTCTGTGTAGTGATTGAGCATAATACACCACCACTTTGTCATCAAGTAGGATCATTTGTATTAAACACACTTGAGTATGTATGTTTCTTCTGTGTACAAGTTTTAGGATCAATGACACAGCCAAGCCAGTAGGAGAGAGAAAGTAACCACACAAAATCAAGAAGAGTAGAGCTGATGTTTCTAGCTCTTATAATTCATTCCACACATTCACAGCCTAGTTTTCTGGGTTGTAAGTCAAAGCACAGATATTTGTTGCAAGCATTAGCTGTACTTGATTCTTTGGTATGGACTTTCACATGGGAGAAGAGCCGTTAATCAAGGTCAGGATGGCTGAAGCATGCCACTACTTCTACAGTCTGTCAGTTATTTAAAAGAGAAAATGTAATTTTCCCTTGTAATGTAATTTAAAAGATAAATGTAAAAGGACAGGAAACATGAGGTAAAAAAAGGGAGGGAAATGTGAAGGAAGAAAAGTGTAGGAAACTGGAGAAAAGTGTGAGAAAAAAGAAAAAGGCCTAGAAAATGTAGGGGGGAAAGACTGGGACATGTGAGGAGAAAATAGTGAGAAACATAGAGGAAAATTGTGGGGAATATGAAGAGAAAAAGTCAGGAAATATAAGTGAAAAAGGGGCATGAAACATGAACCTCCCACTACAGGTCCCATCAGCAGTTCTGGACCCCACTGCAGCCCCAGACCCTCCAGCTATCACTCAGCCTTAGATGTTGCCAGCATCCAAAATCAGTTCTGGACCTGCCCAGCTTCTGTCACACAGCTCTGGACCCTGCAAGCACCCAGGCCCTGCCCTTTGGCTCCCAGGCAGTCCAAATATCCCAGCATCCTCAGTGCTAGAAACTTCACAAGCCAGCAGAGTTCTGAATCCTACCTCAGTCTCCATGGGCAGAATGATGCCCCATTCCACAGTCCATGGAGTGGCATCTAATGTACCCCATGCTGCAATGCACTGGGGGAGAAACCTCAGATTCTCACTACCCTACCTGGGGACAACCCCAGTCCAGCACTCTTGCCACCAGTCAAGTCCTGTACTCACCCTGGGATCCTGACAACGCCCATTTTGGGACACCCGCATGTTCTTCCCTGCCTGCTCCTTCTGAACTTTAGTTGTTCCCCCATTGCACCTAAACACATTTGGGGTGACAGCTGCTGGGGGATGGCATTGGGGGATACCCACCACCTGGCCTGGTAGCTGAGCTCCCATCAGTTTATGATGGACCACTGTGGAGTCACGCTTCTGAAAACGAAGGAAAACAAGGGAATGGCCTTGATATGGTCAGGGACATGGGGAACATGGTGACGCTAGGGGATGTACTGAGCTTGAAGGTCATTGCTACCTCCCCCATAAGTCCTCTTGCTCTCATGGCTCCCCCAGTCCCCTATGTTACCCCAAACTCAGCTGGTACCCCACATTTCCTTAAAGCCTACTCTCAGGCTGTTACAGACTTTTAAGCTACTGTCAGCCCTATAGGGCCCCCTTATCCCCCATCAGATTCCCCTCCAGCCTGTTGCAACCCCTGATGCCATCCATCCCCACGTGGTGCCTGTGAGATGCAGAATCACAATTCTGAATTGGAAGGAATCTACAGAGGATTGAGCTCTATGGTGTGTCAGTGCCATAACTGAGAAAGCTTAACACCACTATGCTAATAAGATTGGGGATGAAACGATCTCTTCATGCTCTTCCAAACTACAGAGTCTGTTTGCTGAGTCTGTTGGCTGCTCTCAGATGATCAGAGAGGAGTCCTTCCTGCTTGCCACTCTGCCGCAGCAGTGTCGATGGCAGGGGTGCCGCGACTACCCTGAAGAAGCTGTCCTGAAAAGGACTGCCCAGGAACACAGGCGTTTCCTCTGCTCGGCGAGTAGTCTCGGTCCAGTGGCGGCTAGCAGGTGGCGCGGAAAAGAGAGTCTGGAGCTCTGTATGGCGTTCTGCCAAGAAATGGCCTTTATTAGATGTCTCAGTTTTAGAAGACAGGTGTCTGCTAGGGAGGGCAGGAGCCTCTCTTGGAATGAAAAAATGTAGACCCCTTCCCTCTGAATTATTATAATTCTGAAATCAAGGGGCTCTCAGGCAGAGATCTAGGGATAGAAATAACAGTTCTTTACTAGTATTTCTAACAAGGCAAACAAACAACAGTAACTACAGCATTAGCAAGAAAACAGAATGTTGGGGGTTAGGTGTCCTTTTTTTTTTAGTTCTGGCTTGCCCGTGGAATTTTTACCCATTAGTTATGGGGACAACCTAACTGTGGGTACTTGGTGGGTGCTTGACAAAAGACAGAGTTTGGCCAGGCCCACGGTGGGGGACGGGGGATAGGAAAAAGGAGGGTGGGGACAGTTTGGCAGCTTTCTCCAGCTTCAGAGAAGGACACTTGGGGCGGGGAGCTGTTGCGGTGGAGAGAAGGGAATTTCACCTTCACCCAGACAGAGCTGCTGCTTCTTCTCCTTCTTCCCTCTTCATTGGTGGCATTAATTAAAACAATTTAAATTAAACAATATTTAAATCTAACAATAATTATTTATAACAAAAGGAAATAACAAAACTTAATCTTAAAATAAAATCTAAGTTATGAAACTTAACTTAAAAACATTCAAGCCTAAACATAATTAAACTTGACTTCTCTTAATTCTATTAACACTTAATCTATATTAAGTAAAAACATAACTTAATCTTACTCTGTGTTGAGGGTTAGGTGTCTTTTTTTTTTTTTTTTTTTTTGTTTTGTTGTTCTGGCCTGCCCATGGAATTTTTACCCATTAGCTGCGGAGACAACCTAACTGTGGGTATTTAGTGGGTGCTCGGTAAAGGACAAAGAGTGGCCGGGCCCAGGGAGGGAAGGGGGCAGGAAAGGAGGGTGGGGACAGTTTTTGGCTGGTTTTCTTCGGCTTCGGGGAAAGACATTCGTTTGCTGGGTCGTGGAGCTGCTGCGGTGGGGAGAAGGGAATTTTCACCATCACCCAGACGGAGCTGCTGCTTCTTCTCCTTCTTCCCTCTTTGTTGGTGGCATCACACCCCCTGTCCTGCTGAGACGTGTGGCAGTGCCAGCCACCACCGTGGAGCTGCTGATCCACCTCATCCACCAGCCCAGGATCTCAGCTCATCCCTGCTGTTCCAGCCGACTGTTCCTCGGAGCCCTGCAGGAGCACCGGGACTGCCCGCCCGAGGGGTTTGTGAAACAAAGCCTCTCCTCCATCCCGTCTCAGCCGAGAAAGCTGTCACAGGGTCCCTGGTTCTGTTTTCTTGTTAATGCTGTAGTTATTGTTGTTTGTTTGCCTGGTTCTACTAGTAAAGAACTGTTATTCCTATGCCCAGATCTCTGCCTGAAGGCCCCCTTGATTTCAAAATTATAATAATTCGGAGGGAGGGGGGTCTACATTCTTTCATCCCAAGGGAAGCTCCTGCTCTCCCTAGCAGACACCTGTCTTCTAGAACCAAGACACTCTGTTACTACAAAAAGCAACTAAAAGTTTGCTATATACCTTTTAAACACAATAGAACAGTAACATGGATTCACTATAAAGACTATAAAAATGTAACAAATACATCACAATTCTATGTCATCTAGCTTTGAGGATAACAATAACTGCAAATGTTACTAAAAATACTCATTCATAACAGGAATTTGCCTAGTATATGTTTAAATTGGTTAGGATTTTAAAGTGTTGTTTTTCTAGAGAAAAACCACAACACAGGATTTGGCAAGTTGCCATTCAGCTTTTGTAACACTTTTCAGAAACATTAAGTCCAATTCTTAAACTAAAATCCAAAATTTAAATTGGTATATATGCAGTTATATGTGTTTTATATAACAAAAGGACTTACATTGATGTTGCCACTGATTTGTTTAGTTTTATTAAGTTCAGAGTTGGTTTACTGCAGTTACTCCCCTGTCATCCAAAATGGTTTGTCCCCAGTTGCCCATCATTGTAAACCCTTCCCCTTTTCCAGATTGTTCCCCGTCCATCACCCCAATCCTGCCCCCGAGCCCTATCAATCTATGTAAACCCCACAGTTTACATAGATTCCAGTTCTTTCCACTTCTTTCCCTGCCTATTATCCTTTCCTCGATGCCCTATTGCTTGTACAACTGTCTTCCCTCCCCCGGGTCCCTACCATTGGTCCTGCGTATTGTAATCCCCACCCACAACTCCTCCCTTGCTGCTGTTCCATTGGTCGCCGTAT